>NC_034610.1:6453370-6456050 GCF_900095145.1 Mus pahari
TCCCTCCCTCTCTCCCTCCCTTACCCCCCTCTCTCCCTTCAGCCCCCCATCTCTCTCCAAGACAGGATTTCTCAGGTATTACACTCACATACCCAGTTGGCATCAAACTCACAGCGATCTACCAGCTTCTGCATCCCGAGTGCTGGGATTCAATCCATGTACCACCATGCCTGGCCAAGGCAGTTAATCTCAAGTAGTATGGGTTTTTACATGCAAACCATATTCTTACCATCTCTCAAGTGTGTCATACACACTCAGGCCACACCGTCTGAAACGACGGCCTCAAGTCACATTCAGCTGCTTCTGTTGATACACATTAAACGAAATCTAAGGTGTGGTTTCTCAACCACCTGACCACATTTCAACTGCTCAATACCCACACATGGCCAGTGGCTGCTGACAGGGCAACACATGTCAGAAATATTCCCTGTGGGACTGAAGAGCTGGCTTGGTGGTTAAGATCACATATTGATTTTCCAAAGGACCTAAGTTCAGTTTCCAATACCCACATCTGGCAGCTCACATCAGATGGTTCACACTCACTGGGACTCCTGCTCCAGGGGATCCAGCCCCTCTGGCCTCTGCCATCACCCTCACACACGGGGCATACAAACACATACAGACACATGATTTAAGATAATTATGAAGAGATTTTCCGTGCCTCAGAGAACTATGCAGGACATAGCTATAAGGAGATAGGGTCTGTCAGAAAGCAGATGCTGGCTCTCATGAACCAGATGTTTAGTGGGAACTTATTTCACATAAGCCCTGTTCCAAGCAGAGAGGTTATTCAAAACAAGTTGCCGTAAGGTGGGCACAGTGGCACACACATCTTAGGTGGAGGCAGGAGGATTGTGAGTTTGAGGCCAGCCTGGCTACACAGCAAGCCTGTGTGAGTCCCAAGCAGAGCACAAAGTCTTACCTTTAAGAAAGAGTTGTCATTAATGTAACCATGCTTTTACTGTTCCCAGTGAGTATGGGAATGCAGAGCAGTGTCCAGGAATATTAGTATAGGGCCAGAGACGTGGCTTTGAGTATGAGCTGGGTGACATGTACAGATTTACCTCCTCTTTCAAGGGCTTACTTCCCTCTTCTGTAAGATGGTCTCTGTGTGTTTTCCATGACTACGATGGTGTGCCCAATAGTGATTTTAAAAAATAAAAAAGGAAGAAAGAAAAGGTCCACATTCTAGAAGTTGGACATTTGTACAGTACAACACCCTCTCTGCCTGTCTCTGTGGTTGATGTCATAGAAGATGGCATCATAACAAGGGCATTTGTAAGAGTAAGAGATCGCATGTTGTGACAGGCCGGGTGCTCTGTTTACAACAACCGTCTCAAGCACTGACTTGGAGTTCCACACAACTCTGTAAGTCCTCTCAAGGACAGTCCCCACCCGATGGTGTGACGGATATCATCTATTTAAGGTCCTTTCATCACACAGGGAACCCCAATGTACAAACCCTCAGGGGACACAGGCAAGGTATTGCTAAAGAATGTGACAGCAGATCACAGAATTGCTGCAAAGGGAAGAGAGGAAATGGATGTCAAGATAAGTGATGGCTGTTCCCAGATGTCAACTTGACTCTATCTAGGATGAATTACAATCCACAAATGGAGGGCTCATCTGTGCTCGAGATCTTGAGGTTGGAAGGCATAAGCTCTTGATCTGGATCTTGAGGCATCATGACTGTGAAAAGCTTAGGCCCAGGCAAGATGGTACATACCTTTAATCCCAGGAGACAGAGGCAAGCAGATCTCTTGAGTTCAAGGCTAGCCTGGAATAGAGCAAGTTCCAAGTAGTAAAAAGCTTAAGTTCAAGTGTGATGAAACACCTTTAATCTGGGCTCTACCTTTTGCTGGAGGCCTACATAAGGACAAAGGAAGAAGGTCTTCTTCACCTGCTTGCACTTACGTGCTAGCACATCTGTTAGAACCCACTTCTTCAGGATTCCAGCTTACGAAGAAGACCGGCTGAAACAACTAGCCTTGTGGGACTGAGCAACTACTAGATTCTTGGACTTTCCCTTCACAGCTGCCCATTGTTGCTTAACTGAGCTGCAGCCTGTAATCCAAAAAGTTCCCTTAATCTATAGAGACATTCCATGAGTTCTGTGACTTTCTCTAGAGAACTCTGACTAATACAAGGTGTAACCATTGCCTGGTACTGTAGGTGTTCAATAAATAACTGCTCTCCTTGTTCAGATAAAAATCAGTTCTCCTAATTGCTGCTCTGTTTGTCGAGTTAGAAATTTCTCCCCACTGCTCAGGATTTATCGGTAGGGTGTGAAGACACACTCTGGGATGTTTCTGGAAGTGAGATAAAACAATGCTGATGTAACACTCAAGGTGCCATGGGGGGGGGTGCTTTATAACTCACATAAAGGGTTCAGTTGCTCAGATGCTAATCTTAACATTTCTTGGTGATATGGGTCCTTTTGATTATAGAATCTTGTAAAGGGATCAAAGAAAATGTACAGTTCTGTGGAGAAAGTTCGTAGGAAACAAGGCAAAATGTAAGTCAGGGAGAGGTAGTGACTTCCCCAAAGTGGCAGAGGGAGTCATGGGCAGAGAAGGAACAGGGTGTGGCCCTCTGGTCACCAGACACAGTGTTACTATTGCTAGTGAGACCACGAGAGTTGGTGGGGAGGAGAAGAAGAGAGGAAGAAAAGGAAGGAAGG
>NC_034610.1:6456211-6458715 GCF_900095145.1 Mus pahari
TTAAATATTTTAGATCTCCATTGAAAAAGAAAACATAGAGAAGAAAATCACAATCGGTTCTGGAGGAATGTTGGGTCACCTGGATGTTGCTCATGTCCTGTCACTAAGGCGAGTCTCTGTCTAGTTACAGGGTTCATTCAGGTCAGTGAGGCCCCTGGGCTCTTCCTCCTTTTCCCTCCTTCCCTCTGGCAGAGGGTGGAGAAGCCAGGACAGAGCAGACACTTGGCTGAACTTGCTACATTCCAAATCCAGAGAGTACAGGAGGAGTGATCACCAATGGCCACTGATAGATTAAACTTAGGAGAAACAAGCTGGAGAGAACTGGACGTGTTCAAGGTTTTTTTTGTTGTTGTTGTTTTATTTTGTTTTGTTGTTGTTGTTTTGTTTTGTTGTTGTTGTTGTCAGAAATCTGTTTCCAAGAATTGAACAGTTTGATCTTTAGCAGGTGCCCATGTGTCTTCGCCTGTGTGGGTGCCAAGTTTGGAGTTAGGGATCTGTAGCATCGTGGAAGTAGGCTTTGAAAAGGTCTTACTTTTCAGGGAGTTTGACTTTTTTTTTTTAAGTGTTTTTCTCTCTTTCTTTGTGTGTGTGTGTGTTTGCATAAATGTAGGTGCACACATGTGTCACAATGCAAATGGAGGGGTCTTTTGTAGACTGTAGGGAGTTGGTTCTCTCCATCTGCCACGTGGGAATTAGAATAAAGGGTCACATCATTTGGAAGGTTGAGGTCATCAGTGGAGGTGGGAGACCCCAACAAGTTTTTATATCAATCACACCTCTAACAGAGAGCCTGGCCCTTCTGCCAGGCTTATGTAAATAATGGCCAAGAACTCAGATTTCTTTTGGAGTCTTACAGTATTTGGCAGGTAGAAAAAAAAACAAAAAACAAAAAAAAAAACAACAAAAAACAAAAACCATCTCAAGAGGATGAGGAAGGAAGAGAAGGAAGTATGTGGATGTAGTTAGATAAAGGAAGGGATTGCTCTGGTCCTTTCCTCTCCATACAGCCTTGGCTCCACGGCTATCGGGGCTTGATTGGAGTTAGAATAACTGGAGATTTCCCTAAGTGATGAGTTTTAAATGCGGGAGCAGAGTCAACTTACGGGGCTATGGGGGAGCATGTGGAATGTTCTAACAAATAAGTTTGCAAGCTCAGGGCCGCTGCCGGCAAGACCTGGCTCCCTCTGCTTTGGGGAGTGCAGCTCCGCTGTGGCCTTGCAGTGAAGATTCTGAGATGACCTTCAACTGTGGCACCGATCCCCTGTCTTCATCTTGGCCGTCCCTGCGGCACAGCGGCTCATTCTGGCACTGTACCCCAGCTCCTCATTTTCCAGGTTACCTTAATTTATGACTGGTTTGGATGTACTCATTGGCCATGACCTTGGCCCTCACCCCAGGATATTATTTTCAGCGTTTATCCGGTAGCGCTCCAGCTGTAACCTCTCACAGCCACACACTCCAGGTCCAGAGAGACAAAGGCCACGGTACATGTATTTCAGGTTCCCTGTTACCCTGTTTCCCATCAGGCTCCAAACAAAGTGGGAGCAGGGAACCAGCGTCAAGGTTTGCCCTAAGTCCCACTTTCACGGTAAAAGGTCAGACAGAAGCACTTAGGGTCACCTTTCCTGCAAAGAAATGTGGCAACCGCTCAGGTCTTAATCCTTTGGAGAGACAAAATGTTTACAGGAAACAAACACACTGAGGAGAGAAGCAAGCTATCCCCAGATGTATCAGTGAGCGAGCGGGTCAGAGAGCTGAGAACCCCACATTCATACACTGAGGAACTCTCTGAGAGGGAGAGTTCTCGCCACATACACCCTCAGGCAATGGACCTCAGTTGTGGGCCTCAGGCCATCTTTATGGACTTGAGATACCCAGAAGGGTTGGGAGAGGCAGTTGGAGACGCATTCTCTCTGTAGAGCGGCTGGAGGTATCATTATGAATTGAGATCACTGGGGTCCAGGATCTGTGCCCCTTTTTGGGGGGGGGGGGCGGAGAGATGCATCGTTTAAGACAGGGTTTCTCCATGGAGCTTTGGCTGTCTTGGAACTTGCTCTTTTGACCAGGTTGGCTTTGAACTCGCAGAGATCTGCCTGCCTCCCGAGTGCTGGGATTAAAGACAAGCACCAGGAGCACCTAGCATAAGGCCCTAAAACTCCATGCAGACAGACATACGGTCCACAGTAGAGAACACTTCCAAGACTACTGTCTTAAGAATGGGACGCTCTGGAAGGAAGTATGTGCTCTTCCGCTGGTGCTTCTACAACTGGTACTCTGGAACGCAGTCTGCTCCAAGACTTGGTACAAGTACCTCATACGCTGTGTTCTTCTGATTGAAAAACTTCCAGGGCTCAGCCCCAAATGAATCTCGCGTGTGATTCAATAGGCAGTAAATACAGTGTGAGCTACGGGGGGGGGACTCTGAAACGGTTCTGCATCTTAACAAAATAGCGACAGTGGTGTCAGCGCCTGCTTGTGCACGCCCGTGAGCTTTGCCCCTGGAA
>NC_034610.1:6459700-6463457 GCF_900095145.1 Mus pahari
TTCCCCAAATGAAGCTCCTTTCTCTGTGATAACTCCAGCTGTGTCAGGTTGACACAAAATTAGCCAGTACAGACTATTTCTAGCTGAGCCTGTGTTTCTTAATAAGAATAAATAAATAAATAGTAACTAAACTATCGATGCTCGTGGTTACAGTGCAGTGATTGCTTTTGTCCCTGCACCCCACCTTCCCTTCTGTAATCCCACTTTCACATGTGAAAAGGCAGGATCTCACTGGAGTTAAATGAAGTGTCTTGATTTTCACACTGTATTCTTGGTGTAATCATGGTATCCACTGGGACCCTCTCTAGGTAATTACCACAAACACTGTCTCCTTTGGTTTTTGTGGCGCAGCTCTTGAACCAGTCTGAACAAACATGGTTAGCTCTGTGTTTAGAGGGGGAAACTGAGGTTGGAGGAATTAGATGACTGCCTGCTGTCAGTCAACAAAGGATGGAAGGACTTGAACTCGTGCGTTGTGGTACGGTCACCTGCTGGTGTCTATCACCAGGCTGTAATCCTGTGCAAACATGGAGAAGAGCGCCAAGAGGTGCGTTTAAATTAAAAAGGAGAAATCAAGATCAACGCAGTTACCATCTTCCTCAGGATCGTGTTTTGACGTTCCTGGAAGTTACTGTTCACGATCACTATCTTGTCAAAATCCTGGTGTCACAGTCACCTGATTCTTTTTCAGTACTAACTGGGATAAAATATTTTCCATTATCTTGAAACTTGACAAAATATAAATAGCTTGTACTTTGTCTCTCTTGGTTTTTAATTCCTAATGAAGTGTGCGGAGGGGTGGGGGGGGGGAGGAAGAAAGGTGGCATGCAGGAGAAAAGCAGAAGATGACTGATTCAGAGACTCACTTTGGGAGGCTCCAAAATTAGATCCCGTAATTAGTTCACAGTTTAGAAGCCTTTGGCGGAATTACAGTTATGCAAACACGTTCCATTCATAGTTTAAGAAAACTCACTTTATCGAGGCCAGCCTGGTCTACAAAGTGAGTTCCAGGACAGCCAGTGCTATACAGGGAAACCCTGTCTCAAAAAACCAAAAAAAAAAGAAAGAAAGAAAGAAAGAAAGAAAACTTACTGTATAGGTGAAGTCTGCTTAAAATTGAGGGTCATGAAACTACGATTCCTCATTTTTCTCCCTTTTATGAGTTGGTTTTAACAATCCAGAAAAACCATGTGGCTGTTGTTGATGTTGGAAAAAGTCGTGGTAGAAACAAATAAATCAAAACAGCAGAGAGAAGGTTCAGCAAAGTTACATTGCAACAACTCTTTTTTTATTATTATTATATTATATTATTATATTATTAAGTACACTGTAGCTGTCTTCAGACACTCCAGAAGAGGGCGTCAGATCTTGTTACGGATGGTTGTGAGCCACCATTGCAACAACTCTTGAAGCCAGCGTGAACACTCCTTCCAGGCCAACCGCAAGGGGTAGCAGGCTCCATATTTGATCTGCCCTGGTTTCTGTGTCTTTGTGTAACCCTGCACAGGAGTGACACCAGTGAAAGTCTAGATGGGATGGTTGGTTTTCAAACCGCATTTTTGTTTTCCTCTTAGACAGTGAAGTAAAAGAAACATTGACTGGGCCACTGGGCCAGGTTTTAGAGTTCAAGAAAGTTACCTGTGAGGTGAATCTCCCCCCCCCCTTTAGCCACTAGCTAAGCTGAGAGCTATTGAGAGGCTTCCCCCCTCCCCCCCCCTCGGTGAAGCCACAGGGCTTCTTCCTGGAAGCATTTAAAAACAGTCTTAGATGACTTTAGCCACATGCTTGAATATTGGTAAGGAAGGGGAAAAAAGGACTTAAAACATTGTGCAATGGGAGTTCTTTCTATTACAAAAATTCATGCTTAAGATTCAATTCTGCAGACAACTTGAAGATTAATGAAAAGATATGAATAAACCATGCAATTAGGTTGACTGACTCATCAAAAATTTTCAAAAAAATATTAGTTGGGCATGGCATTGCAGGCCTATGTAGTGCTTACGAGGTAAAGAAACAGAAGGATTGAGTGTTCAAGACCAGCCTCAGCTAACAGAGAGCATTGGGCCAGCCTGGGTTATAAGAGACCTTGTCTTTAAAAGTAAAAAGCAAGCAGTCAAACAAACAAGCAAACAAAAGAAAAAGAAAATGGTATTCGCTCCCACACACCAAATGCACTGGCTGTCTGAAAGCACAAAAAGAAAAAAATGTGATTATATCATCCTGGGCGTAACTTCTTGGATAGTTTCTCCCCCTACCTATGAAGCGACTCCTTTGAACAAGTTTGTACGTGTATGGAACATCATCAGAGAACACAGGAAGACAGGTCAGGGTAGTTTGAAACGTGGCAGCTAGCCAGCTAACTTCAACTCCAGCTGTGTGGATGTAGGCTCAGCTGTGTGGATACAGGCTCAGCTGGGCAGTACTTCCAGTCCTCATCCAGTCCTCAGCAGCAATTTCAGACTGGAGTGTGTGAGTGTGACAGCCATTCCAGATACCTTTGGAAATGGCCGGGGGCTGGGCTGCTGGTCCTGTTGGAGGAAGACGTATGCACCAAGTGTACTTGTAAGCTTGGAAATGATCTGGCTGGACATCTCCAGGGTCAAATGTTGATAAACGTTTGAGGAGTAAAATTCAAGCCATAAGAGAAGCCTTGTAGAAGCCTCCATGAAAAGAGAGTGTGCGGGAGTGTGGAAGGGCCTGCATGAGGAGAGAGTGTGCTGTTGTGCTCTTTAACACTGCCATACCAAGTTAATTGGCCCATTTGTTCTGCTTGTTTAAATACAAACTGGAGAGTGTGCTCTGGTTTGAGACAGGCGGTGGCTGGTGATGCCCTTTTGTTTTTGAGACACTCCATGGTGAAGCAGTTGCAGTAGAAAGCCTTTGAGGAACATGCCCAGTTCTGAGAACAGCACGACTAACTGAAACAGGACTTTCTGCATATTTAATTGCACCTTAAAAATCAAATGGGAGACTGTTTGAAAAATAGTTTTAGAAGTGTATAGTTGAATTTATTCATAACTTCAGGGCAAGGTTACTTCACTGAAATTCCCCAGGATTTGGCTAAACAGCTAACCTTCACGTGGATCCCGAAGATGGGGACAGACTTTTTTCCCAAGCTAACTTTATTACCGATTTCTTCTAACAGAATCAGTTCATGTTTATTACAGAAATGACAGATAAGCCAAACACAATGAGGTAAGTAAATACTTAAAAATACTTAATGATACTTAAGTAATATACTTAAATAAAATAATAAAATCCACATCTTCCCCCTTTAACTTATTCCAGGAAGAATAAAATTATTGTCTGTGTTCATTCGTAATTTATACAAAATTCCTAGAAGTGAGATTATAGCCCAAAGGCATACAGAATCCTGTATGTTGGCATTTATCATCAAATTGCCTGCAGAAATCTTTCAGTTCAAAAAGCCTTATTATGTGCACGAGAATGCCCACATCCCCTTCCTCCTAATGCGAACAATGTGATTAGAATAGGCCTTGCGATTTTGTAGGCAGTAAGTTTCTGCGATTGTGTAATTTTCCTGGATAAACGTGAACCCTCCATGTTCACATGTTCATCTGCAGCTCCCTCTGCCCCATCAGATAACTTCACTCTTTCCCGACCCCTAAGGTTATATCTGAGCTTTCATGGAACCTCATTCTAGCACATTCTAGTATGTTCTACTCAAGGATCGTAGAGCAAGGCCTGACCTTCTGTGAATCTTTTTTTTTTTTTTTTTTTTTTTTTTTTTTTTCCT
>NC_034610.1:6463483-6469190 GCF_900095145.1 Mus pahari
AGCCCTGGCTGTCCTGGAACTCACTTTGTAGACCAGGCTGGCCTCGAACTCAGAAATCCGCCTGCCTCTGCCTCCCGAGTGCTGGGATTAAAGGCGCTTCTGTGAATCTTACACTTTAAAATACAGCCCCTCCTACCGCCTATTCCCGTATAGGTTATTTTAATGTACCACTTTTAAGGTGAAGTTAATTGGGGACATCGTTCCAGAAGAATAGACACATTTCTTAAAGGCTCATAACTTACAGGAAACCAAGTTATGGTGGCACAGCCAGGATTTTAGCACTGGAAGGCAAAGGCAGGAGGATGGTTACGAGTTCCAAGTCAGTCCAAGGTTCCTTAGGGAGAAGGCAGCGTCCTCAGAACGAGCCAGCAAGCAGATAGGCAAACCCGTCAAAACGCCAGCCAAAATAAAAACACAGAAAAACTCGAGATGAATTGTACGCTGTCTGCTCACTGGTTCTAAAAGCACGCTGGAGTCCTTTGCAGATCCCAGCAAGGCCAACTGGAAAGATCACCGGCGTAGAAGCCACAATGATAGACAACCACAAAGTAGTTGTGCTTACAAACTCAATCCTACCTCCTCACAAAATGACGACGGAATCTACACGTACATTCTTTGGATCAAAGCTACGCAATGCTCACTGAAAACATTTACTAAATATTTCCTACTAACTCGCAGTTTTCGACAAAACACCCTGGTGCAAAAGCACAAAAAATTCAGTCTTTCTCCTGTGGAGAGTAATTAGGAATCATGAAGTCAGGTCTAGGTGACAGGACAGGGTGGGATCCTGGAGACATGTTCTGAGTCTTCCAACATGAAGTCTTAACTCTCTACATGATTTGCACAGAGCTTCTCGTGTGTTCAGGGGGAAGCTAGGGCTCAGTTTCTGCTTTGCCTCCCTTTGGCAAGAGCAAAAGTTTGGGCTATGGCCAGGCCTGAGGTAGGATTTCCTTTTTTTTTTTTTTAAACATCCTAGGAAGATAGATGAGGGGAGCCAAGGTTACTTATTTCTTGCATCCAGAACGAGTGTTTTAAAGTAACAAAACCTTAATCTTTTTGGATATTGAGATCTACAAAGGAAAAATAATCAGTATTGTATGGATGACTTCAATATACTCCCTGCCAGCAGACTCCCCCTCCCCCTCCCCGCCTGGGAGTGACATTGAGGGAGCCCTCAGCTCCCGGCGTCTGGAGACACGAGCCAATGGGGGCTAAGCAGACGATTAAAAGCGCAGAAGAGGATTCTTTCTGGTGTTCGATGTTCCGGACATTCCGATGCCCCCGGTTCATTTCCAGTGTATGAATACATCACTCTTTCTATTAAGATACCACACAGACCACCTGTTACAGGTGATTTACATTCCAAGCTAGAATTATAGATACCTTCATGCAAACATATTTAGGGAGAGTTCACTTTAAGACAGAATTTAGCTCCCTAATGAAAACAGCGCATAAAGGACCCTAACAGCTTCTGCGAGAGGTTCAGACTCTAACTGGAGAAAGTGGGGCTTAAAAGAAAATGCGGGTAGGTTCTTTGTCTCCTAGGATACTCGTTTCCGACTTGGGAATCGGGCGAGTTACTCCCCTGCCTCACGAACATTCCTACCCACTCCAGAGCGCTCCAGCGGGCAAAGATGGAACTCTGTTCTTTCTTTTGTGTGGCCGGCCCGTTTGTTTCTCTCCTGGCAACAGCTTCTCCTCCCTTCATCCTCCCTGCTTTCTTCCGGGCCTGGGAACTGCGAGGCCACAGGAGCTGTGTGGCGGTCCCTTTGCCGGGTTTCGGGTCCCTGTGCGCAGGCACGCATTCATTAATGCCACAAGAGCACCAGAGGCCCGGACGCCTCATAAATATTTAGAGGCTCCCACCACCTTCCAGAGAGTAAGGGGGAGAAAGAGAATTTAGTGTGGAGTTGGTCAGGGTAATATGCATGTGAATCAGAAGTGGGGACAAAGGATGAAAGGTGCTGGAAACTCCAACAAACCCGTGATCCCCGGGGGTCATTCTGCCTGTTCCTGCCCACACTATCCCGGGTCTGCCTTCTTCCTGCGCATGAGCGAACTGAGCCTGTTTCCAAAGACTGTTGGCAAAGGATGTGCGCTCTTTGTTCTGTTCCGCACTTTCTTAACAGACAGATTTGCTTTGCCCTCTCCACTGCGCTGGCGGCTGCCTTCTCCTTTGCCACCCACAGAAGTGAGGCAAGAAGATCTAGAGATCTACATTAATATGTAAGGCAAGAAAAGGAAACAGACTATGGTTTTGTCGGGGAAAACGTGCACAAAAATCAGCCTGTGGGTTATACACAATAATACATCGACACTCACTACACCCCGGGTTGCAAAACTTCCATAAATGTTCTGTGGACAGAACCCAGAACCCAAGAGAAAACCTGCAGGCAAACAGCTACCTTGACACCCACACACCCTATGAAGCTTTTAAAAACTATTTTTAAACACGCCTCATGGAGTCGGAACTCCTGGCTTTTATTTTGGGAGGTCTGGAGTGCACAGGGCAAGGGAGAGAGAAAAGGCTCTGAGCTCAAGAGAGGAAGCTAGACCAGTCTAATTTTCTTCCTAAAGCACTGTCTCACTGGGAGGATGACCAATGCTCTTAAAGCCTGCAAGTGAATACAGGGGCAGGAAAGGATGGATTGGCCAGGCTAGTTTTCACCAGAAAGGAAGAAGATGGCAACATGGAACTGAGCAGCTTTAGAACAGTCTCCTCTGTAAAAGGGGTTGCTTTAACCAGGGAGGAATTTTAAGTCAAAGCCTTGTAATACCTTACAGTGGTTAAGATGAAACATGTGGATTACAGGTCTTACGAAGCATCCTGCTTAGTTTGGGGTACACACTGTACAGCAACGAGATCCTGAATAATTAACAATAGAAAATAACTTATATCCTAGTTCACATTTTGGAAATAGATTGCAACTATGTTGCTTTAAACGAAAGTGTACAAATATTACTAGTTAAATCCTATTATAAGGAAACATGGGAGGAAATGTGCTAAATTTCACAAAAACTTCCAATTTGCCCCAGTTCACTACTTACTACAAGAAACCTTCAATCACACAGAAGCTCATTGAAAATTGAAAGGAAGGTGGGTGGCTGCCTTGTGTGTGATTTAGGAGGCTGCTGTCCTGGAGACTACTACCACCAGCTGTGGCCATACAGACGAAGGCCTGACACATCCTGGAGGATGTTAACAGTCTGTGTACCATGAAGACCGGGTTGCCAAGACAGCTCCTGGTGTGTGTGGGGGTGGGGTGGGGGGGGCACTGATGCCTAAGTCAGAGACCCAAGGAAATCAGGGCTATCTAGGCAAAGCTGGTAAACTGGTAACTTGCCCTTGTAAGCTGGTGAAAACTAGCTCCAATCACTTAAGTCAAGAGGAAGTTTATGGATCAGGGTAACTGAGAAATGTGAATCAACCTTAATGAATTCAAGAGCCCCAACAAGCCACAGGGAAATGCTCTCTTCAGCTCTGCTTTTTCCTGACTTCTTCAGCAAGCCCCTCACCCAGCTACTAGGATTCCTGAAGCATCTTCATCTCCAGCCAGTAATCCCTGCCTAGACAGCTTCAGCAACACTTGTCACTCTCGCTTTGGGTCAAGTAGTAGCTATCCTTGAACCAGTTACTGGGACCAACATTGAGTGTCCCTCCACTCACCGTGGACTGCCTGCTCAATTTGGTGACTGTGGCAGTACATTTCTCTGAGAGGGGATAGGGAAGTACCTCTTCTTACAGGAAGGTAAAGGACAGAGAGCATACTGGACAGGTACCACCAGTGACATCACTCACATTCCACAATTCAGTACTGGCCCTTTCTCCAGCGCAGGGTCTATCTGTGGCCTGCCAAGCGCATGTTGATGCAGATACAACAAAACCTTATCTGGGCTGTGGGATCATGGCAAGGGAAAGCTCTCGAGAATGGCCTTTGCCCATGCTTTCATTGTGGGACCTGTCTGTGTCTTCCACATGGCTCCTTCCCAGCTGGCCTGAATCAGTCAGGCAATGATGGAGAGTAGAAAAAAGGACATTTGCAGGCCAGGCCTAGAAGGGGTGCAACCAGTCATATCCTGTTGACTGGAAATCATCACATGGCCACACCTAGTCTTTGGGTAGGTGTGAAAGGGAGGTTTTGTGTGCTGGATGAAAGGGAAATAAAGTTTAATAAACTACCACCAATTTTTACGTCACGACTGTTGTGCAAGTGGGTTTGAAATAATGGGTGCATACTGCTGCTCCTTCCTAGCTGTGACCACACTCCTACTGTGATAGTTCCCATAGACCAACTCAAAGTATGCACCGCCCCACATCCACACGTGGGGATCTATGCATGGATGCAGCAAGCAGCATTCCCAGGGGAAGAGGGAGAAACAGTCAGAGAGGTCAATTACTTGTACTGGATTGCAAAGCTAGAAACTGGTGGAGCCATGATCTCACAGAAGATGAGCTAGGTGGAGTTGCTCTTGGGGACACTAAGAGAAGTGGTGTATTTAAGGGGATAGGAAGTGCCTGGCTTTGAAAGAGCATTCAGTCAGGGGAAGACATAGGAACGTGCATCTTACTTCATACATGGTGTCCCAGAGGAAGGCTCATCTGGAGATGCAGTTTCAAATTGAGACATATGTAACCATATGGGGCAGGCACTGGAGGGTCTTTTTCCATGGCACCTGAGAGCCTATAGAGACAACATGCATGGATGACATTTATGTAGTTGGTGAGGTAGCCATGTGCTACCACTGAGGGCTTGCCTTGTCTCCATGGCAGAATGTCCTTTCCTCCATTTGTGAGTCAACTCCCTCTGGTCCCCTGTTTACCTCAGGTCAGCAATTTTAGAAGCTTTCTTTGCATAACCATTCTCTGCTCTTGTTCACTGGTGGCCACTCAGTGTCCCCAAAAGTCCCCAAGCATAGGCCAGGCTTGGTGGTGAATACCTTTAATCCCGAGCACTGGATGTTTAGGCTGGCAGATCTCTGTGACTTTAAGGCCGGCCTGGTCTACAAAGTGAGTTCCAGGACAGCCGGGGCTATACAGAGAAACCCTGTCTCACAAAAAACAAAAACAAAAAAACAAAACAAACAAAAGATGCTAAGCATCGTCCCACTGAGAGGCATTCCTTGGTGTTTGCCACAGACTGGACCTCACTTTGGGTCCCCGATCTGTAGGGAACGGGTCTCTTGGTTGCAGGTGAGAGAGGATTCGGTGGATGAGTGACAGACACTCCACAGGAGAGAGGATGTAAAACTGAATGTTTTGATCAAAATGAGCATCACATCTTTAATACAGAATCAAACAAGAAAAGCGGGGCAGGATACATCCGTTGGAACAAATGACACAAGACAAAGGATAGAATACATGAAAAGACCAGGGGGTGGGACCAGGCAGCTTGAGGAGGAAGCCAGGTGCAAGGCTAGTCAATAGTTGAACCCCACTGTCAGGGGTCCCCAGTAATTCCTCCATTATGCTGTCCCTTTGGGCCTAGCGGAAGAACCTGTTTTGGGGGGGTTCTGTTCTGGCAGATTTCATGAATAATGCAATACCACATTCCCCCTATTTCCTAGGCCTTGGTAAATACTTGCATATGAACGTAAGGTCCACAGGTAGACTGCTCTAAGCTTTGCCCTGGGCTTGGCTCTGTTCTTTGTGATGCTTAATCGGTTTCACCAGTCCTTACTAGAAGTGAATTAGAATGTTAATGAACAG
>NC_034610.1:6469920-6482715 GCF_900095145.1 Mus pahari
CCCTGTGTTCTATCCTATAGATGACTGTGGGCCCTGTGGATTTCTTGAAGGTACTGATTAGCACTCATCTTTAAACGCCCGTGCTTCCCATTGTCCTTGGCAAGAGAAGCCAGCCTAAGAGCAAGTGTGTATCGGAGAATCCCCACATGTACAGCTAGGCAGAGGGCTTTTATTTTTATACTAAGACAGGGCTGCATGCATCTCAGACTGGCCTGGAACTTTATGTCACCAAGGAGATCTTGAACTTCTGACTCTGCACTGACTTCCGAAAGCTGGGGTTTTAGGCCTGTGCTACCATGCCTGGGTTGGTGTGATTCTGGACACCCACCACTTTCTCTAACATGGTGAACTGGATGTTATCGGGGCTCCCATTTTGAGGCCAGGCTGCTTGCAAGAGGTGATGCAAAGGAGAGTGAGTTTTAGGTTAGCACGCCATTTTTTTTTCCTAGTGGGGCCAATGTAAGTCCAGTGACACTCGGTGTAAGAAGAGACAGACACCCATTTAGTTACTTCTGTAGCTGTGATAAAACACCATGACCAAAGCAACTTACAAAACCAAGAATTTATTTGGGTTTACAGCTCCAGGGTCAGAGTCCATGATGGGGGAGCAACAGCAAGGCCTCAAGAACAGGAAGCTGAGGCCTTGCTCATGTTCAGGAACATCTTGAACTGACAGCAAACAGCAGAGAGAACCCAGAATGGAGAGTCTTTAAACTTTCAAAGCCTACCTCCTCTTCCATCAAGGCCTTCCATCTTAACCCTTCCCTGAACAGCATCATCAACCGGGGACCAAGTATTCAAATGCTTGAGCCCAAGGGAGACAGCTCATTCCAATGGTCACAGCTAGTGAGGACAGTTTCCCAGGATCTGGAGACGGTACTTCTTAAGAGAAATGGTGGAAAATGCTGACAGCCAAGAGAATGGGGGGGGGGGNGCAGGGGGGGGAAACCCTTTGAGGGGCAGGGGATGGATGCCAGGGGTTGAGCTTAGGCTTCCCTAGAGTAGACAAAAAGCAACAAGAGTCTGGCTGGAACCTGCACCTGTACTTAAAATTGGTAACAATGTTTAAGAAAGAATGGAAGCAGATGACCGAGGTCTCTGCTGAAATGTAAATGAGGTGAGCTCTTGGAAACTGCTGCCTGAGAGGAGAGTTCGGACCCTTCAGCAACCTTGTGATTTTCCCAGGCTTGGTAATTTCTAAAGCCCTGACCTTTCTGTAAGTGAAACTCCTTTGTCCTTTGGCTAATTTGTGTGTTTGTTTTGTAGGCAGCGGGGATGAGGAGAGGTTGTGGAAGCTGAGGGAGGCTCTGCAGCCAGCCTGGGGAGAATAGTATTGGTGCAGAACTGGGGGAGTTAGGTAGGGAACCAAGTAAGAGGAAGGGGATACAGGAGCTTACTGGAGAGGGCAGGGTAGGTGGCAGCTGACTGAGAGCTACCTGGACACAACCGAAGGATGGTTTCCTGGGGGTCACTGAGGGTCTGTGCATGCGGAGACTGCTGCTGGCATTCCTGCAGAGCCTGCGCTGACCTGCTCAGTGAAAGTGCAGGTTAAATTAGCACAGAAGAAAAGCAAGACATGCAGATGCCCTGCACGAGTTTGGGGGTCAGAGACACTGGAGGGCCCAAAAGACACAGGGGGATCATTGCCATGGTTCCAGAATGGCTTGGATCCTGTGATCTTGGCTTCTGGATACTAGGCAGACCGGCCTCGGTGGAATTAGCTGTACATCCTAATTAGCAGGAAGAAAGACCCAGGCTATCTCTGGCTTCTTGTTTTGTTTTTTGGGGCAGGCTTTGAACTCCGGAATTCCAACCTCTACTTACCAAGTGCTGGATAGCAGGAATGTGCCACCACACCAAGCTCTAGTTGACTCGAGATGGCAAAGACACGGTGACATTCTCCCAGTCCCACCCCCACCCTTTTTTTTTTTCTTTTTAGTTTTTCTGAAGTTGATTGGTAATTTATTTCAATTACAATTAAGAATAAATGACAGATCCAAGGGCTGTTTCATAACATTATGCAGACGTCGGGATCTTTTTTTTTTCCCCCTTCAACGATCTTGCAAATGATTTCAAACAAGCACCCAGTCTGATAGGCCTGTGGAGCTGCCTTGACCTGTGGGACTCAGGGCAGGGACTCAGCCATGTAAACATGGGGTTGAGGAGCTACACACTTGAGCAAGTGGCTGAGAAGTGGTCTCGTGGTGTTTGGACCTTTGTGTGTGGGGGGGGGGGGTTCAGGGGGAGGGGGCTGCTATCATTTTACTTCCTAGCAAAGGACTTGAGCACATCACAGAGCTTAAATGGCCCGTTTCCCACCAGATTTCCCCACAGCAAAATCCTGATAAGACTATGAGTTTACTTAGTAAGGTACATGTCTGCACTCAGTTCAAGTCCTCCCTCTTGAGCGTTCTTGGCTCTCAGCCTCCAGATGTCCCCAGGGTGTCTCCCAGTGTCTGTGACATCATGGGGTCCCAGGGTCCATGCTCATTACTGTAGACCAATGCCATGGTCTCCAGCGCTACCTTTACTTGTTGTGTAAGCACTGTAGAAGAGTTACAGTAAATAATGTCTGTAGAAATGGAGCGAGGGAGGGAGGGAGGTTCCCTGCAAGCCCCTTCTGGCGTCAGGGTGGCAGTTACAACAGACTGAATCGTGTCCCAGGTGTCTATTGATAGCTTGTCCTTCTTGGTGAAGAAAACCTATGATTCAAAAGCCAATTTGCTCAACATTAGTGCTCCAGTGGGGTGTGTGATTCTGGGAAGCCAGACTCATGAGAGATCCAAGTCTTTATTTGAAAGCTTTTTTTTCTTCTTCTTCTTTTTCTTTTTGGGTACCTTGGCTTAATTGTACAGGCCTTCATTTCGGAATGATGCCTCGAAGACCACAGAGGGCAAGCTTTGGCTCCAATGGTAGATCCTTTTTGCAGGCCATGTGACCTTGGAGCTGGGTAGTCGTGGAGGGGACACGTGGCTGAGCAATGGAAGCTGCAATGGCAGGTGCCAGGGGTCCGCTTGGTGATATGAAGTGCTCTTCAGGGGACAGATGAGGGACCTACAGTGAATCACATGCCAGGTAAGGACATGAGCCTGCAGAAGCCACCTGTGACTGCTTGCTCATCCGCACACACCCCCACCCACTCTCTAAGATGTTCAAGTTTCTCAAAGCAAGAGCTATTTTTCCCCACGGCATCTGATTTAAAAACAACAGCTCTGGCTCTTGCTGACCAAATGTCTGCTGAGGAGGAAGCATGGTTTAGCTGCTGAGTGGGCAGGAAGGGCTGTGATAGTCTTCTGCCTTAGGACTATGGCACAGGGACAGAGACCAGCGACTGCTTGGGTTAGCTTGAGGCAGCCCACATCAGGCTCCCATCTCTTCTCCACTGGGGATCGGGCCTAGGATGTGCACATGCTAGAGAAGCATGTGACCACCAAGTTACAGTCCCAGACTTTTCTTTTCTTTTTTTTTTTTTAAGATTAAGATGGGCTGGCATCACTCTGTAGCCCAGACAGGCCTTGTACTCTTGGCCTTAGCTTCTCAAGTAGCTGGAATCACAGGTCTGGGCTGTTAGGCTCAGTGGCCCTAGTTCACCGTTAGGCTCAGTGGCCCTAGTTCACTGTTGACTGCCTCCATCAGGACCCTGGGCTGCTGCACTGTGGTGATTGCCCGCTCTGCCTGGAGGACCAACCACTATAACTTTAACTTTTTCAAACCTTCTTTTTAATGATGGCTCTTAAATGCTTTAACTTCCCTTGTAGTCCCACCAGAGGTAGTGGAAAAGAAAGGATACAGGGGATGTGGACCTGTTTAGAAAGGTTCTTTGGAGCAACTCCCATCTATGTTGTGAGGAAATCGGCAGTTCAGTTCACAGGTTAGCTGGAAGTGGCAGCTCGATCCACTTGCAAACACCTCAGGAATACACTAGCAGGTCAGCTTGGTAGAGTCAGCTTAGCAACAGCAGTGACACCACCTAGCAGAGCCAGCTAGGCCTCAGCCTTGGCTCTGCTCAGCAGGAGGGACCAGCAGGGACACCAGGGGTTCTTGGCTCTGTTTCTCTCAGGGAAGAGAAGATCAACAAAGATGTGAGACCCACAAGCACTGCACAGCGAGCTGTACCAGCAAGCTAAGCTCTGTCTCTGTCACTCCTTGGAGTCCTGTTTATACCCTCCAAACATCACGAGTCCTCCACGTGCCTTGCCTCAGCATGGGTCTTGCCTTAGCATGGCCTCCAATCAGCCTAAGTCCACGGAAGCAGCAAGAAGCTGCAGCGCAACACCGGAATTATTTTGGTGCACTTCTCTCTGCAGCATCTTGACAAATGCAGCTCAACTATGCAATATAATGCAGACCAATACATAGGTATCATTAACAAAGAATCACATGTCCTTTCACGTGCTTGCTTTAGCAGAACATCCTCTCTCCGGTGTCTGCTTCAGTATTCCTTTATGAGTCTGCCTTAGCCTTTCATACCCGTGTTCACATTAACAAAACATCCCTTTACACGTTTGCACCAGCAAAACACTATCCAAACAACTTTCCAAAGAACCCTTAAGCTTCCACTTCAGACTGCATCTGTCCACTTGACTCCCAAGCTTACTAGAGAATATGTTCGTCTACGCTCCTGTTGTAACCAGCAGTTGTGGGGTAGACGCCTCGTCCTGGCTAGTGTGGGTTGACTCTCCTGCAGCAGCTGAGTATAGGACATGGAGAGAGTTGAGAGGTGTGGCCAGCCTTTGAGAAGCTGCAGCTTCGGGACAGCACAGCTAACTGGGAGCCACACTCCTTGCCACCTGGTTGCAGTCTTTTAACTTCCTATGATCAGCCCCAGGAAGCGGTTTATGGAGTTGGAAACCATAGGAAAACCATGATGACATATTTTGAGCTGAAAGCTTGGCAAGTAAAGGTGCTGTGGGCTTCCGTGTTATCTCCTGCCTCCCAGCGCAGAGAGAGGCACTTAGAGAAGAGCACAAACATGAAGGCCCTCCTTACCCCTGTGAGCTCACTACTACTGAGTGGCAGCTGAGACTTGGCCGCTGCCTCTCACAGTTTCAGACATGGTGTCCGCTCCCCACCCCCATCCAGAGGCGTGTCAGAGCCTGGCTGGGCCAGCACTCTTCATGAAGCTAGGCATGGGCCCAGCTGTAGTGTTGAAACCTGGTCAGCTGAGGGAGAAGAGAAAGTCAAGTCTGGCCATTGGGCCACAGAGGTCAGGGATCTGGCACAGAGAAAGGTCTGCTGTCTCTGCCTACCAGTGGCCTCGTCGTTTGGAGAGGAACTGGAGGCTGTGGCTTTTTGCTGGTGTGTCAGCTGATGACGGATACAAGGCTGTCTTCAAACCCCTTGATCCCTCTCTTGCCTGATTTCACAATTGAGCAGTTTCTTTTCCTAGTTCCCACCCTGGGCTTCCTACTCCTCTGGCAGCTGTATCTGGACACAGAATCCTACTACACAGGTGCCGCCCCATCCCACTGTCTGCCAGTTTGAGCTTGCCATTTCTCACTGCTACTTAATTCCAAACACACACTATAAATATAGGGCACACACACTGCGGAACTGTTAGACAAAAAAGTGTTACTCATTTTCCTAGGCGACGTTTTCTTTCCATGGAAAAACAATGCTACCAATGGTTTGCCAGAAAAAAAAAAAACAGTGCAGTTAGTGCTAGTTATTCAAGTTGGTGGCCCTTAAGATTTATCTACTCAGGTAACTGTAACATATTTGATGAGTGGCCTGGTAAGAACTATCGGTGTCCACCCTGAGGCTCAGCTGAGAGACAAGATGGCTAAGGCAGGACTGAAGGCTGCTGAACACAAGCACTTTGGTGTGTTTTGCCTCTAGCAACAACCGGTTCCTGCAAGTGTTAACACTTGAGATGCAGAGGACAGCGTCAGAGCAGGACCCTCCCTGACCTCCTCTCTAAAGTGGGATAGGTACCCAAAGAAACTGCTCCTCCTTTGGACAAAGTATTACTTGCTTTCACTGCAATTCGCAGAACCTAGTGAATTCAGGTTTAATGAGCACACAGACAGAATGTCTTCCAGGCATGCAGAAGTATCGGTGAGTTTCTAAAAGATTGCTGGGATGGGTGTACCCCCAGCTCTGGAAGGCAGTTCTACCTAGGCTGCTAAGGTATGTATGGGGAGAGTCTGGGCGCCCCAGGACTATAACTGCATGGCTCAGTCTGTGGCCAAAAACTAGGTGGTATGCAAATCATTCAAAATTCAGCAGGAGAGTTTTCTCCTAGGTCAGCCTGGGCTACACAGTTCTGGCTACACACCCTGTCTCAAAAACCAAACTAAACAACACACTTGAAAGCTGATAAAGCTGTATTGGTGGAAAGTATCAGGGCTGTGAATAACTGCTTCTAATCTTATATTCAAATACATAATAAAGCAGGGGCTGGGAAGATAGCTGAGAAAACTTGCTGCTTTCCCAGGGGACCTAGGTTTGGTTTGCAGCACCCACATGGCAGCTACAACCACCAAACATAGAATAAAGAGAAAACAGCATGGGGATACCATCACTGCCCACCAGCTTCCCCTTAATGTTGAAATTAGAGGCAATTTATCTGGGGACTATGGATATTTCTTATTAATAGAAATCTCTTCTGTTCCAAAATTCTTAGGAATCATTGAATCAGGCCAGGTATGGGACACACACTTTCCATGCCAGAAATTCCACCCCAACCCCGAGTATGTACAGGCCCTAGTTTTGATCCCCAGCCCTGAAAAAATCACTGCAAATACTGTTCATGAGGAACCAACACTCAGACCTTCTCTTTCCCTGCAGTGAAGGCAGAGAAAGCTTTTGCACTTCCAGAAGCTGCTGTGACCAGCTTCCCAACTGCTCCCCGCTCAGAGTTCAGATTTGTAGGGGTGGTCTTAGTCTTTTCCTCTCACTTACTGAGAGAAGCTGTTGGAGGAGGGCAAGAGAACAGACAGGAGGAAAGCTCAACCCCTCCCCCCATGCCACACCCAAGGAATCGCTGTTCTGCCTGTAGCTTCTCCAGGAAGGGTCTGAGTGCTCTACTTGTTATCAAGTTATAAAGCTATAAAGTTATATGTTGGGTGGGAAATTTGGTTTTGCAAAATATAAGGCTTTCAGCCCAGAGCATTATACATTTGAGGGATTTTGAAATACAAAATTGGACACCTTAAGAGTTTTCAAGTTTTGCAGTACTGGAAATCCTGCCAGGTAGGCAAGTTGCTCTGCTTCTGGGTTCTGCTCCCAGCCCAACAGCTGAAGGCTTTCAATGCATCTCTATGTAATCTGGACATAGGGCTACCCAACACAGAAACTAAACATTAGAAATCTGCTCTTCTCTGAGAGGACTCTTCAGAGCCAGAAACTAAGACTTCTCTAGTCCAAGCTTCAGATACACGGAGTTGCTTTCTCATTCTTTCAACCTGTTAGGAAAGAATGCTAAGGACTTTATACACTCAGAGAGGGCAAGGCAGTTAACCAAATGCTTATTCTCTGACAGTTTGTTGCATGGATACAATGTATATTGATTGTACTCACCCCATCCCCCTCTCTAGGACCCTTTTATGTGATGCTGGAATTTCCAACTCCAATAGCCCCGTATAAAAGCACGCAATTTAGTTATTATAAGTATAAGCCTAAATTGGGCATATCTAATACTATTCTAACTTACTCCCCACCTACAAGGCCCTCAGTTTCTCCTGTCCAGGTGGTTCTGCTCCATTGCTGCTTCCTTCTCCTCTTCTTCATGCTCTCTCCTTCCCTTCTCCCCTCTCCTCTCTACCGGACCTCACTCCAAAGACCTCTTGTCCCACCTTTTCCCTCCACTGCCAATCACAGGCTCTAGCCTTTATTGAAATGTTAAAATGGGGGAGAAAGTTCACATGAGATTACTTGAGTACCTGATCAACTGATTGTGTGTGTGTGTGTGTGTGTGTGAACCCCTCTTGAGGAAGCTTAATTAACATCAGAATACAAACATCAGGACAACCCACAGATTTTATGTCCTTTCTCTCTTAAAAAACAACAACAACAACAACAACAACAACAACAAAAAACCTTACCAAGTCCAGTTAATACTGCCTGCATTCTCTTGTGTTGGCACTATCTACCTCAGTAAGGCAACCACACTTGACTCTCTCTTCAAGTCCAGTTAACACTGCCTGCATTCTCTTGTGTTGGCACTATCTACCTCAGCAAGGAAACCACACTTGATTCTCCCTTCCCCAGCAGCCACTAGCAGATCTATTTTCTTCGTGCAACACCACACTATTAGATACAAGAGCTTAATACTCAAAAGATTCACATCACGGATAGGGGAAAGCACAGAGAGAGAGAGAGTTCCTGGGCATCCTGATTTAACTTCCTGAAGTCCAGTTACTGACTTTGAAGGTCTGCTGTGAATCCTGTCTCCGGGGTTTACTGCCTCAGGGACCAGTCATGTTACTCTGTGAACCTCACTGTCTCAGCTGTAAAATGGAGGCAATTATCAACTTGGCACCACTGTACTGAAATAACTGAAATGCCTGACTCCCCAGAGCACTCCTGTTAGGCTCACACCGACCTTCTGGAAACTCAGTTTAGAAGTCACATATGCCACAATTACCAGGAAAATACATTCAATCTCTAAGTGTCTGGGGATGACATAAGAAGTTATATCCTTTGCTTATAAAATGTGCATCCACATTAGCAATTTAAAATTAACACACCGAACCAAATGGTATCTACTGAACATAGTAAAATAACCTAATCACTCACTCATTCTGAGGTCCTAGATTCTCTTCAGGTCTAGATCCTGAAGAGAAAAAAAAACCCATGAAATTAGCCCAATCCAGAGAAGCACTACTGAAATGAATGTTATGAGTCAGTATGGAAATTGGTCAACACAGAGTGGATTTGAAGCTCAGTGTCAGAGTCCTATAATTAATAGTTATTTTTTACTTGACGATCTGTCTAAATGTGGAATGAGAAGGTCAATTTACATGGCATGAGGGCCTGCATCCTGCTCTGAGTGTTTCTACCTCTCCAGTTTCATTTAGGGTCAAACGAGCAGAAACCTTACACTACCAGTTAATATTTAACTGCTGGGCAGGGGGTGAAGCTGGATGCTGGGGCTACATCTGGAAGGGACACATTAGCCCTGTAATCACAAATCACACTACAGCAGCCGAGGGAGTCAGGCTCCTCACATTACTAGAGCATTACTAGAGATATAAACATACTTTAGTGAAAGGAAGGCATACCACTCCCACCACTATCATCACCACCACTACCACTACCACCACTACGACTACGACTACGACTACTACTGGACTGATTTCTTGCATACAAAACAAAAAAGACAATCGGGCTGCATGCACACATGTGCACACACACATAGAGACATAGACTGAAAAATAACAAGACAACTCTCCGGGCCCTAATGTTCAAACACTGAAGTTTCACATTTGAAATTGAACATGACCAGAATTCCTAGATCATTTTCAATGCTCTGAACACTATCTATATGATAAACCACTTTACAGTTTAGGAGGATACTCGAACGTTTTGTGGAGTTAATTATACAAACATACCTAGACTTCCCCCATCCTCCTCATAGAAATTTTTTATAATTTAGATTATTTCTTTAAAAGAATATTGGAACAGCCGGGCGTGGTGGCGCACGCCTTTAATCCCAGCACTTGGGAGACAGAGGCAGGCGGATTTCTGAGTTCGAGGCCAGCCTGGTCTACAGAGTGAGTTCCAGGACAGCCAGGGCTACACAGAGAAACCCTGTCTCGAAAAACCAAAAAAAAAAAAAGAATATTGGAACAAAGAACCATCAAACATTGAATGTGCAGTTTTTAGTTCTTGTAAAAACTCCATGGCAATAAAGATAGACCTGCTTGGAATACTGTAAGTTTTTACTCTAAATGTGGAGAAATGCAACAAGCTAGTAGAGCCAATGAAATTGAACAGAAAGCACATTTCCACTCCTAGCTAATTAGTGTAAGAATGAAGAGCCAATTTTATTGTTAATAGATGAGTTTTCACTGAAAGAGCTATTACAAGGATATTCATATACCTGTGTATACCTATCTTCATGTATATTTATCCTGCGCATTTTGTAAACTGTATTAGAATGTTTGCAATAACAGGACTGAAGGATCTATAATTGCTGAGATTGTAAGCTTGAAGGTACACGTCCTAATAAACTTTGTAGTCTACATTGCATTCATCATGTTGTGTGATCAATACATGTGCACAATGTGCAAAAGAGTGGGAGACAGAAAAAGACGGGAGCCTATGGATGAGTACCTGGGCAAGGTAAGTGGCTCCGAAGGCTGTATATGCACTTGCTGTACAGCCCTAGATTGCCTCCACTAGCCACTAAGCTGTTCTTAGGCAACCAACCATCTCAGCTCTCAAATATGGGTACTCATGCCTCTACACATGTCGGGGGAAGCACTGAAGGAAATAAACCAGGTCAGAATTTTAACCTCAGGTATGTACCTAGCCCATGACACTCCTCTTTGAACACGAAAGTCATGAGAGCCTACACATGTGCTGTTGTTGGGGTTCGGAACTCTCAAAGTGTTAGTGTTTTTACTCTGATGGCAAACAAACTGATGCACAGATCTGTCAGGGCATGTGAGAAATGTGACAGAAAGAACTAAAAACTTAACAATAAATATAGGTGGCATATGGGAGCTGGAGTGGGGCTTTTGGGCAACTAGGGAAAACTCTGCAAGGGGACACCAAGCCCAGAGCCCTACAGATGCCAAGCATGTGTAGAGGTCAAGACAGACGAGGAGTCCATCTAGTGAGCTTGGGCAGCAACATGCAGGCCACCAGATCACTTGGGGCCTAACAGGTCTTGGGAAACTCTTTGGATATTTTTTTCTTAATCTGAGAAATCAGGGAAAACTAAGCTGGGGAAGAGAAAATGCACTAAATGGCCACTATATCCAAGTGAGGGATGCACGAGGGATTAAGCCATGGTGAATGAATATTGTCTGACTGTTATTTTTGTTCAACTACATTATAAAAGTGGTTGGATTTATGGGTCAAAAATTATGTAACACTGTCATGAATTCAAAGGATTAAGTGGACAGGGTCAGTAAACTGGGGAGGGGCACTCTGGCATAAAGTATATGTGGATTTGAACAGCAGACAGGGCTCCTTAGCTATAGTGCTTGGTAAAGTATTCAGTTTCCCCCTTCCTCTTCAGGGGTTTCCTCTTATGTAAAACTTGGGGCTGCCAGGATTGCCTAAGGCACAGGACTGCTCTGATTGACTGAGCTAAGGAGGGAGAGTGTTAACACAGGGCCTATAAGTTTACCAACTGTACAAAAGGGACTTCTCTTCCACAAGCACAGACAACGTATAATAATTCAGTGACAGAATAATTTTTAATAATATCCAAGAAACAAACCTCATTTTTCTAGATTCTGAAGAAACATTTAGAAAATGTAGTTTTACTAATTTACTGTTTAAAGAGATAACTAAGGGGATTATCTATAACCATTGTTGGAAAATGAAAATTATTTCAATTACATGTTAACCTGGTCCATCATTTGCTCTAAAAAAGTAGTTTAATAAACAACTAGAAAACCCAAACCCAAACCAACCCAAACTGTAGTCTTTAAATAAAATCACCAGAAGCTACTGGCCAGGAAAAGAGTAAAATTGCTTTAAATACCATCGGTACCACGCAAACTTCGAAATGCTCTTTAGAATTCGTGTAAAGCAAAGTTAGGAAAAAAAAAAAAAGCAATCCAACTATCCTGCTTACGTTCACATTTAAAATACAGTGAGATGATTCCCAGAAAATTATAGCCAGGGCCAACTCTCAAAATGGTTAATTTGACAATCTTGTCTACATTTTAATGGAGCACGTTATAGAGAACTTGCAACAAAACAGGGATGATGCAGATGTAATGACCGACAGCTTCTGTAAATCGCAGGACTTCATTGCTGCAATTCGGAACATTGTTTCCGAAACAAATGTAACCCGCAGAACTTCCTCTAAGCCCCATAGAAAGCCCGGGTCCTGGCCCACTGCCTGTCATTTATTTATTTATTCTTGTCAAGTAGGTAGGGATAGGTGTTGACCACTTCGTTTTTTCCGAATGCGTACTCCTCACACAGGCTCCCTTGTGCGGGGGCCGCGCCTCCGCCACCAGGGACTGGAAACCTGCGGTGAGGCTAACGGAACCGCGCGTCACGCCGCATGGAACGGAGCCCGCCCGCACGCCCGTGGGTGCGCACGCGTGTGCCGTCTCCGCCCACGGTCCGGGGCCGCCTCGCGGCCCACGGCGACGCGAGGCCCGTCACGCGTGGCGCTGGCTCCAGGGGAAACCTCACTGGCGTCCCTACCGCCGGAGACCCTCGCTCGCGGTGTGGGCGCCCACGCCAACTCAGTCCGCCGTCCCCTAGCACCCCCAGCGATCCGACGGCCGGGTCCCCCGCCCCGCGAGGTGGGCGCCGCGCCAGAACGGTTCGGGTCCCGCTCCTCCGTCCGCAGGCCATCTTCGTCCCTCTCCACCCCCACGCAGGCGCGCTCCAGGCCCCGCTTCCCCCCCCAACCCCCACCCCCCGCCCCCACGGCGCGCTCTCCGCCCGGTGGGGCGGAGCGACCCTCGGAAGGGGCGTGACCACAGGCCTCGACGCGCGCACGCGCTCTCAGCCTCTCGGCTACGTGTCGGGACACGTGACGCCCACCCGAGAGTCCCCAGTGAAGCAACAGGACGTTTAAAAAAAAAAAAAAATTTTTTTTTTTTTTTAAAGGGTAGCGAGGAAGGTGGACCGAGAGGTTTAAGAAAAAAAAAAAAA
>NC_034610.1:6483212-6494661 GCF_900095145.1 Mus pahari
GCGGGGGGCGGGCGGGCGCGCGGAGCCGGCCGCCCCGGGGCTCGGCGCGGGAGCCGGAGCGGGAGCCGGCGCGGAGCGGGACGCCGCGTCCCGAGCGGCCGGCGGCCGGAGCTCGCCCCCGCCCCTCCCTCCTCTCCTCCGGCGGCGGCGGCGGCGGCGGCGGGCGGAGTGAACTGCGGAGCCTGGAATATGGTCGGGGAAATGGAAACGAAGGAGAAGCCGAAGCCCACCCCAGATTATTTGATGCAGCTGATGAACGACAAGAAGCTCATGAGCAGCCTGCCCAACTTCTGCGGGATCTTCAACCACCTCGAGCGGTTGCTGGACGAAGGTGAGGCGCCCGGCCCCGGCGCGGCGGCCCGGGATGGCGGGGCGGCGGGAAGGTCAGGCGGGCGGGCGGGCGGGCGCACAAAGGCGACGCGGGCGGCTCGCGGCCGGGCCGGGTCGGGGCCGGGCCAGGCCCGAGGGCGGACCCGGGAGCGCGCGGGGCTCCCGGGGCTGCGGTCGGCTCCCGACGGCGCGGCGGCTAGGCTCCCCGCCATCCCGGCCATCTCGGCCGGC
This sequence comes from Mus pahari, assembly GCF_900095145.1. Classification (NCBI taxonomy): domain Eukaryota; kingdom Metazoa; phylum Chordata; class Mammalia; order Rodentia; family Muridae; genus Mus; species Mus pahari. The sequence goes on from NC_034610.1 coordinate 6,483,774, forward strand.
CCGGCCGGGCCACGCGATTTCCCGATCTCCGCCTCGCCTCGCCCGCGGGGCCCGGGCTTAGCGGGCTCTTTTCGGTAGAGTTGCGTGGCCCGCAGTACCCGAGTGGACCCCGAGATGTTCAGGAATCACTTAGGGTACCGAAGAAAAGTGGTGCTTATGTGGCCGAAGGCGAGGACGAAATGACAGAGTAGAGCACTTTTGGTCCTTTTGTTTGGGGAAGCGAGAACTGTTTGGGAGTTTAACTTCACTTTTTTTTTTTTTTTTCTTTAGTCGGTGGTGGTGGTGGTGGGGGGAGGAGTACGAAATACCGCGATGACAGACCTGAACGGAATCCGAGTTCGGAAGAACTGGGGCGGAGGGTTCGCTCCCGGCGTAGCCGCCTGCGTTTGCAGGGCGGGGAGCTGGAAGTTTGAAAGGACGGGGATAAAATAGAGCAGAAGTTTGCAGAAGCCGAGTTGGGAGCGCTGTGGGGAGCGAAGACTGACTGGAGATTAATGCTGGTCAGCTCTGGAATTCCTGTAGGAACTGCTCATAGCAGCGACCTGCAGTGTTAGTTCCCAGTAGCTGTAGGTTTCTGTGGACGCCCGGGGCGGGGTTGTGGAGGGGGGGGGGAAAGGACCAACAAGTCTGTTTTGAAAATCGAGTAGCGAGTAGTTTCTGTCTTCTCTTTTAAAGTCTCTGAGTGGACTGTTTAAAGGAAGCGGAAAACTATGTTGTACAGATGTACATGGATTTTAGGATCTTGAGACGAATTTCGAAAAATTTCAGAGCTAGCTGGGGATATCAGCTGGCATGTCAGGGAAGAACAAAAGACTCCCGAGCTAAAAGATGGTTAAAGAATTATCCTCAGAGCTTCTGTTGGATGGGGAGCCTTGGGCAGTATTTAAAACAGAAAACATTCCGCTATTACACATGAACATACAACAGCAACACATCGAAAGTGGCATTTTTTTATTGTTGGATTGGCATATTTGTTAGAGTTAAATTGCCTTGGAGAAAACTTGAGCTGCCCCTTTAAGGGTTTTTGCCTTTCCTATTTGTGTTGGCATTTGAAAAATTGTGGAGGCAGAAAACTTTCTGGAATGTCCAAAAAAAAAAAAAAAAAAAAAAAGCTGGAGCTCTTAAATTGAGTATTTCCAAAAGTGAGCGCTAAGGGGCGCCAGTTAATTTTTTTTAACCTTGGAAATGTTTGGAACAAAATGGGTAGTATGCTTAATAATCTGACCTATATTAGGTGCAGTTGAAACTTAAATTTTTAGATGACTTCATTTGTCATTATCCACAAATGTGATTAGGGCAGAAACACCTCATACATTGATATTTCTTCCTTGGCATTGGTTTTCATGATATTAATAGCATATTTATGAAGAAAAATTAGTTTTTAAAAGTTCAATCAAGGGGGAATTTCTTGCACAACAAACTAGACAGCATATACAATGAACTAAAAAGCATTCTTAAGATGCTTCGTCTACCCAAGAGACTTAGTGGCGCTTATAAAAAGTTTGGCTATGCTGTAAGGAACACTAGTAGGAGTTTCTCAGAGTGATTGTAAAGGCTGTTCAAGTGTCCTCCTTCAGCTCGGTTAGAAAGGACTGCCTTAGTCTGAGGTGGGCACAAGCCTTTCAACTAGAGGGATTTCAATTATGTCATCTTTGCACAGGCTTATTTCTCGTGGTTAGAAATAGTGACCCTTTGGGTGTCAAATGTAGAAGACAGCTAGTTTAGGATTACAATATTCAAAGTAATGTTTGGTGTCTCCTTGTCATGTTTTCTCCATCTTCACCTTAGCCTGTCTGTTGTTGGGTGTCTGAGCATCAGGCCAGTGTAAAGATAACTTGGATTTAATAGGAGACAGGAGATTGACTGGGACTTGTGATTGTTTTCATCAGACCAGAGAAGCTTGCAGGAAAGGGGCTAGTCCTTAGTGTGTTATAAGCTTTTAACTGTACTTGTTAGTCTTACTGTAAATTTATTTGACTTGAAAATTCTGGTTTCTTAAGTGCATCATCATAATTTTCTTGGTAGATGACTTAATTGTGAAAATTGGCAACTTGTCCTTTACCCCTTGTGCCCTCTCATTGTCCAAAACAAATTATGACTTCTGTTTATGGTTAGGGATTACATTTTCCTTTGTCTGTAATACTTGGCAGAAAAATTACTTTTAAATTCAGATAAAACTAAGTTTCACTTTAGGGATTAAACTGTTCAGTGATAGTAAGATACTCTACTCTCTGATAATTAGAAACTTTGAATGGGACTATTTAGCAATTTTATTTTAAAAATTCTTTTCCAGCAGTGAACTTTTAATATAGTTCCTGTTTGAGAATTTTCATTTGATTTGTTAACAAATTTGGGAATGAAATATGTTAGTTTTTCTACTTGTTAAAACTTGAATGATAGAGAAATCGTATATTAATTCTTGCTGGCTTAAAGAAAGTAGTCCATAGTCCTTAACTTAGGTAACTCAGTCCTTGTGTTAGCTTGGCTGTTAATTTTGCTTGATGAGTTGTCAGTCTTTCTTTCCTAGGATCTTTAGCAGGATAGTTTTGTTTTAAAGCTAACAATATATTTTAGGCCAGGGCAATTCCTAAATAAAAGCTATAACTTGAGTTAATACTTCTAAGACTTAAAAGATCGCTTAATTAGAGGTGAGCAGAAGATTACAAATAAAATGTGGCTCTTAAACTGCTTTCTCTTAAGATTTTAACTTTATCCCTGGGATAAAGTTACACACAAATTATCTTAAACACTTTTCTTTATAATGAAAACGAGTTAAATGTAAAACATTTTTAAAAAATAAACATTTTGCAACTTAATATGAAGATGTGCAGCAGTAAATAACACAGACAAGTAACAAGTAGAGAAAAGCAAGAATGTGAGACAGGAACATCGAATTTCCAGTTTTAATTCCAGGATTTATGAGAGAGAGGCTGCTTTTATGAAAATGAGAAGGGTGTAGTTTGAGGAAAGGGGGCAGTCTGAATCTTTTTACAGAAGCTGTCAGAAAAACTTAGAGTATAATTCAGGAAAAGTAAACAAGTATGTTAGAGTCTGCATGAATGATTTAAAAATGTTTTTAATTTTAGATAATCCTTTTTCATAAAATGTCCTGCTCCCTTAAAACTGAGATGATTTTTAATTAAAATTGACTTTGTTTATCTTTGAGAAAGTGTTCAGTGTTGCAGATGTCATACCTCTGCTTTTCTTGAATTTTAATTCTTTTATTTTTGAGAAGTCTTGTTTGTCCATAAACACTATGGCTTAAAACTTTGTATGGTGGTAGATACTGAGAGGACATAGGTAATGTAGTTTGTTAAATTTTTAGATTTTTTTTTTTGTCTAAAAAGCAAGTCATTATTGACAGTAGTTATTATTTGTGTCAAGCATATTTTACGTAAGGTGGGGTAGTTAATTTGCTTAGGAGCTAGGACATTGCTTTTGCAGTCCATCACTTTTGTAATATGCTGCTCTTTTTCATCAGTTCTCTCCACTGTGCTCCTCAGGAGAGAGCGCAGCTCTGTGTGGGTCTAATGGAAGCAATCATTTGAGAGTTTATTCTGCATTTACACCACACTGCTCTAGAGTTGGAGGTGGTGAGCTTCATCGTGTTGTATAGTTAAGGTTGTACTGTTAAACAATAGCACAATTAAGTTTATAGTAGAAATAGATCTTAGAGAGTCACATTTCCTAGTATATTTGCTATCATTGCCTTTTCTGAGATGAGTATGAGAATGTTAAAAGAAAAATTCTCATTTGCGTGAGAGTGGGTGTGTTTGATAGGGACCTTCAGAGCAGTCTCAGATCATCAGCATTTGGCTTTTGAGGTGGTTTGAACATTGTGTATCTCTGTTAATCATGGCCCCATCTCTGTCTTGAAGCTGGAGTCTCACGAGTTTTCCATCAGATCAAGTGATTTTTCGTATCCAAAAGGGAAGCAGAGTCCTGTGACAAAATCTGACAAGTATAACCCTGCGCGGCTGAGACCCTGATACAGCAGGGTAAAGAAGCACCCTTTCAGCTGCTGTATTTAGATGTATAGTTTTTTGCTTTTCTTTTGTTTTTGGTACTAAGAATTAATTAAACCATTTGAATATTTGGACAGCTTTATATAAACATAGAACCTGCATTTTGATTTATTTGAGAAATTCAGTTTGTTTGATGCTGTTGTAAGCAAAAATTCTCCCTTTCTGTCTGGAATGGAATGTGCTGTGGCATTATTGGGTTTTGTTGATAACTCAGAAAACAGCGCACTGAGCAACTTTGTGCTCCTAGTATGTCAACTGTTGTGGGGATAGCTAAGAATCTATTTTAAGGGTGAGGGATGGATGAAATGGATCCATGTTAGGAGGTCATGATTAGAACCACGATTTTTTTTCCTCCTTTCTTTAGCTGACATTAAAGCAATACAGTAGGGATTTTAAATGCAAGATTTCCCTCCCTTTGCAATGATCTCTTTTAGGAAATGTATATACCTTTTAAAAAAATTGACCTTTTAAAATTTTGAAGCACATAGACCACTTATTTGATGTCCAAGGAATGATTTCCAGTATCATTTTCATTTAATATAAAAACAAGCTAAATATAAGCACTAAAATTACTATAGTTTGTCATTTTCATGTGGCTTTATGATTAGGAAAAAAGTTTATAAATGCAAACCATTTTCTGTCTGGTGCTACTTCTTACGTAGTTATCACAATTGGAACTTAGAGCTGGTTTATTTCTGTATGCCTTGCTAGAAGTGATTCACTCCATGTGTACAATTCAGAACTTGTAACAAACACTTTTCATGTTTAAATTTTAACTCACTTACATTCCTTTTGATTTCTAGTATTTTCTTAAAATGCTTTTAATCACAATACAGAGGTGGAATAAAACACTAAACTTTAAGTACATAAAGCAGTTTTGTAATAATCAGTGAAAACTTTGGACACTTAGAGAACAAAGGTAAATGCATTTTCTTTCCTTTAAAAAGTCCCCTCTCCCTTTGTAATATTACTGTTTGTAGTACTTGTTCTGTAGGTGTTTAATGTTTATTTAACTTTATTACCATTGATACGGGTAGGAATTAGAAATATAAAATTCCCTTGCTTTCGTAGAGTTGTTTCTGGCATTCCTTATGCCCAAATGTCCATCCATACTCAGAAACATGTCAGTGCTTATATTAGTTTTTGCAAGTTTTGGCATTTTTGGAATTGATGTAGGTAATTTTTTTAGCCATTTGGTCTTAAAATCAATATATAGGCCTTGTATCATTACTGTCATTTTTATGAGCAGGATTTGTCAAATTCAGGTTGTTTTAGTTCCTGTTCAAAGAATAGAGTGCCAGAAAAAAACATGAAAAGGCAGCTAACTCCACAAAGTGGTCCTTTGTTGTGGGCATGATCTAAGAAGAAGGAGTACTTGAGAGTGCTTGTGGATCTGTAAAGGAAGACACCAAGGGAGTGCTGGCTAGCCTAATGGAGCTAGCCAATGAACTTAGAGGAAAGACAGGAAGCAGTTTGTGGAGGTAGTGACAATAATCTGCTGGGCCCAGGGTTGATTATGTTTTTAAGCCTTGGTCTGGATTTAGTACAAAACCAAATCATTACAAAGTCAGGGCACGGTCAGTTTGGTCAGCAGCAAGTTATCGGGAGCTAGTTTTAGGATTTGAAATACATGGACAAAATCAAGCATGCATTTGTTAAAATCTTAAGAACATACTCAGGAAAAATAATACATAATTTTTGGGGCTGGAGAGATGGCTCAGCAGTTGAGAACTGGCTACTCTTCTAGAGGACCTGGATTCAATTCCCAGCACCCACATAATGGCTCACAACCATATGTAACTCCAGTCCAGGAGCATCTGACATCCTCTTCTAGACTCTTTGAGCACTAGGCACATACATTCAAACAGTATACAGTATATCATATGTGTACATAAAATGCTCATACACACATAAAACAAGAAAAAATTAAAATCAGGATTTAAAAAATTTGAAATGTATAAACTTCAATGTCATATTCTTTATCAAGTTTCAAAATTTCCTCATACATAGTGTGGAAGAGAATATAGAAATAACTCCAAGAAAGACATTTCTTGGTTGAGTCTAGGTAGAGGGAAAATTAGTGCAAATCAAGTGATCATATTCAGAACTGATAGGACCAGAGATCAGAAAAATGTAGACATAGCAATCTGGAGAGGGTGGGGACTTGCTCTTACCACAAGTTTGGTTGTTGCAAAGGTGGTGCAGGGTTCTTTCTTTATTCTGTATGCTGATCTGTTTTATGATGTGCCATTCATGTAAGTGGACTGAGAAGAAGAGAATTACAACATATTTCAACACACTGAAAAAAACTGTTATTAGAGCTTCCAGTTGTGAACAGAACGAAAATGGAAGTAATTTTGCCAATTTTGTGCTATGTTGGACTTTAACAAATACTGATCAGTTTCTTGAAGCTAGAATATATATTATTCCTAAAATAATAGCTAAAAATAAGATTTTTTTTGACAGTTACGATTCTAAAAGTAAGAAACCAAAGGTGTGTTTGGAGGATTTAAATTTACTTGAACTTTTTTCTAAGCAAAGAATAGAGCCCCAGTTCTTAAAATATTGTAATAAAAATGAATTCAGTGTTCATTTACCACTGTTGCTATTTTTATTACTATTATTTTTAGTAACCACTCAGAGGAAGCAGTATTTCTCATTAGAAGACTTAATATAGAGGCTTAATACTGCTGAGTGATTCAAGCCAGGAACATAAGTTTGTTTCACTTTTAGATCTGCATGAGGCAATAGCTCTGTTCTTGTTGTTGTTGTTTTTAAATCAGGGAGGTAACTGGAGAATGACACTTTATATAAAGTAGCTTCTGTGACCCTTTAATATAGTCATGTTGTGACTTCCAACTATTATAAAATTATTTTGGTGCTGCTTCATAACTAATTTTGTACTGTTATGAATTGTAATGTAAATATCTGATATGCGGAATATCAGATAAGTGATCCTTGTGAAAGGGTGTTCCCATCTCTGGTGGGGTCATGGCCCACAGGTTGAGGATCTCTGCTCTAAAGACATGATTGTGAACTGAGGAGTAGGTGTGCTGCATTCAGTTACTACATCCTATTCCCTATACCAGTTTATGGAGGATGAGTGACTGTTCATTTGTAATTTTATTAAAAGAAACTTTGAAGTCTCAGTTCTTTGTTAGCTGTGCAAAGTCATTTTATTACTTACAATTGTATGCTAAGAATTGAACCTAGAGCCTGACACATGCTAGGCAAATGCTGTATCATTTATTTTATGCTTACAAATGGAATTAACTCCCTTTCCAAGCAAAATCCATGTATTCTGAGGATATAAGATACAAAAGACCGCTCATATGAGAAGTCTTTTTCTATGAGTATTTTTAAGTTTCTTCTGGTAGGAGTGATCTATCTGGTAGAGAAACCTGAAAGGCAGAGAAAGGCGCTTTATTCATTAGCTTTACGTTCTTGAGAATCCTTAACTGTAGTTCACAGGTCACAGAGCTAAAGTATCAAGTAGACCTTCTTGAGTAGTGTAACCTGGTCTTGGTAGGGAAGGTATGTTTTAGGAGAAAGAGGATGGCGGTGTCAGAAAGGTAGTCAAAAGATGCCACCATATCTGTCTGTACACAGTAGCACATGCCTGAGTTTAAAGTCAGCCTGATGTACATAGTAAGTTCTAGGCCAGTCAGGACTGTCTAGGAAGACCCTGAAGAAACCAAACAAAAGGCTGAGGACCGGTGATAGTGATGCCATCTTAGAATGTATATGTTGATTAGTTGGTTAGTTGAAATGGCAACTGCTTGGAGAGTAGCAGTGTAAACAGTAAGTGAAGACGAGAGAGTAGGCAGGACCAGGACTGGGTAGACTTGATAGTTGCATTTTATTCCAGAGATTCTTAGGGCTTTGCTGAAGTTTTAGACTTTTTGTTTTGGGTGTGTCATAGTGAATTTCTTGGGCATAATAAGCTAATAAAAACACATGGCATATAGTCATATATAGAAACAGAGTAATAAAAAGTTAAGCATTTCTATATGGTTGTCTTATTACAATTCCTTTCTCCACAAGACTGGGGAACCCAGAGCTTCATAGTAAATAAGCCCTCTTTTGCAAACTTCAAAGATAGTTTTCCGTTGAGACCAATGCATTCTTTGTGTTTTATTATGACAGAAATGTGTGTCTGTGCATGCACACACGTACATGTTTGTATGTGTGAGTGCATGTGCATGTGTGTCACTTAAGAGAGGATTGAATTTTACTGTTGTTTTGGGTTGTGGTTTTTTTGAGGGGTTGGGGCTGGGGGGAGACGGGGGGGGGTTCTCTGTGTAGCCCTGGCTGTCCTGAAACTCAAGAGATCCATTTGTATTTGTCTCTGGAGTACTGGGATTAAAGGCGTGCATTGCGCCACCACTGCCTGACAAAAATTGTACTTTTTAATTTTTTTTTTTTTAGATGAAAGTTGAAAAGACTTTGTTGACTCTTAGAATTTAACTAGCTTGGCTTGGTGAGATGTTTTTCAAAATGATGTCTTGTGTTAAATCAAATCTATGTTAGCAAATAGTGAAGATTTTCTGAGCATTGCTATAGCTGATATGTGTTACTTCTGCTTAGCTGTATTTTCAGTATTGGTTAAAATACAGTAGAGATACATTGATATTCAATCTTTAAAGTTTGTATCTTTCAAAATTAATTTTTGTTAGTGACACCACATTAACAAGAGTCACTACTCAGATTTCTGTAGTTGCATCTGGAGTGTTCTTTATTCCTGCAATGTCCAAATCAAATAGTTGAACCTTGTTATAATTTTAAAATCTTTTAAAATTTGGAAACATTTTTTAAAAAAAGGCCTCAACCTTGGGGGCGGGGCTGAGCTGGGCAACTAAGTAAGGGCTCTGGCCTACTGGGAAACAGCAATTGACCTGTGCTTCTGACAGCCCCCTGAGACTCCTCTAGGGTGCTGCTCCTTCTCACACTCCTCACCCCCTGGATGCATTGACAGGGACAGCTGCTCTGGTTCTAATGCTCCTGTTTTCTTGCTTTCCCCTCCAACCAGTTCAATCTCATCCCTCCCAGCAGCTCCCCTTCCACTCCCTGGGGAACTGAAGGTTGTCCTGGTCAGGACCTGAAACCTCCTTCAGTGGAGGGAAGTGATCTATGTCTCTTCCCCGCAGCAGCTGGGACCAGTCCTAGCCCTGTCCCCAACCCCTGTCCCTTGGGGGAGTTGGGGAATTCTTGCCAAGCACCTTGAATGGGAAGGGTCCTTCAAGAGGGCCACAGTGGGGGTAGGGGAGGTTCCTGCTCTGTCCTGCAGGGTCCCACTCAGTCTTGTCCTCCCATCCCCTCATCTACTCCCCCCGCAAGACAGAAGATCTTTTATTTTCTATTATTTATATATTTATTATAACCTCAGACTTGGGCTTCCTGTTCTCCATTAACTTGAGTGTCCTGTGTGAGAGACCAACAGATAGATGCCTCAAGAAGGACTTTTACTTTTTATTACATAAAAATTTAAAAAAAATATTTTTTTTAAACTAAAAAAAAAAAAGCCTCAACTTGAACTTCTTTGTTGGGAAATTGTTCCTTATTCTTTGTATCCTTAATATGTTGGAAATTATATTTATATACTTATTTATAATTTTGTATTTGTTTTGTATGTTTAAGACTGGGTCTTGGCTTTGTATATCAGAGTACCTTTGAACTTACTGTGTGTGTAGTGTTGAGTGGCCTCAAATTTGTGATGATCCTCCTGCTCTCAAATGTAGGAATTATATGAGAGCTGCCACCTCACTAGGTTTAGGAAGTTAGACTTAAAAGGCAAGGCAGATTGAAGTATAGCATGTATCTGTATATATCAGAGGTGGTGTTGTGTTCTTTTAAGTTGTATCATGTCAGTAGAGACAGTAGTCAGTTTCACTGTTAGTGAGACTCAGATTGTTATCTGGATTAGAGTGCAGAAGCAAGAGTCTGGGTGGTTCCCTTCTGTAAAACTAAGGTTTTATTTCTGTTTTGATCTGAACCTAACTCAGCCTTAGGTTTGCATATGAACCCTTTATGCTATGGTTAACAGCTGCTAATCTGCCTGAATTCATTTCATGAGAACATCTACCATGATGGTTTTCTCATTCTAATATTCTTTCATCCAGTATCTTGGTAGTGTGAAAAGTTAAACTTTGAACAACAGGGTAGGTATTATTATTTGAAATAAAATCCTATTGGGAAAGCTATGTAGATTTCTCATTACTTAGCCATAGAGTTGTTAGCTGCTCAAATGGTGACCTTTTATACTCATTATTAAGTTCATGGATTTCATAGATAAGTTGTGGTCAAGGATAATCAGATTGGCTGCTTTGTCTATTGGAATGTTTCTTGCTTTTTGGGACAGTATATTCCTCAACTATGTGTGTTTTCTGCTCCATATGTAAAACTAGCGTTTTCATTAAAGTTCTTTTCCATTCTGAATGGTGTTACAGACTATATATGGGCACAAACAGTATTCATTATTGTTGGTGTGAGATCATTTTTCAATCTATTTTCTGTGGGTGCTGGTAGGTACCATTCATTTTAAAGTTAATCAGTTGTGTCTGCACTTTTGGTTTATTTTATCATTCTTTTTCTATACCAAAGTAATATTTTTAAAATTATATTTTATGTTTATCTTGCTTGCATGTATGTCTGCACGTGTACCTGATGCCCATGGAGGCTAGAAGAGGGTGTTAGACCTCCTGGAATAGAGTTACAGTTTTGAGTCACCATATGAGTGATAGGAATCACATCTGTGAGCAGCCAATACTCTTTTTTTTAAGATTTATTTATTTATTATATGTAAGTACACTGTAGCTGTCTTCAGACACTCCAGAAGAGGGCGTCAGATCTTGTTACGGATGGTT
>NC_034610.1:6494741-6518123 GCF_900095145.1 Mus pahari
CCACTGAGCCATCTCACCAGCCCAGCAGCCAGTACTCTTTAACCACTGAGTCATTATACAGCCCCCAAATATCGTTCTTGATGGTGATATGATTACTTGATTCTTTCTATAGTATAAAGGAGATATTCTCAAAATCAAAATAATCTGCAAACTTCTAAATATGTTTAAATGGTCTTACTCATTTTTACACATTATAAATTCATGTCTAGTGTGTTTTGGTTTTTTTTTTTTATGTGCGGTGTTTTCCTTCTTGAGTACTAAATCCTACTATCTACTTTTTGATATTAACATTTACTGTGTAAGTTCTTTTATTGTACCTTTTTAACTAGCTTTTACCTTAAACCCAGCAGAGATTAGGAGAACACATATCTTTTAAAATGAGAAGTATATGTGTGTGAGTGTGTGTGTGTGTATCTATGTGTATGTGTACCTTGTGTGGATGATGGAGATATGATCCACATTTTATTTTAAAAGGAGAAAATTTCCTCTTTAGACTAATGCTTTAGATCTTATCCTGAAGGAAAGGAGCAGAATAGTGCCCGTGAAAGTTATTTACACGTAGACAAACCTCCTTGGTAGAAATGAAGCTTTGAAGCTGTATTTGGAAAATCTTTACTGCAACCTTTTTGTCGTTAAGAATCTTTAACAGTAAGGAACTTATGTTCCAGCAGATGGGGATGTCAGTACACACAAGAGCATTTAGTGACTAAAATGTGTTGGGAAGTGACTTTGTCAGAAAAGAACGTTTTATCCTTTATATTGTAAGGGAGAAGGGGTTGCTCAGGAATAGGATGAGTTGTAGTTAATTGTCCTTATGATGGTAAGTATGCCTAAGGTTGTATCTTTAAAGATTTAGTCTTTAAGAGACTATAGGTTGACTATTTAATCTAACTAGCAGATAGATTACATTTTTTTCCTGTAATGTTTTTTGTTTTTATATTAGTATTGAAAAGTTATTTGGGGTGATGTATTATGTTACATACTAAGCATGCATTTGCTCATAATCCATACTGTTCTGAATCTTGGATCAGTGATTGCTATTTAGTAATATTAGAAAAAAGGTGAGTCGTAGCTTGCTATTATATGAGGAGAAAGTTCTTTTGAGGATCATAGTTTATTACAGCAATAAAAAGTTATCAGCAGTTAAACCGTATCTTATCTCACTTTATTGCTAGAGTTTATAGCATTACAGGATTTCTTGTTAGGTGTTTTTTTTTTTTTTTTTTTTTTGGCAATGTTATATAATTTGTTTTAAAATGTGCCTTAACAATTGTTGAAAAAAATGCTGTTCATTACTGTTTGGGAAATGTGTGCCTTTTTAATATTATCACATTTTTCTAGGTTATTGTATTTTTTTCCAGTTGTGAAATACTATTTCTCAGTCATTTGAAATTAAACTCCCAGTATATTGAAAGGATGTGTCTTTTCTTCGTTTGTTTTTTATGGAGATACAGGAAGGAAGAAACTGATATAGTAACTTTTGTACAGCTATACCAACTTGTATTACACTTGATTCTCTACAATGCTTATAGAGAATTGAATGCAAAAATTTTCATTTAGGAGCAGGACTGTATTTCCCTTCAGAAGAGAGCAGGAGAGTAGGTGAGAAAGCTCAGTTTTTATCGTGGCACATGTATGTGTTCATCCCAGCACTCAGAAGGTAGAGGCAGGATGATCTTTGTGAATTCAAGACACCCCCTCCCCTATCCCTTCCAGCCCCCCATGCTCCACCCGGTTTAAGTAGAGAAACTGTCTCAAAACAACAACAAAGACAAAGCATGATGAGTCTGGTGTGCGTATGTTTCTTAGTGTGTAAACTTTTGAGGAGCTTGAATTTTTTTTTCTTACTAATTAAGAAGTCGTTGAAAGAACTAGACAGATGTGTTTTACTAACAAATACTCCTTAGGAAAAGTTTTAGATATATCAGTTAAAAAGTGAAAACCACATATAATTAATAGGTACCGAGTTTGTGAGCTTCCTTCTACGCTTTATTATTAATGGATATAACAGAATCGAGTGCCCACTGAAACACTAGCCCTTTGTGTTTCTTTAACACACACACCCACACACCCACACACACCCACACACACCCACACACAGGCATGCATGCATGCATTCATGAGCCAATATTTTTTTCGTGTCTTCTAGCTTCCAATTTTTTGTTGTTATTTGATGTTGTTGAAGTGTATTAGTTATTGACTTTTTTTTGTGTGTGTGGTGGTGGTGGTTTTGATTTTTTTTTTTTTTTTTGACATGCCCCTTTGCTTTTAGGATACCTGTGTGTGAGTGTGTGTGTGTGTGTGTGTGATAAATGATTTCTAGTGTCTGATAGTAAGTCCCAGAAAGCTTTTATGACTGGGTCAATGAATTTCAAACTCCTCATAGGTGTGCAATGTATTTAATGTAAAGTGAGTATTTTTGGTGTATTTAATAGAAAGTGATTATTATTCTGTAGTGTTTTGAATTGCAGAGTACCCTATTTAACATGCTATTTTTAATGACTTAACTAAAAGTATGTATGGGATATTATGGGGGAATATGCCAGAACTTCGGAATTATTCCATAGTTATTGATAACCTAAACAGAGACTAAAACCTGGTACTAGAAAGACTACTTTAGATTGGGAGGTTCACCAGTGGTTCTGAAGAAGAGATGAACTGGGACCTGTTCTCAAAGGACAGAATTTAAATGGTATAGGAATATACACTAGACCTAGGAACAGTGTCCTTGTACAAGGACATTTTGAATTACACTTTAAATACGTGAAGTTTATGCTTGGACCAGGAGACAAGAGATATTTAAAGATTTTCCTTTCAGGGCTCTTAGTTGTTTGCAACTTTGATCTACCACAGTGTTTGCTTTTAACCTAGGTTTTCTTTAGTTGTATAAGCATTCAGTTACAATGAAATCCCTTAATGAGACAGGCTATTGTACATGATACTGCTGTTTCTCCCTTTCAGGCTTTGTATCTCTTGGGTACTGGCATATCTTACATTGGGAGTGTGAGGGAGACAAGAGTTTCATAGCTCACCCTAAAGTTACTGTGTACACTATAAAAGGACCTGGTAGAGTGTTGGGTGACCTGTCATATTTAAGGCTTTGGGTTTAATCTTATGCTCTGCAAACAAAGAAGCTTTAGCCTTTTTCATAGAAATACTACAATTCCAAAGTTTTGAAATTGGAATTTTGAAACTCAGTCACAGCTTCATTGTGTATGCAGATACACACACACACACACTTCATCGATGAAAACATGAAGAGGCCGGGCGTGGTGGCACACGCCTTTAATCCCAGCACTTGGGAGGCAGAGGCAGGCGGATTTCTGAGTTCGGGCCAGCCTGGTCTACAAAGTGAGTTCCAGGACAGCCAGGGCCATACAGAGAAACCCTGTCTCGGAAAACCAAAAAAAAAAAAAAAAAAAAAGTGAAGAGATTTAATGGTCTGAACTGACTTTCAACCTTTTTAATGCTGCCACTCTTTAATACAGTTTCTCATGTTGTGGTGACCCCAGCCACACAATTTTCATTGGTACTTTATAACTGTAATTTTAGTTTGGAACCATAAATATCTGAAACGCAGGATATCTGAAATATGAACCCTTGAAAGGGTCACTCAGTACTCAAAGGGGTACTTGAGCAACACATAGGCTGAATACCATGGTCTAGACAGTGTTGGTTTCAGGAATGGTAGCTAAGTTGGCTCTTTTGTAGAAAATATCTAAGTTATATTATTAGCAAGTAAAAGTACCTTTAAGCCTGATCATTAAGAGATTTTGTTATAACTATTAATCTGTGCTACCTTCAGATGTGAAGTCTCAATTATTTTAAATTTTATTTTGTTACTTTACATATTTCCCAAGTCTTTTTAAAAAACATTTCTTCCAAATAAGAACAAAATTAAGTATACGGTGCACACACTCGTTATCCTTAAACCACCATTTAACCAAAGACAAAAGAGTCGTTTGCAGTTGCCAGCTGTCTACTATTTACAACCATTTGTGTTGCTGTTTTGTATTGTCTGTACTTTGTGGGCTAAGATGAAGTTTTTCTTAATCTTAGAAAGGCAATGTGAGGGCTGAGGGTCTGTTTTGGTGGTACTGTCTTCATGGGTAGACCACTTGCCTTGCACATTCAAGGTCTTAGGTTCAATTTCCAGTACTGGGTTGGATGAGTAAATAGAAAGTGAAGTACGTTGGATAGGAAAAACAATTAGGGAAGATAAAATAAGATATGAATTTGAAAATCCTAGGTTAGTTTTTCAGTTATAGGAAAATTGTATTTTATGTTGTGGTAAGGAGGGATATGGTGCTAATTTATTTTTTTACTTCATTTTCATCTATATAAAATTTGGTTTTCAGGTATGAATTTGCTGAATGCCATAGGATATGTAATAGCAACAAGCTTATTTTGTTACATGATAGCTAAAGTTGGGCCTCAAAATCAACTTAGAGTATTGAATAAGTTACTTTGTGATTTGTAAAGATGGCTTGGACCCTGAAGAGGGGAGAAAGAACAAGACAGTGCTGGAGAGAATGCTGGTAATAAAGAGGACCCTCAGTGTGTCCTGGGCTGGTTGGTTGGTTGTTTCCTCCACCTCCTTCTTCCTCCCTCCTCTCTCCTCCCTCCTCCTCCCAATTTGGGTTTTTGAATATGTTCTACACTAGCCCAGGCTGGTCTTGAACTTCCTGGAACCACTTCTCTAGGGCTTTGATCACAGATGTGTTTCATCATGTCATAAATTGAGAGTCTCTTTGGTTGTCTCCACTAGTAATATTTGTACACTGACTGTACAAACAAAAATTCTTAAATGTTAATAACCAAGAGAAATACTTTGTTATCAAAGTAAAGTATGTATGTCTATGTGTATTTATATAACTAATATGAATATTTAGGAAATGTTTCACTGTTATATCTGCAATACAATTTAGTTTTTGAAAAATACATTTAATCTAAAAAATGCTGGTTAATACTAATTTAATGTTTTGGCTTATAGTTATCAAAAAGGTAATGTTGACTTTTGTTATAGTTTACCTTATTCATTTATTTTTTTCAACAATCTTTCCCCATAACATCTTACTGGGTGCTATGGATATAGAAATAAGTGATATACAATGGTCTGGAGAAGACTTAATGGAACTTTAAGGAAATAACCAGATTTTCTAGCAGGAAGATGAACATATGTTTTATAGAGAACATATGTTTTATAATTTGATAATTTCTCTTACTAAAGCTTAACTGAGTATGAGATTTAGTTCTGGTATTCTCTCTACATTCTAAAATGAAAAATACCAAATATGTTTATATGAGATTTGAATTTTTGGCTTGCTGGCCAAGTTTGTTAAAAGTTAGTTACATAGCTAATCTTTAAAATATTAAACTTTACAAATTAATAAGAATATTTTTCTAAGTATATTAACTAGTTTAAATTTAACTATTTGAGAAACATTTCTTTTCTGACAGCCTTCTCCCCCAAGTTTGAAAAGGAACTGTCAGTTAGAAATACTATGTAAACATTTGTCTTTGACTATTGGCCCTGTGCCCAGATGGTAAAAGTTAAACTCTGAATCAAGCCATGAACTTGTAAACAATGGAATAAAAAGATAAGATAATTTTCTAGTGCCTAAGAATAGTGTCTTTTTATAGACTTTGGAAATATTGTAGGCATTGACTTTGCCTTGTAGTTCTTTACAAATTTCAAGTTTGGCAGCTGGAAGTATATAGTTCCTTGGTAGAGCACCTGCCTGTCAGTACACTAATTGTTGTTTCATTCTCTATTGTGGCAAAGTAAAAAAAAAAAGGATGTTAAAAAAAATTAAATTGAAACATCTAAACTGAAGGTTTAGTTATGTTTTATTAAAAGGCCTTAAAACATGGTATTTCTATAGGATTCAGTTTCTGTAGGTTTCTCAGTTGTTAGATTTTCTCTGTGTGATTGGCTGCTGCAGTGGGTTAAGGAAGTTAACGTCTGAGGATGTGGTAGTTGCCTTAGAATGATCTTGCTGTTAGCAGTGAAAAATGTTTTTCTTACAGATTTTGTGCAGCAGGCCATGGAGTAAAGCACATTTTTATAATAAAGGTGATGAATTTAATCACAAACTGGCAGCCACATGGAAACTGCAGGCCTTGATACTGGGAGAAAATTGCCTATAAAGCAACTCTTGAGAGAAGAGGCTTTAAATTTACCCACCCATTTCGACATTGAATAGAACATAGGAATTACAGGTTATTTTGCTTGGCCTGCTTAGTTCAGATGAATGACATTTGAGTTTTCTACTCAGAGCCAGTTTAAAGTTCTTCAGTAAGGCTTTTGTCAATAAACTTTTACATTTTTCTAAATATTTCTAACATTGCCTTTTCAGTACATGATATTCCTATTATTACTGTGCCCTGTATTTTGTTTCTTCCATATTTGAGGAGTTGCGCTATGTATGTGAGGAACTATACCTAGAAGAGACAAATGCAAGGCTTATGAATAACAATAGAATGCCATCAGTGGTTACTTTAAATTTTTTTTATTATTCTTTGAAAGTTTTATGTTGTATTTTGGTAATAGTTACTGCCCTCTTCCATCTCTTCCTAGATCATTCAGTATCCATTCAGTTTTCTGTCATCAGTTTTAAAAACCCATCGTGTTCTGTAGGTATCATTGCTGTTTTGGGTTGTGCCTAACTAATTTATGGTATAAAATTAGAGCAGAGTGGTAAAACTTGTATTATGAGCAATCTAGGTTCTTATTTTATTTTCTCTAAATGATTAATGCTTGTCATTTCTGAGGAATAACCCATCCCTTGATAATACCATACAGTATTTGGAGTGTTAAACCCAGAGTTTTGTGGTACATTGTAGCATTCATTTTGAAATACTTTAATCCATCCATTATATACATAGCCATTAGAAGATGGCCATTTCAGATTCAGAGAATTATTTGTGGCAAATGAAAATGAAAACCTATCTGTAGTGGGTTTGGCCTAATGTTTGTATTCTAATATTAATTTGTGTCCTCCAAAACTGTTTAAACCAGAGAGTTCACATGTTATGACATTGAGGGACCCTGCCCCCAGTTAATTCTGATTGGTAAGTAAACATTATTTTAAGAAAGTTAGTAGATTTTTTGAATATATACCCTTGATCTAATTGATCATATTTTTTGAGCAGTACAGTGTATGGAGATTCTGTTTTTAAAGCAGACATTGAAACTTAATATTTGGTGATTAAAAAAGGATAGAAGGAAGAAGAGGGTCCTATAAATGTCTGTAGTCAGGAGACAATTTATTGGAGTTGTAGATTAAAGATGAAAATCAAGGAGTAGTGTTTCTTTTAAAAATACTAAAAAATGAACCAGTAATTGCGTCTTTTTCACTGAAAGTTTCATTTAATTAAGTGTTAAGTCTTTGGAAGAGTGATTATATTACATCTGTAGGAAAGAAGACCTTAGCCTGTAATAGTGAACATAACCCATCTTACCATCACTGAGATTTGCACTGAGGGCAGAGTGTAAACAAGTCAGTGCTGACATTCCAGAATCAGTGACACATGAGTACTGAATACTTGGTCATCTGTTTTACTTGATTTTAGTAAGCTATGGCAACTTTAAGACTTAGAGCCAGGATTAATATTCTAGTTATGTGAACTCTACTGTACCTGGTCAGATGTATAAGAAGCTTTATTTTCGTGTTGTGACAGAACTTAAATTTTATGATTTTACATCCAAGATGAAGCCAGATTCAGATGTACTCAGGCATATAATTTGCACTTGCGTATATATACTTTAAGAATAGAAATATTGTATGTGTACTTAGTTTTAAATAGCTTCTGTTTTTTTTTTAATGGGCTATAAATGTAGTGTATGTAATATGATATAAAGTATAACTGGCTCAGTATAATAATCACATGTTTGTAAGCTGATACTAAATTCAGTTTCTGTAGGTACTGGTTGATGGCCTGCCTACCTACTTAACTATCTCTATGCATCTGTCCATCTATCCATCTATCTGGTTTTTTGAGACAGGGTTTCTCTATATGACCCCTGACTGCCCTGGAACTCGCTCTGCAGTCCTTTTTTTTCTTTTAATAAGAGAATTTATTATCTTATGCCAAATCAAGTCTGGAACACAGTTACTAGCTGTAGTTCAGCTTCAGTTCTTGGTGCCAGAGCTAAAGCATCTCAAGTACCTATGATGGGTGTTGTTGTGAGAGGGTTTTGGAACCCTGTTCTGTATAGTTCAGGTGCTCACAATCACAGGGTCCATGGTGCGCTGTGAAGACAGTGCTTGTAGTAATATTATAGTTTCATATCAATGGCATCAGGTGCTTTGCTTTTGTTTGCTTTGTTTTAAGTAGCCATTTTAAGGATTTTAGTATGTAAACATACATTGCAATTTTATTATATAAGTGTACCTTATAAACTTAAATATATATTGCAAACTGAAATGTTAATCCCTACCCTTCCTTTTCCCCCTATGTTAGTTACTCATTTGAAGCTAAAATAGTCTTAGACTTAAGAAAACTGATTAAATAAAGTTAGAACCTGGAGCAAAAAGCTCTGACCCTTTAGAAAGAGTAAGAAAAGTGCTAAAGAGAGACAAAGAGTGGAGCAGAGACTGAAAGAAAGGTCATCCATAGACTACCCCACCTAGGGATCCATCCCATCTGCAGTCACCAAACCCAGACACTATTGCTGATGCCAAGAAGGGCTTGCTGACAGGAGCCTTCTCTGTCCCCTGAGGCTCTCCCAAAGCCTGACCAATACATATGCGGATGCACGCAGCCAAACATTGGACTTAAGTGTGGGGACCCCAATGGAGAAGTTAGGGGAAGGACTGAAGGAGTTGAAGGGGTTTGTAACCATAGGAAGAACAACAATATCAACCAGATGACTCCTCAAAGCTCCCAGGGACTAAACCACCAACCAGAGAGTGCACATGGAGGGACCAGCTGCACATGTAGCAGAGGATTATCTGGTGTCAATGGGAGGGGAGGCTCTTGTTCCTTTGGAGGCTCGATGCCCCTAGCAAAGGGGAATGCCAGGGCAGGAGCTGGTGGGTGGGTGAGCACTCTCATAGAAGCAGAGGGGAGTGGAGATGGCATGAGTTTTTGCAGAGGGGTAACGGGGATAATATTTGAAATGGTAATACATAAAATAACCAATGGAAAAAAGAAAAAAATAACACCCAGATAATAAAAATATGCGCTGTTACATTTTTTTTTAAAGGTGCTAAAGAGATCATTTGCCCTGAAAATTTGAGCCTCTTTTTAAATAGGCTGACTGTGTGGGGTTTGTATTTCAGTGGTTTATAAATTGTGACAGTTGAGTTTCTAGGTAACATGACTTTGCTGTATTATACTTTTGCTTTCCTGTTTATGACTCATTTGTCAATAGTATGTGCTGGATGCTTTCTCTAAGTATTCTTTATGCATTACAGTAATTTACTATATAATGTTTACAGGTTGAACAGCCTTAATCTGAACATTCAAAATTCTCCAAAATCCAAAACTTTTTAAAGGTTAATATACCATAAGTGGAAAATTTCACACCAGCTTACCACAAAAATTGGAGCTCGCAAAAATATTGTATAAAATAAACATGTATAAGAAATACTTGAAAGCCGGGTGTGGTGGCGCACTCGGGAGGCAGAGGCAGGCGGGTTTCTGAGTTCGAGGCCAGCCTGGTCATTTCTTAACTCCTAGAAAACTCTAGACACAAGTTCCTGATTCCATAGAAAGTATTCAGTCCATACTAGCTGAAATCCATTTTATTCCAGACATGTATAAATACTTGCTGTTCAAAATAATTTGTTCTATTGGATTCATAAGTTTACCCATAGAGATCATTAAACATGGATGGGCTGTGCAAAGCTTAAATGATAGCTTGAAAGACACAGCTGTGACTTGGATGAATATCTTCGATACAGCTTTCATTCCAGTTTTAATTGTAATTTGGATATGCCATTCCTTGCCTTGGTATTGCAGTCTTTTAACTTTTCAATTTTACATCTCTTTTCCCATTATTTTCCTCTTCTCTCTCTGGCTCTTGTTACTGGTTTTCCTACTCGTAACCACTTGCTCCAGTAGGAACCAGATTTAATTTTGAGGATGGAAAAGTAATGTTGGAGATGGTCTGTTGGATGAAATTAAGACTACAACTTTAGAGAAAGCCCAGCTTTGAAACTTGACTTTCAATTACTAGTTAAATGATTTTAAATAAAAATATTTAAATTTCACATCTCAGCTTTCTAACTTTAAAATCGTAAGAATAGTCCTTAACTGTAGGGATATGTACCTAACCACACTGTAGAAGTAAATCTCTCATCTCCAATATAGACTTATTAGGAAGATGTATCGGAAGAAATAAGGCCTTGCTATCTCATATTCTAAAATTTCTGCTGTTACAACTACCAGTCTTCAAGATTTTTACCTCCTGGTTTTGAGGTGTAAATTTTTTTTTAGGAAAGGTTTGCATAATGGTAAAATAGGGTTAGAGTAGTAGCTGAAAAATTGGCTTACAAAGAAAAATTAGATATAGGGACTTGGAGAGAAACTACTACTCTGTGGATCCATCTCTCGTGCAGTGTCTGGTGGGATTGCCTTCTCAAATACTGTTGTACATGAGTTTTTTGAAAGCTCAGTCTTGAACATAAAGGAGAAATCAGAAAAGGAGCTCTTTGAGTTCACTTTTCTCTCTGAGATCTCAGTTTCTCCTGAGCAGTGAAGTCTAAGAGCACCTCCTACTTAGACTACATGACCATAGAGATTAGCATAGTACTTGTAGGTATAAATCTCTCAGATTATGTTGTAGGCTTTCCCTCCTCCCGTTTTGTTGTAAGCCTAGCCTTTACAGTTGAGCCGTCTTGTAAAAACCAAGATTTCAGTAAAAGCCAAGATTATTGTTATGTGATATTAGGAAATGGTTGATACTTCTTTGAAACACCATACCTCTGTGCTCTGCTTCAACTCTTTTTTTTTGCTAACGTGGATTCTGGTGGAACAGAAACTAAGTCTGTATTTTCATATCATTTGCCTATGGCCTTGACCAGTGAGTGTACTGGTACCTGTTTGTTAAATAGATGTTGAAAAGTTTGCATTTAATCTGGTCTGAGATCCATTAAAGGAATATAGCATTGTTGTCGTGAACATTTACTCTTGGCAAGCCTCATAAATTCAAAATAAAGAGAATGAGCTTTGCTGAGAAGAACCTTTATGTTAAGGAAGAGACTTAGTTTGTCAAGCATATATCCACTTTGGATGCTGGGGTGAAGGTATTAAGAATGTAGCTTGGTATATTTTTGTGAGGTAAGTGGGTTACAGAGATAATTGTGGCTAGAGATAATAGTGTGGTACAGGTTGAAGTGGTGAGGTATTAATATGTATTCTGAAAGCCAAGTGCATATTATTTGGGGACATGAAGTATGAGGATGACTTTGCCTGTTTTGATAGCAGGAGGAACAGAAGTTATGAGCAAAGACTGGAATTTGATTTCAAACGTGTGAGATTGTCATGTGGAGAAGTTGGATATGACTGGAGCCATGAGGATAGTGGGCTTGATTAGAATATTCTTTACCAGTGTTTTTTTTTTTTTTTTTTGGCTGGGTTGATGTGTTTTATTTTATATTTTAAACATTAGCATTTACTGTCCGTTTTGATAAACTTAATGTTTATGATTTCAAAAAGTTGTATTCTGCATTTCAACTCATTAAAACTGCTCTCCAAGACTGCCATAGTAGAATGTGCACTTCAGAAGACAATAAAAGTGTAGTAAATGTACTTCTTCCAATAATGCAGCTTTATATAGATTTTCTGATTCTTTAAGCTAGCTGAGCTTTAATTAGGGAGCTTTCACTGTATTGCAATGATATTTTCAGTTCCAGTTACTTGTATTTTTGAGGGCAGACTTAGTTGGCTCTTGTCATAAAAAGAGAACTAAGATTTTTGCTGAAATATCATTCACTTTTCTAATTTAATCTTGGTGATTGTTGTAAAAGACCTTTATGAATGCTGTATATAATAGATTTAAAAAATACCTTATGCTTAAAAATTCCTTTTAACATTTTCATAGTATGAAGGAGTGCTTCTATACTTGGTGTAATTTTACATTGATTCTTTTGTTTTTCATGGCATTAAGGTGTACATGTAAAAACCTGTGGGCATAATTACTAGTCTTAGTCTTTTTCTTCCTTGAAACTGCATCAAATTTGGTACACAAATAAAAAGAAATAGATACTGTAGATAAAGTAACTCATTCTCCTCACCCATCTTCAAAGTACTTGGAAGGGTGTGCTTTAGTTTTATTCTGATTTTTATGACTTTGAGTATTTGTGATATTTAAAAAAATTTTTTTCAGAAGGCACTAACCTAAGAATATAGATGTAAAGGAGCCTGGGGAAGAGAAAGATAAGCTGCACAGTTAAAAAGTTAGTATTGGCCAGGCAGTGGTGGAGCGCACCTTTAATCCCAGCATTTGGGAGGCAGAGGCAGGTGGATTTCTAAGTTCGAGGCCAGCCTGGTCTACAGAGTGAGTTCCAGGACAGCCAGGGCTACACAGAGAAACCCTGTCTTCAAAAAAAAAAAAAAATAGTACTGTTATTCAAACTTTGGGGAAGATTATTGTAAATGACTTTAATTTCCTAAGTTTAGCTAGTAAATAAACTTTTTTTCTCCAAGACAGGGTTTCTCTGTATAGCCCTGGCTGTCCTGGAACTCACTCTGTCCTCAAGTCCCCCAGCTCATGCACTTTCCTCCTTTAGAGACTCTAATTCTGTGGGGGTCAGCTCCCCTCTCTCCCTCCCTCCCTCCCTCCCTCCCTCCCTCCCATGACACTCCCTGTCCAATGACTTGGGTACTTTTGAAAAGTTTTTCTTTTAAGTATTGAGTTAGTCTGACTATTTTTTAAATTAAATGATTAGATTGAGGACATGTATTTTGGCAAGAAAAACACAGAAGTACTTTGGTGCATCAAACTAGGAAGGGTGAGTATGTGTGTTAATTTTAATTGCTTGGTTGTGGTGAGTTTTGGTTGACATAATTCTTCACCATAAAGTTTCTTTCCCCCTTTATAATTAATATTACCCCATATCCCACGTTGCTCACTGATTTTAGCATACACTTAATAAACTTCTTTTATGCCATCCCTGCTATAAATGGTTTCCTATTAGTGGATTAAAAAAACAATTTTACCTTAACTTGACAGTTATTAATTGGAATCTGTAAATCTCTTTTCCTCTGTTCTAATAGTTGTGGTTTCATGGTTCAATCCACTACTGCCATTATTCTGGTCAACAGTAAAACACTTTTTGAGATGGCTTAGAAGGTAAAGGCACTTTGCTAAGCAAGTCTCAAGCTTCCCTGAAGCTCTTGGTGGAAGGAGAAAACAGATTCCTGAAATTTGTACTTTGACTTACAGAGGTGTGCAGGACGAGCATCTCTATGTGTAAAAGTGAACAAGTTATTAAAAACAAAACAACAAAACACCCCAAACCCAAGACAACCAATTTTGAAAAAATACAGATGCTATGAAGTAGCACTTTAATCTCAACATTCGGGAGGCAGAGAGGCAGAGGCAGGTGGGTTTCTGAGTTCAAGGGCAGCCAGGACTACATAGAGAAATCCTGTCTTAAAAAGCCACGCCCCCCCCCCCCCCAAGGGAAGAAATGAACTTGATTAAAAACTCAATGGTTTATAATAGTGCATTTTTAAGACCTTTTACCTGTTATGTCTTGAGTACCCATTTCCTTTGCTTGTAAGTATGAAGAAAGGGTTAATAAAACTGCAGTGTTGTAAGTATTATGTTTAAACTTGGGTTCTCATGTTAATCTTCTAATAATCACTGACCAACCCTATGAGTTATTTAACTTAAGGTTTCATAGAATTGGAATTGCATAAAGACTTTTTCCTTGAATATTATGAGGAACTCAGTGAGCAGCAAGGTCATTTTTATGAAATGTTGATTGACACTTATACAAACCGTGTGTGTGTGTGTGTGTGTGTGTGTGTGTGTGTGTGTATACACACATATAGTTGTTGTTAAATTGAAACAATTAAACTTTAAGTGAAGAAAACTGCCTATCTCAGTTTAAAAACCTGGATTTTATTTTTTTAAAGATGATTTTCCATTTCTGTGCCATTCTTCTTAATGACTTATTTTACCTGTGTAAAGAAGCAGCATTTGTTCATTCTACTTATTTTAATTATTTGATGTATATGGGTATTTTGCCTGTATATATATCTATATCTGTGCTCCCATGTGTATGCCTAGTGCCTGAGGAAGTCAGAAGAGAGTGTCAGAGTCCCAGGAACTGAGTTTGCGGATGGTAGTGAGATAACACATGGGTGCTGGGAATTGAACCCAAGTGCTCTTAACTGTTGAGCCATCTGTCCATCCCTTGATTAATTGTTTATAAAATTATTCTCTACCATGCCTATTCATTTTAATTCATTCATATTACGAACACAACTCATTTTACCTACTTGTTCTTCCTTTTTCCCCCGATGATCCTTTTTATCTCCACTAGTAGTCACTTGCAACCTACATGCCATATATATACATGTATATGTCATATTGATCTATATGTTTATGTCCAGCATGAGAAAACAATGTGGTTTCAGTTTGAAATTTATTTCTTTATAACTAAATAAGACTTTGTGTGTGTGTTAAGTACATTTTCTTTATACATTCATCTGTTGATGAACTCCTGGATTAACTTCATGTTTTGGCTGTCATCAGTGCTATGGTAAAAATGGGTGTGCAGAACTCTGTGGTACTCACTGATTCTTAAAACAGTTTATTTTTAATCATGTGTAGGTGTGTGCATCTACACATGAGTGCAGTTGTCTGTAGAATCCCAGAGACATCAGATCGCCTGGAGGTGGAGTTACTGGTAGAAGTGAGGTGCCTGACCTAGGTGCTGAGAGAGTTGAACTTCAGTCTTCTGGAAGCAAGTGCTTTTAACTGAGCCATCTTTCTCCAACTCCTGACTTTGCTTTTTTATTGGTGTGTGTGTGTGTGTGTGTGTGTGTGTGTGTGTGTGTGTATGTTATATTCAGAAATGGAGTAGCTGTACTATCCGACATTTCTGTTTTGAGGTTTTTGAAAAGTCTCTAGTGAGTTCAGCAGTGCCTGCAGCATTCCCACGAGTGGTGTGCAAGGGTTTGTCCTTTCCCTCAGTGTCCTTGCCAGCACTTGTTTTCTTGATGACAGCCATTTGATTGGAAGGAGATGGAATCTCCGTGTAGCTTTGAGTTTCCCTCAGGGGAAAGGATGTTGAACAGTTTTTCATATACTTATTGGCTGTTTTTATTCTTGATTCCATCTGCTCATTCTTTGAATGATTTGTTCTTTTGATGTTTAATTTTTTTTATTTGTGGATTTTAGTTATTAGTCTTATCAGATGTATAGTTGACAAAGCTTTTCTCTCATTTTGTAGGCTATTGCTGTTAACTTTTTTCATTGCTGTCCAGGTGCTTTTTAAAGTTATGTAATCCTACTTGTTAATTCTCATTATTTCCTGGGCCACTGGAGCCCTTTTCACAACGTCCTTGTCTATTCCTGTACCTTGAAGTGTTTTCCTGTAGCATTTGAGACTTTCTGGTCTTACATTAAGGTCTTTCTTTGATCCACCTTACAGGATGAAAGATAGAAATCTAATTTCATTATTATTCTACATGTGGCTATCCATTTTTCCCATACCTTTTGTTCAGAGTGCCTTCTCTAATGTATGCTTTTGGTACCCTTGTTTAAGATGATTGGCTCTAGCAGTATTGGTTTATTTCTGTATCCTATGTAATCCATTGCTCCTGCTGTCTGGTTTTGTGCCCCTGCCATGTAGTTTTTGTTGGTGTGATTCTAGTAAAAACTGGGTGCTGATATTTCTAGCATTGTTAGTTATATTTGCTTGGGATTACTTTGTTTTATTTGAGAGGTGTGTGTGTCTGTTTTACATGAATTTTAGAATTGTTTTTTTTTTTTTTTAGTTCCATGAAGAATGCCATTGGAATTTTGAACACGAGTGGTTTGGTTCTGTAAATTAATTAATTAATAAATTACTTTTACAATATTCTAATGTCTCATGAGCAGTATTATTTGTTCATTGTGTATTTTCTTTTTTTTTTTTTTTTTTTTTTTTTTGGTTTTTCGAGACAGTGTTTCTCTGTGTAGCCCTGGCTGTCCTGGAACTCACTTTGTAGACCAGGCTGGCCTCAAACTCAGAAAACCCGCCTGTCTCTGCCTCCCAAGTGCTGGGATTAAAGGCGTGCGCCACCACGCCCAGCTATCATTGTATATTTTCAATTTTCATTCTTTTCCACTGAACTCTGTTTAATTTTTTTTTTTTTTGAAAGAAGGTTTAGTTTTAATTTTGAGGTGTAGAGTACGATTTAACTACCCAAATAAGGCCCACTGGAATTACCAATGGCTTGTTCTTTTTCTTCCCCTTGTTAGTTTAAAAGCAAATGCCTTTAATTTAAACCAGAAGTAATTTATTTAGAGCAAGTAAAACATCTTACTAAGTAGTGGTATATTCTGTAGTATCTTGTTTTAAAACTCATTTGCTCCAACTTGTAGATGTAGCTTCTTAAAATAAGCCCAGTGAAGTGATGCATTCTATGAACTTTCTCTACTCAAAATAACTAAACTTCCTTTGTATATGCTAAATTATGAGTTGGGTTTTTGTTGGCTGTTTTTTTTTTCCTTTACAGGGCAGAATAGGAAAGAGCTCTGTTAATCCTCAGTACATATGGCTACATAACAGCTACTTCTTTAGGGAGAATTATTTTTCAGATATAAATAGATTTCTAATACTGTTGTTCTAAGTTTTAGTAAGCATCATGTTGAGAAGAATTCACTTGCTAAGATTTTAATTATTATACTCTTAGTTTGCTGTTTGTGTTGGCTGTGTTACAGTACTACCCATCAAAAGGTTAATTGCAGATAGAAAATAATAGAATTTATTTGTGTTGAAAGCTGAAAACTTATTAACATTTTAAAACCTGTGTATAATTAAAGCATGTATGTATAAAATATTGGCTATTAATTTACTCAAATCAATGAAAACTGTTAATTGAAAAACTGAGATGGTCATGATCAAGTAAATTATAATCTTTTCATGCCTTTCTATATTTCTATGTATTTAGGTATATTATGTTAAGGTACATCGATGTATTTGTGATGCATAAAGAAAAAGTCTATAGCTGCCCAGATAAAATGTCTGCAATGTTAGTATGTCCATTTGAGCTATTGCAACCAGTTACCACAGCAGAATGTAAAAGACATGGCTTTATTTGAAAACAACAACAACAACAACAACAACAACAACAACAAGATTTTTTATAAACTTTAAAAAATGGCATTATTTTAAGTCCTGAAACTTTAATGCATTTTGTTTTTCTGTGTGCCATTAATTGCTTTGTTGATTATTAGTAGTTAGTACATACTCTCTCTTAATTTTCTAAGTTTTAATTTGTTGAAAACTCAATCAGAAAGTTAGAGCTGATTTTTTTTTTATTGGTTCTTCTAGTCTCGTATTATTGAATCTATATATTTATGACTACTTGAGGTTTTTAATTTTAATTTCTTCAGCTCTATTTTTCTGTCCTCTGATATTTTCTTACGTTGTTCTTGATACTAGTACTTTTAATACATTACAAAGTAGCTATTCATGTAGCTATTATGGTTATATACCAGTCCAGTAAAAGTGATTGGAAAGAAAATGCCAGAGGCAAATAGTGAACTGAGACATGAGACATGATGGGAATAATAAACCTAATTAGATACACTAAGGGGAAGAGACAAAGATTAGTGGAGATGATTCAGTAACAGCAAGTGAGAAACAAACAATCCAGCTTTCTTGGTAGTTTTCTGTTGGGAACAGAATAAACTGACAGTTGAGCTTAGCTAGAAAAAAGATCAAGATTGTTAAAGCAGAGAAGTGGAAGATGACTGCAGATGGTATAACCAGTTCAGTTTTTAACCCTAAACACAAATAATTTTGTTCATATAGAAATTTGAAGGAAAAAAAGTATGGTCACTGACTGTCTTCTTGAGAAAACATGTAAAATAGGAGAAGGTCTAAATGCTATATAGATGAAGGTTTGATTTCTGAGTTTAATGGCACAAACTATGGATTGCCTATAATGTGAACCTAGAGGAAGGTGGAGTTGTATGATAGAGTATATCTGCAGTCCTAGCACTCAGGCTGAAGAAGGATCATTGGGAGTTGGACTCCAGCCTGGACTGTTAATGAATGAGATAGCGTTTAAAAAAAAAAAAAAAGGCACCCCTCCCCCCACCCCTACAGACCAGATAGTATGTGTCTGCTGCCGAGATTTTATCAGGTAGGTAGTTTAGTAAGGCATGTGGCTATTTTGATACCCAAGCTGCAGTCATCTTGAATGAGAAATTAGTTGGTGCTAAGAGTGTCAGCAGATTAATATCATTTTAAAGGGATATGCTTGTAGAGATTACACAAGAAAAAAAAAAGCAAACTGTTTGCTGTTTCCTTAATGAACAGTTGTGAAGAGAGAGGGAGGGTAGAGACTTGCTACAACTCCACTAGCTACAGGAGCACTGCCTGTTAAAGCTGGCTAAGGAATTAGTGCTCTTTACTGAAAGAAGTAGACAGTGTTACTGCCATGCTTCATCTTTTGTTTTGGAATGTTGTGTGGTTTTATATTTTTAGAGACACTTTTAACTAATTGGATTGTGTCTAAGTGGAAGGGCATAAAAACATGTTGGGTAGCTTACAGGGTACTTGGATGTCACAGAACTTTTCTGAGTATTTATGAAGCTCCTAAGTGTCAGCGAGTGGCTGATGTTTTATGAGTGGGAGTTTTAGCTCAGAAGAACAAATTCAATGCTTACAACTTCAGAGTTGTTCTTTTAAGAAACTCTTTCTTAATCATTAGAATATTTAGTTAGAAGATAAATACACAATTTAGGAATTTCTGTAGGGGAAGTTTTAAATACTAATGGTTCTGAACTTTGGTCCTTCTGAACCACTGCTGTAGCTTGAAAGTCATGTGGATGTATGTGGAGTATTTCCGCGTTATTATATATTTGGCACAAGAGAATGTATACAACACAGTTGTTAACGAGTCACTCATGTACTTTATAAAGGAACCTACCATTGTGTATCTCTAGGATGATCTGGATGTGATTACAGCAACTTGTTAGGATAATGTGAGAAGAACCTGATTGTTAGGAATTAGAAGGGAAAAAGTAGAATTCTAAAGAATTGGATTTATTTAGTTGAACCATTCAGTAAGTGAGTTGTAATTCTATGAGGCACTAATACAGAGAGATTAAATAAGAGACTTACCCCAAATCACAAAGAGTTCCTGTAAGAATTAGAATCAGAATTTGTTCTGACTGGAGTATTACAAATATTGTATCCAGCCAGACAGTGGTGGTGCACGCCTTTAATCCCAGCACTTGGGAGGCAGAGGAGACAGGCAGATTTCTGAGTCCGAGGCCAGCCTGGTCTACAGAGTGAGTTCCAGGGCAGCCCAGGCTACACAGAGAAGCCCTGTCTGGTGGGGTAGGGGTGGGGGTGGGGGTAATGTATCCCAAATTGCTTATGCTTTTTGAAAGAAAAGTGTAGTGGCTTTCTTAGATTCATTTTTAAAAGTGAATTTTTATTCTTGTGGTATGCTCATGTTCTCACAAAGAATGGACTACTTTGTGAAGAAATTTATTGATGATAAATTAATACCAACCAATACTTTTATCTAGAGACAGGACTAAAGACTATATGCATAATTTTAATTTAGTTAAATATTAGGAATATAAGGATGACTTTTAGAGGGGTTGGAAAGGTGACATAAATCTTCTTTTAGCCTAATCTAATATACTCTTTGATTCTATTTGCTGATTATCAAAAGAGGAAAATATGTAATTCTTTAGTTAGGATTTTATACTGATTAAGAGTACTTGGATTGTACCTTTTTCTTGTGGTTTTTACTGAACAAAACTGAGTTAAGTAGTTAGGAAAATTATAGTGTATTCATATTTGGGAGTTTTTTAATATGAATACTTTAAATTGTATATTTGGAATATATAAGATATTTTCTAGAGTGATTATTTTTCTTCTCCTTTTTCTTAGGGAGGCATTACTCTGTAGAATGGAGAGACAGTTATAGGCATTCAGTCTGCCTTAATAATGGAATACCTTATAGAAATGATTTATGTTCTAATGTGCAAGCCTATCTGCTGATAATATAGCTGAAGCTCATTAAATATTTTATGGAAGAATATTTTCTTTATAAGATTTGATTTATTAAAATTTAGTTTTCACATTTTTCAAAAATACATCCATAGTAAGAATTATACAGATAATATTGGGGTAAATGTCATTGATTTTGGTTATCTTTGCTTTTTTTTTATTTATATTTTATCTGTTAACTCAGTGTAGTTTGTTTTCTGTTACCATCTTTCCCTTGAAACTCCTTTGGTTAGTTATGCCTTTAGTGGTCTAGTCTAAGACACCATCCTAACTTCCTGTTTGTCCCCTGGTGTCTGATCACTTTGGCTTGCTTGGTGCTTGTCTTCCTTTGTACCTCCTTTTGTGTTCTGATTAAGCGCTGATTTTCTTTTCCCTGTAATGGTGCTTTTCTAAGGGTTCATTCAGTTCTGTCAGTCCAGTATACTTTTTCTTTTCATAGCTTTAACTGCTAAATGTGTACACTACACTCAGACTTTGGCTAAACTTACCATGTATTTAGTCTGTGAGCATCTTGAGTGCATTAGAGATACCTAAATCACTCAATAAGGTGGTATTCAGTTTAAATCTTACTGAGGCAGATTGTTCATGAATAAAAAAAGAGCTTTTGGTGTTTTGTCTTATGTGTTTTATGGCAATTACATAACTAAAACTATCATTTAAAATGACAGACCTCATTTTTTAAGCTTGAAAATATTAGGTAAGCTAAATAAATCTATATGATTATGGCTCAGAGTCTGCTCTGAAGTTAGTTTTAATAAGATGTGCAATTTGGCTAGTATAAATTTGATTTGTGGTAAAAATGAAGGCTATCATCTTGTTAGCAGGCTCAGTCCAGAGAATGACAGAATAGGTCAACAGTTCCTCACTAGAGTGTTAACATTTTATCAGTGAAGAACCCCTCTTCCCCTTTCCTGGATTAGCAAGAATATTTTTTGTCTAACACATTTAAAATTTTTACTTTTAACAGAAATTAGCAGAGTACGGAAAGACATGTACAATGACACGTTAAATGGCAGTACAGAGAAAAGGAGTGCAGAATTGCCTGACGCGGTGGGACCCATTGTTCAGTTACAAGAGAAACTTTATGTGCCTGTAAAAGAATACCCTGATGTAAGTATATCTTGTTGTTTTTTGTTCATGGTTTTCTGCTTCACATAATATGTGGAGAGATAACTTTTGAGTAAATGTGTAGGTATTATCAGCTGCTTTAAAAGAATTGTGTATGAAATTAGAAGTGGGACTAGTTTTATGTGGCTAATTGTTTCTCTTTAAAGTATGTTTCCATTAGAATTTTGCTATGTCACTTTGGGAAATAATCATGCTGAAGACTTTGGAATTTCAAAAAGAGGTCAAGAGTTGTGGGAAGACTTTTATACTGAATCTTCAAGATAAAGTGCAACTCTCATAATCTGATCACAGAATCCATAACTTGAACCATGTCATTCCTTCTGTATGAGAGTACTGGTCATTATGGTTGCTTCCAGCTCCAAAGTTTCTGAGAAGGACTCTTTTTATTGTGATTCCTCCTTGCCCCCCAAGTATTAGTGAGTTGCTCAAGTAGTCTGTAGTATCTTGTTGGGAATAGTCTCCTCCTATACTTGGTGATTTTTAAGTTCCTCCAGGCTCTGCTTTTTATTATAAAACTCTATATGATAAAATTGATTCTGTTTCTCTGCTGTCATCTCAAGTGATTTTTTTTTTCACTTCTCTTCAGTGTAATCAGATTGGCCTTCCTTTGACTTTTGAGAATAAGTCATGTATTCCCAGCTTCAAGATCTTTATGTCATATATACACCATTCTCTGTGACTGGCTGCTGATTTTCCTTAAGTGGTTGAGTTTAAATATCACCTTAGAGAGGCTTTCCCTGACCAGTTATCCTAAAAGCTGTCTGGTTCTATCTCCACACTCTCCCAATTTCTACCCACTTCACATCTGTAGTACTGTTTATCTAGTGTTTTTATTTCTCTTCCTCCTTAGCACAATAGTACTCAACCTGTGGGTCGTAACCCCTTTGTGGGGTAATGTGGGGGTTCTGAATGACCCTTTTACAGGGGTTGCATATCAGATGGCCTGTATATCAGATAGTTATGTTTACAGTTCATAACTGGCAAAATTACAGTTATAAAGGAACAGCAAAAATAATTTCATGGATGGGGATCATCACAACATGAGAAACTATCAAATGGCATTGGGAGGGTTGAGAACCACTGTTCTAACATTATATATTTTACATGAAACATTCCTTGTTAATTAGTTGCCATTATTTTGTTAATCACCATGTAATACTAGTACAATAATAGCCATCTACTTACTGAATATATAAAGGAAAAATAATGGTGGTTATATTTGAGAACACTTATTGGACACAAATGAAATAAAGAATGACTCTAACATTAAGATATTTTTTAGGTTCACTAGTTATTCATATATTAGTTTGTGGGTTGAGTATAAATGTCTTAATTCACAACTTAGGACTTTTTAGTACAGCTTTCTTTAGTTTATACATTTACTCTATTTTTATAAGTAGCTTTAGTTGCAAATATACAAACAATTTAGAATAATTTTGCCATAAGGCTTTATTGAACGATGATAGGGCATTGCAGGAAATTCTGTAAGCTGGGAGCCCACGAGCCTTGGGAGAGAACATCAGTGCCAGGAGTTTGTGATCTCATCTGGAAAGCCCAGCTTTCAAATTCTTGAAGCCATCCAAAGTTAATTTATGGCTTCTTTGCGAGTGTGCAAGTGTATGTGCATGCATACATACTTATGTACCCAATAAGAGTTAACTCTTCTCTATTTTATTTTGCAGGTATAGAATCTTTTATGTTTTTCAGAGCTTGTTGACATTTTAGTTGTACAATCATCAGTGCCTAGATTGCTGCCTCATCTAAGTCTATAATACAAAGTGGTAGAATTATTTAGGGCCATTTTGTAAATTGTTGGAAAAAGCCAGAATTCATTCATCAATTAAAAACTTTCTAAAAAAAATTTTTTTTATGTGTAAAGATGTTGTGCTTGCAGGCATGTGTGTAAACCATGTGCATGCAATACTTCTGGAGGCCAGATAAGAATGAATCCCCTAGCCGGGCGTGGTGGCGCACGCCTTTAATCCCAGCACTTGGGAGGCAGAGGCAGGCGGATTTCTGAGTTCGAGGCCAGCCTGGTCTACAAAGT
>NC_034610.1:6518230-6520659 GCF_900095145.1 Mus pahari
CAAAAAAAAAAAAAAAAAAAAAAAAAAAAAGAATGAATCTCCTGAGAGTGTATAGTTGGTTGCATTTGTATATACTCATCTGTAGAGAACTAATGTTCTTTTCTTCTGCACATCTTTGGTAGCATATAAGTTGTATTAAGTTGTATTCCAGCCAATGTGAGATTGTATCTTGTATATTGACTAGTGATGTAAGTGACTCTTTCTTGTGCCTGTGTGCCTGTTGGACAGAGATTTCTGTGTTCTGTAGAAGGGACTATACTTAAGACAATTGCATGTTTATTTTGAAGTTAAGATTTTTGTTACTTTTTGTATTATGTTCTGAACACAGTGTTCTGAATATTAATTTCTTATCTATGGATCCATTGAAGGTATATCCTCTTAATCTGTGGTTTGCTTTTTCATTTTGCTTAATGATTCCTATGCATAAGCTTTATTTTTGTTAATCTCATTTGGGTTACATTTTATGTAAATATCATGACCAATGTCAGAACTTATTTATTTCCCTATTATGTGGTAAGTTGCATATGTGTGCCTGCATAAGGAGCAGGTGTACATTGTGTGCACATGCATGTGGAGGGCAGAGGGTGGTGTCATGTGTCTTCTTGATTGTTCACTACCTATTGTAGCATGGCCTCTCATTTGAATTCAGAGGTCATGGATTTAGCTAGACATGAGCTTCTCAAGCTCAAGGGATCTCCTATGCTTGCTCCCCGATTGCTAATAACAGTTGGATTAATAATAATAAACCCATCTGGTTTCTAAATAGGCTTTTGCAGTCCTCACTCCAGTACTTCCTCATTCATTCTGGGCAAATGCTTTACCTACTGATAGAGCCATCTACCTCTTAGAGATCTTTAAAATCTTATAATTTCAACTCAAAGTATTTAATACTGATTTGAACTTTAATTTTTCTATGTGGTCTAAGATGAAAATCCAGGTTCTTTATTTTGGATGTAGAAATCCGCACCCAAACTGGTTAATGAAGAATTTTCTTTGATGTGTTGTGTGTAGATGCTTGACATTCTTATTCTGGCTAGATTATTTGACCATTTCTACTTGTGTTATTTCTGAGCTTTATTGGTCTTCATGATTTTTGTTTTTTTACAAAAAGCCAAGTTTTGTATTATTTTACTGTCTTTAGAATATAATTGATTACATAAGTATAATGCTTCCTGCTTTGTTCTTTCATACGATTGCTATACTAGCAATTTTTAAAGTATTTTTTCTGTTTCTATGAAAAATGCAGTTGGGATTTTGTATAGGGATTTTATTGACTGTAGACTACTCTGGTTAGTGGGCACAGTTTACCAGTGCTTATTACTTGAACTCATTATTATGTGATAGCATTCTTTTTGATGATATGTGGAATCGCTTTCTTAATTTTCCTCCTTTTGTGTGTGTTTTTAATTCGATGTAATGTGTATGAGTGTTTTCCATTTTATTTACACACACATACACACACACACACACACAACATCTGTGTACCACATCTTGCCTAGTGCCTGAGGAGTTTGGTGTTGATGGTTATGAGCTACCATGTGGATGCTGGGAACTGAACCAGGTTC
Organism: Mus pahari; assembly: GCF_900095145.1. Taxonomy (NCBI): domain Eukaryota; kingdom Metazoa; phylum Chordata; class Mammalia; order Rodentia; family Muridae; genus Mus; species Mus pahari. Next base: position 6,519,796 of record NC_034610.1, read on the forward strand.
TCTGAAGAACAGCAAATGCTCTTAAGCACTGAGTCATGTTTCCAGCCTTTTTATTTTTCTTTTGGCTATTTGTTGTTAATGCATAAAGAAGAAAACTGATTTTTTTTTTTTTGTATGCTGTTTTATATTCTGCAACTTTTGGATTTAAGTTTTTTTTTTTTTAAATGAAGTCTTTAAGGTTTCTAATAGAAGATCATATCCTTTACAAAAGAGACATTTTAATTTGTTGGCCCTCTCTCCCATCCCCACCCCCAAACATTAGATACTTTAGATTTTATTCCCTTGGCCTAATTAATCTGGCTAGGACTTCTAGTGCTATGTTGAATAGAAATGGTGAGAATGGGCATCTTTGAGTTGTCCCTAGTCCTAGAAGAGCAAACTTCAGATTTTCTCCATTAAGAGTGATACTGCTTGGAATTTTTGCATCTTTCTTCATCAAAGATAAGTAGCTTGCAACTTTTGTATTTTTATGTGTTTTTATCTAGTTTTGGTGTGGAGTGATGTTCTTAAAGGGAGAACTTGAGTGTGTTTTGTTCAGTTTTGTAGAAGAGTTTGGGGCAGATTAGTTTAATTCTAGGCTTTCCTTTATTGCAAAGTTTTGAATTGCTTTGTAATCTTTCACTTTGTTTAGAATTATTCATAGTAATCTTTATTTTCTCCTAATTGTTTCTTGCTTCACTTGTCTCCTTTGGAAGTTCGTTTGAGTTCTCTGGTTTAAAGATTTGTCAAATTTATTTAGGCCTTTGAAAATTAATATTTTTTAAATCTTTTGGGACCCTATTTATTTTCTATGCTTGCTTTTTTTTTTTTTTTTTTTTTTTTTTTTTTTTTTGAGACAGGGTTTCTCTGTGTAGCCCTGGCTGT
>NC_034610.1:6525992-6527142 GCF_900095145.1 Mus pahari
GGGTTTCTCTGTGTAGCCCTGGCTGTCCTGGAACTCACTCTGTAGACCAGGCTGGCCTCGAACTCAGAAATCTGCCTGCCTCTGCCTCCCGAGTGCGCTTTTTGCATTTTTATGTTTGGACCTGTGACATCAACTGTTCCCAAGTGGTCTCCTGTTTATTTTATAAATAATTAAAACCTCACAAATTTCTTTGCTATGAGAATGAATTCAACTTCATTTTTTGTTGGCAATACTTATCAATTTTTCCTTTCCCAGATTTCAGCTGTTTGGAGTATTTTTGAATGTTTACATAAGTTTGACTGTGTTAGGTTTATCTAATCTGAAGTGCTATAAAATTCAAAAGATCTTCCCACTGGAGGTGAGAGCAGTGGCTTATTGCTATTTGAAACTTTTTAGATTTTGAGTTTTCAAGTTAGGGACACTCTCCCTGTTGACTGTTTTCATTGTCTAAAAATGTTTGTTTGCTGTATGAATTTATGTATGAATGTATGTGTGTATAGCTTGCATTACATTGTGTAAAGCATGGTAGGTTTGACAAACCTAGATGATTGCTTCTAAGTTCAGAAACGACCTACGAGATTATCATAGAACACTTTAAAAAGGGTTGTGAGAGGAGGGGAAAAAAAACCCAACCTGTCTTTAGGGTTCAAGAACCCTCCAAGGAAATCACAGAAAGAAACTTGTGTTTATTACTGAGGGATGAATGGAGTTTTGGAGTCTTGAGTTTTGGGTAGGAATAAAGGAGCAAGGCAAGTGAGACAGGAAGAAAACTTAGAAGTACCTGATACTTTCAGCAGAATAAGATGCTACTTAAGGTTTGAATAAAGGAGCAACAGCAAAAATGAAGCTTAAGAAACTTATAAGGCTTTTTGTCTAAAGTTTTTTTTTTAACACATACTGTAATAGAAACTCTCATCTGCTTGTGACATAAAACCTTGAACACTCAATTTCATTTTCTAATCTACATATTTTGCTTCTAAAAAGACAATCACCTGATCGGGCGTGGTGGCACACGCCTTTAATCCCAGCACTTGGGAGGCAGAGGCAGGCGGGTTTCTGAGTTCGAGGCCAGCCTGGTCTACAGAGTGAGTTCCAGAACAGCCAGGGCTACACAGAGAAACAGAGAAACCCTGTCTCGAAAAACCAAAAA
>NC_034610.1:6527243-6545380 GCF_900095145.1 Mus pahari
AAAAAAAAAAAAGAAAAAAGACAGTCACCTGTCTTGCCCAGGTCTGATTTGAAAGGTTTCAGCATCTTACTGAGTGAAGATTTGCCTTAACTTAGGATATTTTAATTCATATGCCAATTTAAAGACTTGTTCCTAAGCCAGGTATGTTGATGCATACACACCCTTAATCTAAACAGTTGGTTGGCAAAGCAGGTGAACCTTTGATTTTGAGGCCACCCTAGTCTACTGAGTGAACCAGGATAGCCAGGGCTCTGAAGAAGAGAAACACTGTCTTTTAAAAAAAAAAGTCTTTTTAACTGCTTAGCAATTTTCCTTTGTAGTAGGAGTTAGGTTTAGTGTCTTTACTTGAATAGTTTGGTAAGAAGTCTTTTATTACATAGCATTTGGAATCATAGGACAGAAATATAAGTGTTTAGAAATGGCCAGTATATGAATGGTTTATTAAATGCTTCTTATGTTGTGTAAAGTTTTTCCAGGAGACCTTGGCTACTTAGCCAGAATTAATATGAATCTATAAGTGAGATAAGACACACTCATTCCCTAGAACCCTCCCAAGACATCTTGATATATTAATTTAGATATTTTTGACTAAAAAATTCAACCCTGGTAAGTATTTACCCACTAAGCTCCATTGTTAACTAGATTAGAGGTGACCATGTTTTGTTTTCTGCAACAAGTTCATATGTATTTCGGGAAATATTAAGAAAGCAGCAGCATCGCCTGCTATTCCCAGCTTTTCTCTTCCCCAGCAACCCCTGATGCCTCCACAGCTAGCCCCACGCAGCAGCTAATGACTGGTCAGTTGTGGTTCTCCTGCTGCGGAATCTGCTCACATCCTAGCCATCTGCCCCCTGTGGTCAGAGGTCCCAAATCCCAGTGACCCAAATCAAAACTTTAGAAGCTTATAATTAATAAGTCAGATTTAGATATTAATAAATTCTCAATTCACAAGCTGTCCACACAATAATTTCAGAGCCAATTGATAATGATACAAGCTGCCCAGCTAGATTAGACAAGTTATCCCAATTATTCTATCCTTTATGATATTCATAGCTATCTGTGGCTATTTAAAGCCACATGGAATCTGGAGGAATCTGGATCATCTTCCTCCCCCTCCCTCTTCCTTCCTCTCTTTCCTCCTGTCTCTGTTTCTGAAACTTTTAGCTCTGCCTCCTCTTTCCCTGTCCAATCACAGGCTTTCTTGTATTAATATTTAAATCAATTGAACAGGGAAAATTCTGTTATACACACACATATGCATTCTTTTGATTGTGTTTAATTTTTACTCTGTTGATTATGTGGTATAAAATGTAAGGGTTTGTAAAATAGCTACTTAAAATTATAGAAATGGTAGGTATAGGGCTAGTAGTAGAGTTCTTGTCTATCATGTGTGAGGCACTTGGTTTAATTTCCAGCAGTGCTAAGATAATACTCATGTTAATAATAATAAACAGGCTAGGTATTTATAAACACAATTTTTTGTATAAAAGAAACATATTTTTAAGTTTTTTTTCCTTTTAAGTATGTGTCTATGGGAGTTGGCGTTTGAACACATGTGAGTTCAGGTGACCTTAGATTCCAGAAGAGAAGGTCTGAGTCCCTGTTGCTGGAATTACAGATGGTTTGAGTATCCAGACCTTGGTGCTAAGAACCAGATTCAGGTACTGAAAGTCCCCTAGATTATCTCTAGCACAAAAATGCACCCCAAATTTTGCATGTTCTTTTATAACTTCAAAATCCAAAAATTTATAACTTTTTGATTCCAAAACTTTAAGCAGATATTACTGCCTAGTGATTATTTTTGTTTATTTGTTTGTTCGTTTGTGTTTTTTTTTTTTTGGCTTTTCGAAACAGGGTTTCTCTGTGTAGCCCTGTCTTTCCTGGATCTCACTCTGCAGACCAGGCTGGCCTCGAACTCAGAAATCCGCCTGCCTCTGCCTTCCAAGTGCTGGGATTACAGGCGTGCGCCACCACTGCCCGGCCCTGTCTAGTGATTCTTAAAACTGATACTGAGATACTTTTGGAAATTCAGGTTTTTAATCAGTCACTTGTTTGCATATGTCTTAGAAGGAGGTTTTGTTTTTAATTGTACTCCTTTAAGGAAACTCCTGGAGTTTTCACAGTTTATATTTTGTCACCAGGAAAAATCTTTGTATTTAAAATGTAGTGAGCAAAAATGAATAGCATTAGATATGATTGTTAAACCTTTAGAAACTAACATGCCACTTGGTAGAAATATAATTGGTAAGCTGGAGCAAAGGTCTGCTCTGTAGTTAAACAGTAAGGTTAATGAGTATCTTTTCTTTTTGTCTTTTTTTTTCTCTTCTCTTTCCCTTCTGTTGGCTTTTCAAGGTGCACTTAGCTGAGGGTGTTTGAAATGATTTTCTTTGAAAGCCTTTTGACATTGTTTTAATTGAATGAAGCTGCAGAACTGACATGATAAATCAATACAGAACGAGTTTTAATGCAAGGCACAGCACATTACCCTGAAAATTGTTTGCAGTAGAGAAAGCAACTGCTACAATGAAACTTTTTCATTCCTGCTTAAAACATTTTGAGAAGAATAACCTTGACAATTCCAGTTGTGTTATAGTACTTATGGTATGCTCTTCAGCACACTTGAACTGTTTGTTGGCTCATGGATACAGTAGTAGTTTGGTTTTTAGGGTTAAGAAAATTTTATCTGTCACGGACTCTATTTGTATTATCTGCTTTAAAAGTAATTTTAATGTAAGTAATAGTTGTAAGAATTAAATTTTCTCACTATAGTCTTATGGCTATAGTTAAAGCAAAAGATGCGTATGCCAGAAGAGTAGGATATGCCTTTTTTTCAGTGGACACATGATAGGGTAGACTAACTGGCTTGATAAATGATGTGGGTAAAGCTTCCTGAATTGTTAATCAACTTGCTAAAATGTTTTCATAGGGGCTGGGAAGATGGCTAAGTACGTAAAATGCTTGCTGTACAAGTATAAGGACCTAAGTTTGAACTCCCGGAACCATGTACAGTTGTAGCAAAACCTCCTATCTTTAACCCAGTACTTCTACAGGGAGGTAGGAGGCAGAGACGAGTCCTTTGACGATAAGTCTCAGACGATAAGTCTCCTGGTATACAGAGTTGCAAATAGCAAAGATACCCTGTCTTAGTTTGGAAGATAACTGACACCCAAAGTTGTCTTCTGACTTTTACATTTGACACTTTTATACACACATATGATGTGCCTATACACAAACACCTTCCCCTACAAATGTACTCGGATAGACAGGTAAAACATGTTTCTATTCATCATGCATTTTTAGACTATTTTCCTATGTTTGATATATAATTTTTTTAAAAAATTAAGAACTTTATTTTTAAAGAACTTGCAAATTAAAAAAATTCATATCTATCTAATTTAGCCAGAACCAAAGTGTATATCTCAGTAAACTTGTATACAGTTAGAATACCCATTTTGAATCCATGGAGTACTTTCACATGATTGGGTCAAAGATCTGGTGAGTGTACAGCTGTTATTGAGGAATATCTGGCAGAACTGCTGTTTTTCAGAAGGGTGCTTGCAGACTTTTGAGCAAGGAAACTTGGCTCTCTTTCTTAAACTACTCACATCTGTTAAGTTACTTGTTAGCAACTCTTGAATACATGATTTGTTAATTCAGTTTGAAATTGTAAGGCCATTCCTTGTTCCATTGAAGCATACCACAACTAAACAAAGTACGTGATGGAGTAAGAAGGTGACTGTCCAGGTTGTTTTAGAGGAATAGGTATAGGAGTATATAGACTCTAATAAAAATGAGGAACTTAGAGATGAGCAGGAAGGGCTTTCTGGGGATGAACTTGGGGCCATCTATGATTGATTTCTTGTGATGTTTCTTCTCTCTCTACCACTACTCTGTTAATTCTGAATGTACTCAGAAAAAGGACAGCATTTAAAAAGTTATACAGAGCCACAGGTATTTAATGTCTACTGAGAGAGACGACAATCACTCCTTCCCAGAGATGTTCTTCTTAATTAGCTACCCAATACTAATATTAAATGGTCAGCCCTGAAAAAGTACAAATGAGCACTAAGTGGAACCAGCACAGAGAGCCAGGGGTGGGGTGGGGTAAGCCATGGATTTGAGACTGGGGGCACACAGGAGTTGGGGTGATAATGTTCTCGTGAATTTAAAAGATTTAAAAATTACAGTGGGTTTTAAAGCATGCAGCTTCAAGGAAAGTGAGCAGGTATGTAACTTCCATGATAATATGAAAAAGAAAATAAATATATATCCTGGTATGTTAATTTTCCCTTGCCATGAGAAAGGGAGGTCACAGAAAGGTAATAGAAAGCACATATTAGTAAGAAAGTAGATAAAAATCATGTACTGCAAATAGGGTTAGTTAAATCACAAAGATTGATAGATTGAGAAAAAAATTCATTTGATAACTGATTATAGAAATCTAATTAAAATACAAAGAAAAAATAAAAATAATATAGTCAAATATACAGTATGAAGAGTCAATCAAAAATTTAATGTAAGATTAGTGGCAGAAAGCTAATAATACATTTTAAAGAAAGAAAAGCAAAATAAAAGTAGAAGCTTAGATATAGCTTCGTGATAGAATACTTGTTAATATAGTTGAGGCCCCAACTGCATCTCTAGCACAAGAATAAACAGCAGGCCCAGTCATAGTAGACTTTACCTCATCTTTAATCACCCACTTAATATTTATAAAAGTGTGACTGGGAACAATTATGGAGATGGCTCAGTAGGAAAAGGGCTCACAAAAGCATATGGATCTGAGTTTGACTCTTTAATACCTTTATCAAAGCCACATGTGGTAGCAGTTAGACTGAGACAGTTAGATCCTGACCCATCAGCCTAGGTGAATCTGAGCTTTGGATTCAGTCAGTGACCATGTCAGAGGAAATAAGGTAGAGAGCAATAGAGGATACCTAGCCGTGCCTCCACATGTGCATGCATAGGTGAGTGCGCGCGCGCGCACACACACACACACACACACACACACACACACACACACACACACACACAGAGTTTATTTTTAATTGACTATATCCGGTGTTGAACACATCTGAACAAATATTCAAAGTTAATAATTCCAGTGGGATTGGTCTCAATGCATACTCTAAAGGGTATCTAAAATATTAGTGAAATAATGCAGGAATGGAAGATGGCAGGGAATAGCTAAGATACTATTGATACACCCACCAATTAATCTAGAAGGATATAGCAAGAATAAATAGATTAATGGAATAGAATGCCCCAAACACTGATCTATGTGTACTTGTGCACAGTTTATGGTATGTTCTCAGAAGTGTGTTGTCTTGACATTTGTTGTGTGAACAGCACATAAAAAAGTATAGATACAGGTTGGTTATTCATCAGATACGGAATATTTAAGGTGTGTGTGAGGCTAATACAAGTGTAACATTGCATCATATTCACAGCAAACTAGCTTTTAACCAGTGAGTAGATGTATGCTCTTCCTAGTGACCTTTAAAATTGTGTAAATTTGAACAATGGGAGTTTCTGTTAAAAGATGCTGAGGCTTTGTTTATACAATTACTTTTGTTATTGCCTTTTTTCATAGAAAGTGTAGATTCCTTTCCTAATCTTTTAGAACTATAAGTTAAAATAGGAGTGGAAAAAAGAAAAGCAAATAAGGATACATAAGATTAAGAAATGTCATTTAAAAAGTATGCTGAAGAGTTGTATAATTAGCACAGGGTAGAATCCTAGTTTGAGTGGTAATGCACTAGTACCAATGTTAAATTGTCACACAGTTGTATCTGGAGACAGAATTTTTCTTGCTATGAACATAAAACAGAACTCTTCTAGCTATTCTTATGAAAGGACTTTTATTTTGTAGAAGGATTCATGGTGTGCATGGTGTTGTGTTAATTCTTTACTCTGGCTGAGATTCTGTGTTGATAGACAACTCAATAAAATGCCTTTATTTAGCTAGATCATTCTTTATAGTTTGCATTAATACATAATGAAAATTCTGTGTAAAACAATGATTTACATCCACTTGTCAAGAAATTAATGAGTTCTAGGTTTTACTTCTTGGTTCAAGTTTAAAGATGACTGAGTGAACAAACGCATATGTATGCTTTCAAATAACTTTGATGTAACTTTGATCAAGTGAATAATTTATATTATCTTTCCCCACAGTTTAATTTTGTTGGGAGAATCCTTGGACCTAGAGGACTTACAGCTAAACAACTTGAAGCAGAAACGGGATGTAAAATAATGGTCCGAGGCAAAGGCTCAATGAGGGATAAAAAGAAGGTAAGTCCTTGATTACAGTCATGTCTTCCTGTGAGTGATTTTTTGCCTGTTAGTAATTATCTTAGGGTTTCTACTGCTGTGAGGAAACACCATGACCAAAAAGCAAGTTAGGGAACTTATACTTGTGCAGGGCAGGAACCTGTAGGCATAGAGGTCATGGGGATGTTCTGCTTACTGGCTTGCTTCCCGTGGTTTGCTCAGCCCGCTTTCTAAGAAAACCCAGGACCACCTGCTCAGGGATGGTACACCCACTGCGGATTGGGCCCTCTACCACTGATAAATAATTGAGAAAATTCCTACCTCAACTGCGGCTGTTTCCTCTCTGATGACAAGTTTGTGTTGACACACAACATTAGCTAGTACAATCAAGTTCCATATCTCGTAGATGTTAGGCATAATCCAAAATCTTTATGATTTTAAGTAAGAACTTTGGAACCATTTTTTTTTTTTAAAGATTTATTTATTTATTATATGTAAGTACACTGCAGTTGTCTCCAGACACTCCAGAAGAGGGCATCAGATCTTGTTATGGATGGTTGTAAGCCACCATGTGGTTGCTGGGATTTGAACTCTGGACCTTCAGAAGAGCAGTCGGGTGCTCTTACCCACTGAGCCATCTCACCAGCCCTGGAACCATTTTAAGACATTATCCTAGTTGTTTTTTTTTTTTTTTTTTTTTTTTGCTTATTATAATTCAAGAACTGAAGTATCTGTCACTCCAGCATGATAACATGCTATGCCACTTATAATTTAGAACAACCTAAAAGAATTTGACTACCATATGTAAAAATATGGAACTAAAACTTGGGGGAAGACAGTGGCATCTTGTTTTTGTGAATGAGGCTTGAGTTATGCTGAACAAGTACTCTACCACAGAGTTATCATCACCAGGTCTTTAGGTTTTAGATGGGATCTCATATCCCCAGCAACATCCTCTTTTACACATTTAAAGAAAAAAATTTGAGATGATACCTTGATAAGTCACCCAGACTGACTTTTTAAGCTTTTTATCATCTTTTGTTTGTTTGTTTGTTTGTTTGTTTGTTTGTTTTCTTTTCCTTTTTCGGATAGCTGAGGTTGTAGACATAAAACTGCGTTCAATCCCTAAAATGTTTATTTTGATAAACCCTAAGTGAGATTGACCAGGTGAGTTGGGGTAGTTAGTTTTAGCGATATTTTTTTCTTGATTAAAAGTGGTTTTCTAGACATCTTAAATGAATCTGCTCTGTAGTTTTAACTCCTACTGCCATTTCAACTTGATTATTGTTACTGTTACTATTACTACTATTACTATAAATTATAATTATTTTGTCTGTATGATCAGGAAAGGGAGGGAAAGGAGAGAAAACATGTGGGAATTGTTTTGTCAGTTTATAATCAATCCATTGATGCTGAACTATTTGCTTTAAATATTGTTAGGAAGATTTTATTTGCTTTTCATCCAGAATATTATAAGGTACATTGTTTTAAAATTTCCATCTTTGAAAAAAAAAGATTTTAAATCCTATGAATTTACTACTATTTATTAAAATTGTTACTCTTAAGGGTGATTTTTTTTCTTTTTTTTTATTAACACTTTTTTTTTTAAAGAGCTATCAGATGGTAAATCTGGGGTCAGTTTATTCAATTTATGTTAGGAGACTTTATGGAATTTTCAGAAAACAACAACAACAAAACCAACCAGCCACCAACATATTGTGACTTTGTTGTGATGAGTGTGTTACCTGAGCTTCACAAGCTGACTTCAACTGCCCCTCTGTTTAGCACAGAGAATGGATAGCTAGGAGATTTGCAGCAAAGTCTTTCATTATATCTTTAAATAGAACCTTTTATATAGTTTATAGATATTTTTTGTGGGAATTATGTTTTCCTTAGAACATCTTTAGATGTATTTAATTTTTTATAAACGAAAACTTTAAGCATTCAGAAATAGGTGTGTTGTAATCTGGAATTTTAGCTTTCACTAGTGAGTGACCATAGGGTGGTGACAATGGCCTTGAACAGTACTGATATAGTTGCTTAAGAACATTGAATGCAGTTTTGACAATTTAAGATACACCAGTCTTTACCAAAAACGTGGTTTATGTCCACTAGTTAAGAAATGTTAAGAAATTATTGCTACTCCTTTTTAAGTTGCTATTAATATGGGTTGAATTCATTAATGTAACTCGGGGACATACAATACTCAACAGGTGAGAATTAGAAATTTGGAATTGTGTTTTTTAGATTTGAGCAAAGAATATTTTTTCCTGTCTTAGGCACAGCAGAATGATAAAGAGTGAGCATTACTCAGATTGCTTAGGTTAGAACCTAATTCCGCCTTGTATAGCATTGTGGTGAGGGCTAAATGAATTGTAAGTGCAAAGCACTTAGAACAAGACTATGGATATGAGCAAGTACTCACAGGATAATGACAATAAATTTTATTTTAAACTACAGGCTAGAGGCAGTGTTTATGTAATGTGAGACTACTACAATTATTTTACTTTTGTAAATGATAGTATTTCCTGTCGTCTCGCTATTTTACTTCTGAGGATAACAAGTCATTGTAAGATTTTTCTCTATTGTTGGGAGTTTCTGATTTTTAACCTTACTGGTAAACAGTTCCCACATTTTATTTTCTCCTGTTGTCTATTGAGATATGAAACTTTTGAGATTATAAATGTTCTATGTGTATATATGTTGTATATATAATATATATTATATATCACATGTACCATACATATACAGAATAAACATATGTATATATTATACACATGTAGAACACAATAGTAAAATAAATGAAAACACCTGAAAATGAATTGAGCTGCAGAATACATTTTCAGTGTTGTTAAAATGCTAGATTGACTTGTTAACTTGAATTGCTTCTCTGCGACTAATATTTCCTACATCCTTGTTAATTGCTTTCTGCCTTATGTATTGTGTCAGAGTCTCTCATTTGAATTCTCCACCTTATATTTGATTCATGGTCTCCTAGTTGTTGGCAGAAGCTAGTACCTGAATAGTTCCAGATATTCTCTGTCTTCATTTCTTGTGTATTAGGATTATAGGTGGATCTTATACCCACATGACTTTTACATGGCTTCTGAAGATCTAAACTGTTCCTCATTCTTGAATAGCAAGTATTTTACCCTCTGAGCCTTCTTTCCCAACCCTGATGTGCTTTCTAGACTGTTGATAATGAAGTGAAAAGGGAAGGTGTTTTCATTTGGTACTTGTCTGTTTGGTAAACAACATAAAGAACAGGTAAGTACTGACATAAATAATAATATAAAAAGAATGATAAATATGTTTTAATAGTTACAAAGGAAATTTGCCTAGCTTTATTCCTGTTATCTATATATGCTAAAATACTAACAAAGGTAGAGAAACAACCTTAGTTTCCTTACTCCTTCATGTACTTTGAACAAAAATGTTTCATTAAAAATACTGTTTGTTGACTGAATCCTTCACTAAACACAACACATACTGTCTTTTATAGACTTTACTTGCTATTTAGTAAATACTTGTCATTGAATAAGCATTAGAAATATACGCACAAATGATTAGCCCTGTAGTTCAAGTCATAAGAGAATAGTGTAGACGTGCCTCCCCTTGGCTCCCTGAAGAAGGTTTGACAAATAGTGATGCTTGCAAGCTCTGTGTGCTTTTCATATTCCTGGAAGATAGATAGTAGCATGTAATTCTAAGATGCTAGTTTGAGCATGTGAGTTAATATCTCTATTTTATTTCCTTTTTCTTACTTTGCTAATAATTCATTGTAATTGTTCTTACCAGCACTGATTTTTGTTTTGTTGTAAAATTCAAGTAGCCTCCGGGACTACTACTTAACAGAAAACATGGGCAGGAACTGATAGAACTTAGAATGCTCTCAGGAATGTCTTGTCTGTCCTGGGCAGCATATGGATGGCAGTGTTTCTGTAGCTGAGCATGTTTGTGGTAACAGCATTGTTAGAAAATATGTTACAAGTGAAAATGAGCTACTTTATCTTAATTTTGACCAATTTATTTTATATACTTTGCATTAACTTCTCGCAATATTTGACACATTTTTTTCAACTAATCTTGGTTTTATCATTTGCATTTTGTATGTGAGAAAATTTTTGTCAGGGAGTTTGAATGGTTTGCCAGAAAAGTGGTAGTCAGAACTTGAAACAAAGCCTACATTGTGTCATTTGATGTTTCGCATTTTACTCTAAGGTGTTTCCAACAGTCACTACCATAGAAATGCTGCAACAAAGGAACTTAGGAAGTCAGTTGAGGGTTTTATTGCATTCTTTTTTGCTTTCTTTTTCATAGGTGACAGTATTTTTTCATACTGTCAGACCACTCAGTACCCCTGATATTAGGTGTCTAGGGACTTCTGTCACTCATAATCAATAGTCATGTATCTAGGGAGCACTTGCTTTAATTTGAGCACTATTTGGAGATTATATCAGATTGCAGAAGTTATAGGAGTGAACTCCACTGCAGAAACCAAGCACAGCCCACCCGTGGCTTCTGTTCAGCTCTATGGCATTCTTCTAATCTCCCTCTCAAGTCTGATTTAGAGTGACCAACTCAGAGTATCATTTTACTTAGGGTAGCTTGTTTGCTATTAAAAGATGTTGAAGGGATACATATGAACAGAACAGCCTTATAGAATGAGACATGGGGAAAGGTAGGCTTTCTTTTCTTCTGGGAGTGCCATGTTCCTGGGTTTTCTAGTTGTTGAGCTTCTTATGAGTTTTTATGAAGCTTCACTGGGGAAAAACAATTGGTGACATCATTGGCCATTGGTGATAAGGTCATATCTATCTATCTATCTATCTATCTATCTATCTATCTATCTATCTATCTATCTATCTATCGGGAGTACACGGTCACTTTCTTCAGACATACCAGAATGGTTGTGAGCCACCATGTGGTTCTGGGAATTGAACTCAGGACCTGGAAGAACAGTCTGCTCTTTAACTACTGAGCCATCTCTCCAGCCTGATAACTAACCTTTCATTCCATTTCCTATCCTATTTCTGGAAACTAGAAAACGTCGACCTTTTCAATTAAAATGATGTTGGTTTCCATGAGAATCCACTCATATGCTGGGACTGTCCCATAACCTTTAGTTATCAATTACCCCATTAGTATATAAAGATACTAAATGAGAGCTGTGTTGCTAGGAAATGAAGAACACATACACTCATAATGAATCACAGTATCATATCCAAATTATTACTCATCTGAAAACTTCTAATGGTGGATTAAAAAATGATATAATCAAATGTATAGTGGGGATAGGATCCAATATAAACATGAAATTCACTTATGTTTTGTGTATACCTTTCACATAGACCTTTAGTGTGTACAGTTTTATGCTGTTTACTTGTGTTTTGTTTTGTTTGTTTTTTGACTACCACCTAACATGTTGGCAGTTACAAAATTTTCTATTTATACCATGTCAACACTCAAAAATATTTTAGGTATTTTGAAGTACTTGATAATAACTTCAAACTAGGGAAACTCAACTTATGCAGTAATTCCCTTGATATTCAGAATCCTTCCTCAAGGACTTAAGTTTTAAGTTTCCTAATAGAAAATTGTGTTCTTGTACAGATTCCATAATACTAGTTTTAAATCATAGAACACAACTGTCTTTTGTATATAACTAGGTACTTTGAAATTCTGTGGAATGACAGTTATTCTATAGCAAAAGAAGTCTACATCCAAAAAGGAAGTCTTGGTGGGAACATATTTTTTAAGATTTCTATTATCCGTCTATACATCTGTGGCTTCTTTTCTATTATAAACTGGAGGGAACAAAGAGTCCAAGCCTGTGAATTCCTGCCTTACACTTCATCCTGTTTAGTCAAACCCTCCCATGGTTGAGTGTTTAGAGTTGATGAAGCTAGTTAGTTAAGGTTGTCCTACAGGAGTTTGCAAACTCAGCTCAGTGTGAAGGAGGCTGTATGGTAGGCCTGCCTGTCTTCTAGGACTGCTAATAGTGGTGGCTCATAGCACCAGCCTGTATTACTGTATGCAGTACCTGACTCGGGCTGTGTGTCACCCCCAGGAGCTAGTGAGTAGCACTGTTCTGTCTCACAGGATTTGAGGTTTAACAGGCTATAATAATGTATTAATTTCTCTGTATTGAGAAAAATACTGCTCTAAATAGAAGACCATCTATCTCCTTGGGCAAATTCATCTGCACCATGCCATTTTCTTTGGAATGTGGGCTTTCAAGTCAAAATCCACAGAAAACTGGTATAAGCTTTAATTTTTAAAGTTAACTTTAGCTTTTTTTTTTAAAAAAATGTATATTTGACTGTTTTGTTTTTTGTAGAGCTGTGCTTTTTAAAAAAACTAAGGAAGGTAGAGTATTTTGTGTGACTATGACAGGGGTATATTATGTATTAGAAAACATGGTATGATTTTTGAATTTTCTCTCAAAGTGTTTAGTATAAGATCATTTTAAAAATAACATTCTTAAAGAGTCATATGAAATTGACTCATGAAATATTTTCTTACATAAGCAATTTATTAGATTCACTAACTTTCTTCTGCTTTTTATTTAACTTGTTTTGTAAATATATAATACTGTATGAGAATTGGAAAGTGCCATATGAACTTGAGTCATTGTTGCTAAGATTGGCAAGCTGAATTGGGTCTCTGGGACTCTCATGGTGAAAGAAAGAACTGATTCTGACCTCCACATATGGGCACATTCATAACACATATAAACAAAAGCACTAAATATAATTAAAAACCAAAACCATTATTCTAGAAACTGCTTCTGACAGTGTGGGATGTTTTCTAGATTGTTCAAATAATTGTTCATATGTATCTTTTATAGACAGTAAAGTGATCATGGTAATTCATAGTTTTAGATTTCTCTACAATATTACAATCTGTCTTTTGGTATTTTACCAAGTAGTTGAGCTATAGGCTAAGGGATGTGAGAGTATCTCTATATGAAATTATAAGTAATATTAACAGTATGCACAATCTAAAATTTCCTCCATTTTTTTAGGGGTCTAAGGGTTGGGGGGCTCCCCCCATTTATTTATTTATTTAAAACTTTTTTAAAAAATGGACAGTTATAATTGTTATAACATTTTGAAGGAGATAAATTAGTTTAGTTTAGGATTACTATATTACTTCCATTAGTTCTCAAGAAATCTTATGGATTTTGCTAGTTACATTTTCATGATGGATTAACATTTGTCTCTATCTCAGTGGCCTTAACAGCTAGCTAGTGGCACAATTATCTTAACACAAAGACAGCTCCAAAGAACTTGTTTTATTGATTCTGTTGAATACTCAGTTCTTGGTAAATTATACCTTAAGCACAGGTATGAATTTTTTAAACATCTTTTTATTGTGGAAAAAATTGAAACAGCAGGACAATCAGCTGCCTAATGGACTGTTATTTGTCTACCAACCATACCATACCACCACCACTACTTCTTTCAGGAGGGTACTTCTCATTGCCTTTTCTCCCCACTCCATGTTAGGTTATTTGAGGACTAAATTCTGGACATAAAAGTTTTTACTTTAAATATTGTATTAGGTAGCTTTAAAATAGACTCAATAATAGTAATATGTTAATTTTCCTTATATCACCAAATATATACTTAATACTCAAAGTTCATATCCCATAAATGTTCTTTTTAAAATGCTTGTTGATGTTAGGTATGTTACCTTTTAAAACCAGCATTACACAGGCAGAGAGGCATGCAGATCTCTCAGTTGGAGGACAGTCTGGTCTGCACAGTGAGATCCTACTTCAAACAAAACAACCCCCCCACAAATCCATAAATCACATGCATTTGAATGCCATTTCCATTATGATTGATTGATACAGCCCTTAAGCTTGTATCTCTCAACTTAATGGGTTTTGACCTTTTTGGCAAACCTCTATCTTCAAATATGTCGCAAATCATAACAGTAGAAAAATTATAGTTTTGAAGTAGTAAAGAAATAATTTCATGGATGGGGGTCACCACAACATGAGAAACTGTATTAAAGGGCTGCAGTGCCAGGAAGGTTGAGAAACACTGTCTTAAGCCATTCCTTCACTCAGCTCCATTTTCCCTGCCTGCTGTTCATAAAAAGACCTTATAAAAAGGACCTTGCATTTTAAAATCATTTATTTGATTTATTGGAGTGCTGCTGGGGAATGTATCCAAGATGTCTTATCTACCACTAAGCTATACTTAATTGTAAATTCTTTTTTTTTTTTGGGGGGGGGGTTAGACAGGGTTTCTCTGTGTAGCCCTGGCTGTCCTGGAAACTCACTCTGTTGCCCAGGCTGGCCTCGAACTCAGAAATCTGCCTGTCTGTGCCTCCCAAGTGCTGGGATTAAAGGCATGCGCCACCACTGCCCAGCGCAAATTCTTTTAAAAGCAGAAATGGGGTGAAACCTTACTAAGAAGGATGAGTGATACAGGTAAGAAGGTAATGGTATATTTTCTTAAGAGTGAGTGGCAGGTGGAGCAGAGGAGGAAGGAACAGCACCTTTTTGTAAAGAACTGTTAATTTGTTCTGAAAATTCAGTGGCTGGTTACATTTTCATGGTAGCATTTTACATAGCTGTCACATATATTGGATATTTATAGTGAGAAGAGTGTTACTGGTCTTCATTTTTGTTCCATATATTAAGTCTGATTTCACTATGATGTAAGCAAGTACTGATTATTTTCTCAATTTTTTCTTTATGCAAAACAGGTCCTATTTTTTACTAGCAAGATAAGAGTTTTTATGTTAAAAGTTTGAATAAAGGCTCAGTTTTGTATTCACTAGCTCTTACATAGTGAATTGGTTCTCAGAAATGCTCTAAAGGTGAAGAACAAGGCTTGCTTTTCTTTTCCTTATCACTGTGAATGCATATTAACAGTTGTGATGTGTTTCGGTTCATTGTATGTTGTTTTTTTTCCCCTCCTTGATGTAAAATGATTCATTTGTCCCATGCTAAGATAAAACAATCTTGGTAACAGGAAAAACACCACTGCTGCTGATATTGACAATGAAAGCAATTTTACCCCATTATTCTTTTTAGAATACATCTGCCTATATGTATAAATCAGTATCCCTTAAAATACTCAGAATAGTAGTAATTATTAACATCATGTAAGTTCACAGAGAAATTTATTTGTTGTACTTGGTTTCATGTTTTAGGAACTGCTTAAGCTAGTGTCTTGATTTATGCTTTAAAATACTCATGTGCTTTCAAAATCAAATCTATTGGGAAATTTTAAGAGAAATTTTGCTTTTAACCTGTTTACCTATTCTGTCTGCATTGGGCAGATTTTCACATTTGAATTTTTCTTTAATTTTATTTTGTAAAAATACATGTATGGGAGTGGGGTATAGGCACCATGTTCATGTGGTAGTCTGAGGACATCTTGCTAGACTTGTTTCTCTACTTTCACCTTGTGAGACCTAGAGAATGAACCCAGGTTCCCAGACTTGGCAGCAGATCCTTGTATCCACTGAGCCACCTTACTAACCTAGTCCTTTCATCCTCCTCCTTGTCCCGTGTTTAGTTATGGAATAGTCAGGAGCCCAGGTGTATAATTTCCTTCTGGTTCCATAGATTACAATATACTCAGTATTTTCTACACCTTACTTTGACTTCACACCATTGTTTGACACCCTGAACACATCTATGTAGATAGCCGTTTCTTTTAATAACTACATCAGATTCACTTGTGGTATGTCACCACTCAATTACATCTAATCTCCTGCAGTTAAACATACAAACAATGGTCTACTGTATATCTTTTGTGCTTGTCGTATATTCAGAAAATAATTATAAAAAAGGAAAATTTGATATATATATATTATTTATTTGATCTCTCTTATATATATACACACACATACACACATTGCATCAGCAACAGAATTAAACTTCTGTGTGTTATTAGGAGACTTAGCATCTTTTTCAGGCATCAGGGGAAAGCTAATTATATATAATTATGCCTTAGATTGGGTAAGTTTTGACTTTCTCAGAGAATTCTTAGTTAAAAAAGGCTGTACTTTCTTTTGTGCTTTATATTTCTTATTTCTGCCTTACCACAATCCACAGGCTCCTTTATTGGTTACTTTTTAAAAGTAATATTTTATATTTGGGGGGGCAATTTTATATAAGTATATAATTTGGTCTTATTGGCTCCAAATTATCTTTTTACGTAGCCTAGTTCTTTTACCACATCCCCTTTGCACTTTAATGTCACTCTTTAAAAACTGTATTTTTATATACATGAATGTTTTGCCTTCATGTATGTCTGTGCACCTTGTGTGAGCCTCGTATAAAAAACGGCGTGTGTCAGATTCTCAAACTGGAATTCTGGACACAATGGTGAGTCTCCAGGTGAGTGCTGAGAATTGAGCTCAAGTCCTGGAAAAACATCTCTTAACCACCTAGCCATTTCTCCAACTCTTCCTTCCCCCTTTAAATGACTCACTGAGGTGAAGTAGTGGTGCCTGCATGTCATGGGTGTGATTTCATCCACAGGTGTTTGGGCAACCTAACCAGTGGGCTGAGTTTCTCATTTATTGATGTGTGTGTGTGTGTGTGTGTGTGTGTGTGTGTGTGTGTGTGTGTGTGTGTGTGTGTGTGTGTGTGTGTGTGTGTGTGTGAGAGAGAGAGAGAGAGAGAGAGAGAGAGAGAAGTGTAGTGCTGATTATCATTGAACTCAAAGAGATTCACCTCCAGTGCCACCTCACTGGGCCTATTGAAAATTTTGACAAGATGAATTAGTGAGTGGGAATAGTTAAAAGGATTTTTCTCATTTAAGTGGGTTTCTACGTCAAATATGCTTGAATAATAGTATTCAGCTATATATTCAGTTGATACGGAACTGAGGCTGTCCAATTCTACTGCTACCTAATTTGGCTTAGAAACTGATTAGGCTAGTTAGCCTTAACCATTTTTATGGTAAAAAAAATGACATTTCTGTTCATAATGCTATAGAGGATTGTTACTTAGTTCTTATTACCTTGTAGTTAATACCATCTTTTTTTTTGTTATTTAAACAATTTTTTATTAGATACTTTCTTCATTTACAATTCAAATGCTATCGCAAAAGTCCCTTATACCCTCCCTCTGCCATGCTCCCCAACCCACCCACTCCCACTTCCTGGCCCTGGCTTTCCCCTGTATTGAGGCATATAATCTTTGCAAGACCAAGGGCCTCTCCTCCCAATGATGGCCGAATAGGTCCTGCTACATATGCAGCTAGAGACAAGAGCTAAGGGGGTACTGGTTAGTTCATATTGATGTTCCTCCTATAGGGTTACAGACCCCTTCAGCTCCTTGGGTACTTTCTCTAGTTCCTCCATTGGGGGCCCTGTGTTCCATCCTATAGATAACTGTGAGCATCCACTTCTGTATTTGCCAGGCACTGGGATAGCCTCACAATAGACAGCTATATTAGGGTCTTTTCAGCAAAATCTTGTTGGCATGTGCAATAGTGTCTGCATTTGGTGGTTGATTATGGTATGGATTCCCAGATGGGGCAGTCTCTGCATGGTCCTTCCTTCTGTCTCAGCTCCAAACTTTGTCTCTGTAACTCCTTCCATGGGTATTTATTTCCCCATTTTAAGTAGAGATGAAGTATACACACTTCGGTCTTCCTTCTTCTTGAGTTTCATGTGTTTTGCAAATTGTATCTTGGGTATTCTAAGTTTCTGGGCTAATATCCACTTTCAGTGAGTGCATATCATGTGAGTTCTTTTGTATTTGGGTTACCTTACTCAGGATGATACCTTCCAGATCCATCCATTTGCCTAAGAATTTCATAAATTGATTGTTTTTAATAGAGTTGTACCATTGTGTAAATGTACTACATTTTCTGTATCCATTC
>NC_034610.1:6545915-6549208 GCF_900095145.1 Mus pahari
TACTTTCCCAATCTGTTGGTGGCCTTTTTGTCTTATTGACAGTGTCTTTTGCCTTACAGAAGCTTTGCAATTTTATGAGGTCCTATTTGTCAATTCTTGATCTTACAGCACAAGCCATTGCTGTTCTATTCAGGAATTTTTCCCCTGTGCCCATATCTTGGAGGCTATTCCCCACTTTCTCCTCTATAAGTTTCAGTGTCTCTGGTTTTATGTGGAGTTCCTTCATCCACTTAGACTTGAGCTTTGTGCAAGGAGATAATGGATCAATTCGCATTCTTCTACATGATAACTGCCAGTTGACCCAGCACCATTTGTTGAAAATGCATCTTTTTTCCACTGGATGGTTTTAGCTCCCTTGTCAAAGATCAAGTGACCATAGGTGAGTAGGTTCATTTCTAGGTCTTCAATTCTATTCCGTTGGTCTATCTGTCTGTCACTGTACCAGTACCATGCAGTTTTTAATCACAGTTGCTCTGTAGTACAGCTTGAGGTGATTTCCCCAGAGGTTCTTTTATTGTTGAGAATAGTTTTTGCTATCTTAGGTTTTTTTGTTATTCCAGATGAATTTGCAAATTGCCCTTTCTAACTCAGTGAAGAATTGAGTTGGAATTTTGATGGGGATTGTATTGAATCTGTAGATTGCTTTTGGCAGGATAGCCATTTTTACTGTATTAATCCTGCTGATCCATGAGCATGGGAGATCTTTTCCATCTTCTCAGATCTTCTATTTCTTTCTTCAGAGACTTGACGTTCTTATCATACAAATCTTTCACTTCCTTAGAGTCACACCAAGGTATTTCATATTATTTGTGACAATTGTGAAGGGTGCTCTTTCCCTCATTTCTTTCTCAGCCTTTTTATCCTTTGTGTAGAGAAAGGCCACTGATTTGTTTGAGTTAATTTTATATCCAGCTACTGCACTGAAGCTGTTTATCAAGTTTAGGAGTTCTTTGGTGGAATTTTTAGGGTCACTTATATATACTATCATGTCCTCTGCAAATCATGATATTTTGACTTCTTCCTTTCCAATTTGTATCCCTTTGACCTCCTTTTGTGGTCTAATTGCTTTGGCTAGGACTTCCAGTACTATATTGAATAGGTAGGGAGAAAGGGCAGTCTTGTCTAGTCCCTGATTTTAGTGGAATTGGTTCCATTTTCTCTCCATTTAGTTTGATATATTGCCCTCTGGTTTTCTGTATATTGCTTTTATTATGTTTAGGTAGGGGCCTTGAATCCCTGATCTTTCCAAGACTTATCATGAATGGGTGTTGGATTTTGTCAAATGCTTTCTCAGCAACTAATGAGATGATCATGTAGTTTTTGTCTTTGAGTTTGTTTATATCTTGGATTATGTTGATGGATTTCCGTATATTAAACAATCCCTGTATCCCTGGGATGAAGCATATTTGATCATGATGAATGATCATTTTTGATGTGCTTTTGAATTCCGTTTGTGAGGATTTTATTGAGTATTTTTTCATCGATGTTCTTAAGGTAAATTGGTTTGAAGTTCTCTTTCTTTGTTGGGTCCTTATGTGGTTTAGCTATCAGAATAATTGTGGCTTGATAGAATGAATTGGATAGAGTTTCTATTCTATTTCTATTCTATTCTGTTTCTATTTTTTTGGAATAGTTTGAGGAGAATTGGAATTAGGTCTTCTTTGAAGTTCTGATAGATCTCTGTACCAAAGCCATGTGGTCCTGGGCTTTTTTTGGTTGGGAGACTATTGATGACTGCTTCTATTTCTTTAGGGCATATGGGACTGTTTAGGTCGTTCATCTGATCCTGATTTAACTTTGGTACCTGGTATCTGTCTAGGAAATTGTCTATATCATCCAGGTTTTCCAGTTTTGTTGAGTAAGAGAAAAGTCTTTTGAAGACTTTTCCCTTATAATAGCTTTTGCCAATGGACTGGTTGGTTATTGCCAGTTAGCAAAGGTAGCAGTATAGCTTCACAGTGCTTGTAGGTTATGCTGTTTTTAAAACAAAAAAACCAAAAAAACAAAACCAAGAACTAGTGAGTTCTCTCATAGGTTGAGGGTTTTTATGGATACTAGATGGTGAATTTCCAGATATTAGAAACAAGATTGATTGGGGGTAGGTGAGGTGCTTCATCTGCCACAGTAAAAGGTTTGAGGTACAGTTGGAGAAGTTGTATTAGCATTGAAGACAAAGTTGAATGCTATGTTAAAATTTACTTTCCTTTTGGAAGCAGTTGTTTAATGTAATATTAATTATTTTTAAAAAAATAACTTGACACCATTGGTAGAAATTGGCTGAAGAGGCAAGACACAAATGCTAGTGAAGCCTCCGATAACCCACTTAGAAATGTTATTCTTAGAATAAAATAAGATTCATGTCTCTGAATAGTCAGTTCTTTGATCCTTTTTTAGATAGAAACTTATTTTTAGTTGGCTCATAATTGATACATTTATGAGGTACAGTACGGTATTTTAGTATGTGTATACAATTTTTAGCCATCCAATCAGCACCATGTTTCTTTGTGTTAAAGAAAATAATGCTTAACCTGTGCAGAAATTTCCCTAGCAGCTTTCCTCACAATAGCTCCATATTGGAAATAACCCAGATGTCATCTTGCAAATGGATGCTCAAACTCTGGTGCACCCATGCCATGGAGTAACCTACTGGCACACATAAAAACACAGTGAGAATGGAGATAATTATGTGTGTAGAAAGGCTGTGCTTATGCATGGTTCTTTTAGATGACATTTTTATCATGGAATGAAGTATATTTAGTCATGAAAGGGAGGCTCAGGATTTTTTGTGCTGGGAGGGTTCTATAATTTAATTAGAGTGAGGTTTCTATTTTGAGGATGATTTCATAGTGCCATTTTTAAAAAAATGTTAACAGTGGCAATAAAGTTTTGTTGTTATTGTTACTGTTGTTTTAACTCATAGACTCACTGTTATTCTCTAACAATTAAATGGATTCCATAAGCATTGCAAAACTAAAATTAAAATCTTACATCCATTAAAAATTAAAAAAGATAGAAAAAGAAAAGAAAAATTCAGGTTTGTCTGTCTCAGCAGTCCTCAGCCTTAATATCAACCCTTTAAATTAAAATAACACATCTCCGTCCTTCAGTGTTTTTTGCCATAGTCCACAGTTCCAGTGTCTTAAAAGTGTCTTTGTAGCTGATTTACTTATGCACTGGCTAGTTTTGTGTCAGCCTGACACAAGCTGGAGATACCTGAAAGGAGGGAAACTTATTTGAGGAATGCCTCCATGAGATCCAGATGTAGAGGAGTATTGTCTTTTTTTTTTTTTTTT
>NC_034610.1:6549223-6608549 GCF_900095145.1 Mus pahari
AAGTACACTGTAGCTGTCTTCAGACACCCCAGAAGAGGGCGTCAGATCTTGTTACGGATGGTTATGAGCCACCATGTGGTTGCTGGGATTTGAACTCTTACCCACTGAGCCATCTCACCAGCCCGAGCATTGTCTTAAGTACTGATTGATGGAAGAAGACCCAGCCCATTGTGGATGGTGCCATCCCTAGGGTGGTGGTCCTGGGTTCTCTAAGAATGCAGGCTGAGCAAGCCATGGCAAGCAAGCCAGTAAGTAGCACTTCTTGATGGTTTCTGCATCAGCTCCTGCTTCCAGGTTCCTGCTTCTTGTGAGCTCCTGGCCTCCTCGCTTTCAACTATTATATGGAACTATGATTGAAATAAATCCGTTCCTTCCCCATGTTGCTTTTTGTCATGGTGTTTCAGTGCACCAATAGTAACTCTTTTTTTTTTTTAATCTTTTACTTATTATTTTTCCAATTTTTTATTAGGTATTTATTTCATTTACATTTCAAATGCTATCCCAAAAGTCCCTTATACCCTCCCCCCCCTTACTCTCCTACCCACCCACTCCCACTCTTGGCCCTGGTGTTGCCCTGTACCGGGGCATATAAAGTTTGCAAGAACAAAGGGGCCTCTCTTCCCAATGATGGCTGACTAGGTCATCTTCTGCTACATCTTAAGACACTTTGATCCTATATTTTTGATCAAGCCAAGATATGAGGTCTTGTTGGGCTTTAGAAGTGATTGTTTTTTTTAAAGCAGATAGAAGCCTACTGTATTAGTTCCTTTTAAATTTCTGTATTTGAATAACAGACAAATGTGACTTTAAGAAAGGAAAATCTGTTGGTCAGGGGATATAGTCTTATCATAGTATCCATCTTGGAAAATCACAGGTCTGGCTTGCTCTCCACATTTCTTCCAAAGAATAAACAGAGAGGTCAGATGAAAGAGGAACTTGATATCACTCCTAAACAGGTTCCAGATCTTCCCCAAACAGTGTAACAGGTGGAGGTGTAGGCAAGTGTTAATACATGAACCTATGGGAGATATTTCAGGTGGAGACCTTAACATTTATTCCTTTTTTTTTTTTTTTTTTTTTTTTTTTTTTTTTTTTTTTTTTTTTTTTTTTTTTTTTTTTTTTTGGTTTTTGGTTTTTGGTTTTTCGAGACAGGGTTTCTCTGTATAGCCCTGGCCGTCCTGGAACTCACTCTGTAGACCAGGCTGGCCTCGAANTCAGAAATCCGCCTGCCTCTGCCTCCCGGAGTGCTGGGATTAAAGGCGTGCGCCACCACGCCCGGCTTAACATTTATTCTTCTGCAAAAGACTAAATCAGTTCTCTTCAAAGCATCTATGGTTCTAAAAATACTCTTAAGGAAAATCAAACTCACTGGAGACAATCTCTTTGTTAAATGCAGTAAAATCATCTCTCAGAGAAATGGATTTTTAAAGACAGTTGAACCTTATTTTAAACTTTGTCCGCAGATAAATTTACCTAATTGGAAATTGGTAAAAGTTTTGTAAGCATGCTTGACTTAACTTGTTTACAGGCTATAGTATAACTTTTGCCATGATCTCCTAGTATTTCATGGCTGTCAACTAGTTCTTATGTGGCCTGTTTGCTGCTTTTTTTTCCCCCTCATATGTGTTTCAAAAATAGAAAGTACTTTAGAATATTCTAGGTTATTTAGCTCCATTTCTGTTTATATGTTCACTATGGAATCAAGGACTCTGAGGATTTTAAATAATTATTTTACTTTGATGTACAATCCTTAAAATTGTGAGACAGTTTTTAAGGAGTAAAAAGATAAACCGAAACAGAATATCCTTTGTTTATTAAAATGAAGTAACATTTTAAGTAACCTGTAAAACTTTAATTACGTTGCCATGGATCTAATTGCAGGATAAGTTAATTGTCCATGTCTAGTGAAATCAGGCATGAATTTCAGTAAAGGGAGAGTCCATTTTATCACTCGTTGCTCTTAATGAGCTTTAAAAATTAAAGCTTGAGTGGATTACAGTCAGTTAAGGAATATTTGAGTACCATTGTAGTTTGAGTATATATGGCACGTTTTCTTTCTAGAATGTCCTGTTTAGTAGTGTCAGAACAGATAGGAAAGTGCCACTTGTCTATATCGTGTGCTGTATATTGCTTGATCTTCCTAGCCATAATCCTGCAACAAAGAACATCAGTTATAAAATACTTTCAGCCATGTTAACAGCATATTGTTAGGAATCTCATTGCTGCGCTACTCAGTCTGCCCTAGTAATTGTATTATTATTATTTTTTAATCCTTTAGCTGTGGAATACTTCTATCACAATTTCCTGTTGCTCTTCTATTTTAAAATGACCTTTAAGACAGATCAAATTATGTCCGTCCGTCCGTCTGTCTTGTTGGTCTGTCTTGTTGGTCTGTCTGTCTTCTTGGTCTGTCTATCTAGGGACTTGAGAGATCATTCTCTATTTTTTTTTTTTTTTTAAGTTGTATTTCTTCCCCCAGCCCTTTTCAATCCACATCACAAACAGCATTTGTGTGCTGCATCCTTTAGCCTCCTACTTAAAATAGGCTATTGGCCATCATTCTAAATGATTTGATAATTTTTCTATTTTCTTGTGATTAAAATTTAAGCCAACTGTTTTGGCAAGAATATTTTAAAAGTGACCTCCCCCCCCCCATTAGTATCATTTAGCAGTTAAAAGGGTAGGCTTGGCTCTTTCCTTTTTTTCTTTTCTTTTTTTGGTGGTTAATATTTTGGTCAGTTGGTTAAGAATTTTGCTTGCCGTATTTTTTCCCTATAGCATAAGATTTTAAATTTATAGCCAAGGATAGGCTATTTCTTTTCCTTTCCAACACTTGCCTGATGGTTTTCAGGATTGGTTAATGACTTGTGCCCAATTTTTGATGTTTTTTTATTTCCACTTACACTTTCTAGTTAATGGTATCACTTTCTGATAGGCCAGAATATTTTTCTATAACCTCTATTTTCTTTTGAGCTTAGAATCTGTGTCCTTTATCTAATTTCTTCCCAGTATTAGGTCTGCTTACTTGATTTATTTTATAAGGTAGGATGGTGTAAATTCTATTCTTATGTACTTAATTATATTTGCCCTATAAAACAGTTTTAATGACAGACCTTTTGAATTGTTTTTATAGTGGTATAGTTTACTTGTTTCAATATGAGATAAATTATGAAGTTGACTTCGTAAGTTCTTAATGAAAATTTTATTAACTTATTTATTGTTTTTATTATATAGCTATTGAGTATTGGGTTGGGGTGGGTGCTTACTGTCTTGGAATTTACTTAAGTAGTTTTATTTCACCTAGTTTTGCTACATTTACATCCCAGTTATATTGGCGGAATAAAAGACATGATTTGTTTTCAAACAATGATATTTCTAAGTCATTCCATCTCATATTTTTATAGCATGTTAATATATATATTAGATCATTATAGGTTTGAGGGCATAGAAGGGTGATTTTACATGTCAGTGTGCCCAAAATAGCCTAAGCTGTATCACTGCTCTGATGTAATTACCAGTAGCTTTTCTCACCATTCTCAGAGCACTGGGATCGGAATGACCAATTATACAGACATTCACTAACTTAACCTGTCAAGTTTAGAAATGGATACTTACCATTTCATCAGTTAATGGAATTAGCTAAAAGCATAAGATTTTCATGTTTGGTCTGTCTTAAGTATGTGCTCTCACTTTTTCATTTATCTTGAAAATTTGAGTGGAAAGTGTAGCTGTTTAGAAAAACTTCACTGGAATTTACTATACATTTTTAAATTACAAGATTTCTCTTGTAGACTACTATGAGTAGAAACCAAACTTGCACTGAATAACTCATTATGTTTATATAGACATATACAAGTAAGTGGTGGAAGAATTTTTAAGTAAAAAAATTTAAATATATATTTGTCATAGTGTTAGGAATCATTTGGTGGGAAATAAACATTGATAATTGTCAAATAAGGTTGCTGTTTGAAGTGGTGCATTCTGTTCTAGTCAAAGTTGAGGTACATTAAATCCACAGAACCATCTGTTATACCCTCTATTGTCCTTAGTTTCCTTAAACTGCAACTTATGACAGTCTCTGCCAAAAAAAAGTTAAAGATTCTTGATGTTTGTCCCTAGTCTTTTAGATTCCCCAAGTCCTTGAGGGCTGACTTTGTACAGTTAGAAACTAATTTATGTAGTATACTCAAAAAGATATTACCAGAGGTTTACCAGCTGCTGTTAAACTCTTCCTTCCTTCCTTCCTCCCTCCCTCCCTCCCTCCCTCCCTCCCTCATAAAATATTAGAATTACTTTATCAGTAAGGTCTGTGCCACTGTTACAAAATATATGAGAATGGGTAGTTTATGAATAGAAGCTTACTGTTCTTTTTGAGGCAATTTACTGAGATTTTTGCTCCATTGGAGCCTCTACTGCTGTTATCTTCCACAAAAGAGAAATATGGTTGAACAGATTGGAAAGAACAAGTATATTTCCTTATTTTCCTTCTTTTAAGAGCAGGATACTTCCTGAAAGGTCCAACTTGCCATTCTTTATTGAACATTACATTTTTCATCCATGAACTTGGGGCAGCAAATTAGACCATACCATTAGCTTACACATGACTATAAAAATGAAAGCCCATGAAGGGAGGAAAACTAAACAGTTGGGTGGTTCAGTTAAAGTCCTCAGTGATGACAGATACAATGGCTCAGGAGAAATGGGATCTATTTCCACTGATAACATCTTGTTTTGTTCAGGAGTGGCTTTTTCAGAGAAATCTGTATAGCCGATTGGGAAAATAAATTCTTAGTAATCTAGAATCTTTTTAACTTGGTATTTTGCAATAATTTTAAAAATTGAAAGAACTCTATGTCCATTGTTCACCTCATCTCTTGTGGCGTATGCAAGCCTTTTTAATTCTCGACCTGTTTTTTATTTCTTTTTGGGGGACACATATAAGAATAAGAAGTCTTTGCTGTCACGAGGTATAAGTTGAAACAGAAAGTAAACAAGTGTGTGAACAACAGCATCTCAGATAGTTTCCCTTTTGGGAGATTGGTATTTGGTAGAGGTCCTTTAAGTAAAGTCACCAAAGACTGGAAAAGGGACATTTAAATTTGAGTTGTAAATTTGAGGTTGATGGTTGTTGTCCACAGTAGGCTCTAAGAATGAATGGATGTTTCCCTGGAGTTAGAGCAAGTGCAGAAATAGTCAGGTGACCATAAAATGGAAGCGTCTGTGACATAGGTTGGTCAGTGTGGCTGGGGGCTGGCGGGTGTGTGTGTGTGTGTGTGTGTGTGTGTGTGTGTGTGTGTGTGTGTGTGTGTTATGGGGGTTGTGACAAACTGTTCTTAGTATTGCCTGTAGATAGCTTAGGGAGTTTGACTATTCTTGGGAGTAGAAGACTGATATTGTTGAATATAAATTTTAAAGAGTTCTTTGAAATAAGAGAGAGTACATTACAGTTGAAGAAAGGGAATGGATGTGTTAGGCTGTTGTAGTTATTGAAGTAGGAGATGAAGTCTTGTTTCAGATTCATTTTATTTGAACACTTTGAGTCTCAAAGTAGACAACTCAGTGTTTCTCTTGATTTTGTTTCTTACTTGTGTTGGCTTTGCAAAGGCTGTAATCTCTAAGAGTAATCATTTATTTTTTGATTTCAGTGAATTGTGGGTGTAATTAATACTTATTTTTTTCCTAAGGTCTTTTTTTGGCTGGGGGTGGGGACTGGGTAGCTCACTGATAGAGCCTTTCCTAGAATGCATCAAACCCTGGGTGTAATGTCTCTTTCTCTGTCTCTGTCTCTGTCACACATACAGTTTTACTGTATAATTTTAGTCAGTTTCTTATTTTCTGAAGAATAGGAGGAGTGCCAAGTAAGTGTACCAGGAAGACTTAAATTGCAAATTTAGATGGCTAGGCAGATAGCTCAGTCAGTAAAGTGCTGGAGAATCTCGGCTCAGTCCTTAGATTCCCCCCTTCCAGGTGGGAAATAACCAGGACATGGAGGCATACATTTATAATCCCAATCCTGGGAGGGTGGCAACAGGAGGATGCTTGGATCTCACTGACTACTCACTCTGCACTGTTGACAGACCCCAGGTCGGTGAGAGACCACAGCCAAAAGTACAGGGTACAACTGATACATCAGGAAAGATACCCAAAGCTGTCTTCTTGTGTACACGTGCACAGTGTGCACACATATCCACACATACGTGTTTTCACTTATGGAACAACTTACTTTAACTTAAAAAAAAACGAGACAATGCAAAGCCAGCACTCCTTTCAATAGGAGTTCAACTTAAGCAGAATTGAAATTAGAAAAGTAAAAGTGAAATTATTAATTACCATGTTATAAGCAAAAAGGTAGGGATTTTTTGTAAATAATATGAGTGATCTCTCCATACTGCATGATTCGTGGATGTACATGAATCATGTACGTATATGCATGTACATGGTAATGTAATAATATTCATGCATGTACATGGTAATGTAATGTGAACTTACAAATTTTAAATGGTTTTTAGTCAAGTGACTAGATTATTTTGTAGTATTTTATAGCATTTAATTTATTTATTATTATTTTTGGCTCTGTATCTATGTGAAAGGTGTGTTTGTACCATGGGGTGCATGCACACATGTGTGCATGCCTGCCTGCCTGTGTGTATGTCTTGTCATCTGTCAGTGGATAACTTTGTAGTTTGTTATTTTGTTCCATCTTTATTTGGGTTCTGTGATCCAAGTTCAAGTTGGATCTTATGTGACAGGCACCTTTACCTGCTGAACTTTCTTGCTGGACCCAAATTTTATTGTGCTTTTTTTTTTTAGTATATTAATTATTGGTATCATTTAATAGGAATCTTTTTAAAAGGCAGGATGGCGCTCTGTATGTCAGACCAGCCTTGAAGTTAATAAATACCTCTTGCTGGCCTCAAAGACAAAAGTATAAACATGAGCTAAAACAATAAGTAAGTCGTAAAGCTTACGTAGTAAGTCGTACCTTATCCAACCTCAGTAAATTGGTGTTGAGGCTAGGGTATGTAGGCTCTTTTCTCTTTGGTAATTTTCCATGCTCTTGAATACACATTTAGGAAGTCACATTTAGGAAGAGATGGCAGCTGCGTGTATCTGGGATGTTTATGACATTACCAGAGAGGGTGGGAGAGCTTGAAGCAGAGATGGTTTGAGACAATAGTTGGTTAATGAGTTTGCTTGTACGTACAAGAGAAAAGAATGGGCCTGATTGCTCACAATTTGAAGCCTGAAAATGTATTTTTTCTGGATCGGTGTATTTGCATATCTAATTGCTATGTAATCAAAACTAAGTGAACTGTAGCTACTTCAAACTTTAAAATGAAAGGCAATCATCCTTATGGGGGGAGGGGACCCCTAACTTGCAAGCTAGCCTGAATATTAGCATTATAGTCCTCTTGTGCTTAATTATAGGTTTCTGGCTGAGCAGTAAATGTATGCTTGTGTAATAGAGAAGTGAGTGTGACTCTGACACACCAATGGAGCTCTGCTGTAACAGAGCCTGAGCTTTGAGAGCCATTACTGTGTATCTGTTCTGTGCATTGGTGATAGGGGATGGTACCAGAAGGACTGCTAATTACTTGCTTTTTTGATACGGAAAGCAGTGGTTCTACCAGTGACCTCACTACTAAAACTAAAGCTTGTATTAAGCAGCTAGAATATGCTTGGTTTTCTGGTGGAAAGAAACCCCACTCCTCAGCTGCAAGTTGTTTTCCTGACAGCTTTGTTTTTTGGTAGCTCTTTGGGGTTAAAATCTATTTACTATAACATGAGTTCTTTGGGTTATTGTAGCTTTTCCTTTTCACTGTATTATTTATTTGAGAGACAATATATTCTTACATCCTTAAATGTCATTGAAAGTTTTATAGCCACTAATTTCCAAGGTTTTCAGACTAATGTAAGGTCATTTTATATTTCCTCATTGAACTTAGACAACAGGTTTAAAACATATTTAAGTTTCAATTAGTGTCAAACTAGTTAGTTCTTAGTCCCTGAGGAAAAGATAGGTTCAGCCTGATACCAAAGTATTCAAGATTCAAGGATTTGGATTAAGCTAGGGAACTACTGAAATGTCTGGTCTTCTCCCCCCCCCCCCCAACAAAACAAAACACCATCACTTGCCTTTTAAAAATTTTATTCTAAGTTTGAGGATTTAGGATTATTAAACTTTTTAAAAACACTAATTGCTTTCCAATTTTTTTCTCATTTTCAGGAAAAAGGATTTATTTTTGTAAACTGTTAGTTGAAGTGGAGTTAACAGATATGTTTTAGAAGATACTCTCATGAAATTTTAACTTTTAAATTAAGAAGACTTAATTTGTTGAGGCCAGTCACACACACACACACACACACACACACACACACACACACACACTTAATCCCAACAATTTGGAGTCAGAGTCGGGTAGATCTCTTGAGTTCAAGGCCTGCCTAGTCTATGTACAGAGGCCCTGTCTCAAAATATAAAATAAAAACATACGATGTTAGTTTGTTGTGAGTTTTGTACTTCTTTTCAGTCAGCATTATTTTGTGAAAACAGCTTATGAGTGATCACCAATCAAATCTGCCTGTGCTGGAGTTTTCTGCGACTTGGCTTGAGGTCATCTCTAGCTATAGGAAATGCCATTGAACAAATGAAGAAGAATCAGACCCTTTATACATAATGTGCTTCATGAGTTTTTGAACAGTATCTGATCCATTTTCTGGTTTTTACTTGAGCTTTTGAAGTTGTTTCAATCTTAAGTTATATTCTCATCAAAAGAGTGTTTCGAGCTGGGAGTGGTGGCGTACGCCTTTAATCCCAGTACTCAGGAGGCGGAGGCAGGCAGATTTCTGAGTTTGAGGCCAGCCTGGTCTACAAAGTGAGTTCCAGGACAGCCAGGGCGATACAGAGAAACCATGTCTTGAAAAAAAAAAAGGGGTGGGGGAGTGTTTTTCTTTATTCTTTCTATAATAAATATATCTATAATAAACACTTGCCATGTTCTCAGTTACAGGTTTATCTCACAGTAATTTATTTTCAGTAACCCCTAAGTCCTGCACATGCATGACACATAGAAGAAACCTAGAAATGTAATATACTGTGCTTGCGCCAGCCCCTGGGTTTAAAAATATCTTGTTGAATTAATTTTCTCTACATGTACAGTAACTATATGTAGTTATTTTTCTTCAATACTGTATTTTAAAATTATTTTTTTGTGTATATACATATACACACGTCTGCCTATGTGTGAGTACATGTGTGCCAGGCCATACATGTGCTATAGCACATTTGTGGAGGTTAGAAGACAACTTTCATGAGTTGAATCTTGTGTTCTACCATGTATTCTAGAGACCAAACTCAGGTACTAGGCTTTCATTGGACCTTTTATCTGCTGAGACAGATTTCCTATCTTTGTTTTCTTTTTTGTATGTGTGGGAGTATATTCATGTGTGCGCATGTGAGGGATTAGGTGTCATTCCTCACTGTCAGTCCATGATTTCACATCATGCACCCCAGTCCCACTCATCTCCCTGTCCTTTTGTATCCATCATCCTCTGCTCTTGCAACTTCGCCCCAAAGAACATAAAATAAGAGTTAAAAAAAATGAAAACAACAACAAAAAAACATGTTGCACTGGAGGCTGTAGTAAGTTACAGAATGCCACATAGTATACTCTTTTGTCCACATGTCTTTACTTGCAGATGTTCATTGGAATTAGTCATTGGTCTGTTTTTAAGCCTCTGGTTTTTGCTACACTGTCAATACTGAATCCTTATGGGGACCAATCTTCGATTTCCTGTTGTCATGTCCTGGGAATACTGTAGCTTTGGATCTGCAAGACAGGCCCTTTCATGTATTCCAGCAGATCATAGATGGAATAGATGTTGGTATTGTAGGCATAACTACCATGCTCCTCCCCAGAGGTGTTTCAAAAGAGCTGTCCCTAGGATTCTGATAAACTAATATATAGAGAGATAGACAATACCAGAAGAAAAATTAAAGCAATCAGAAGTTTTCAAACTTCAGTGTAGAATCTCTTGATAAAATAAATTTGATGACTGGATGATCTTTACGGAGTGTGTATTTGAAGATAGGACAATGGAGATTTCCTGTTGTAGAGAACCAAGGGATGGGAGCCATTTGGAAAAATTGGGGTTTGAATACTATAAGTGCAGATCAGAGTTCGAGGGACACCTACTTCATTTCTAGCTTCTTGTGTCCTTGAATAAAGAACTGTGTCAGGGACACATGACAAGGCAGTGGAATAGGAGCAATTTATAAGAAATAGTCCCAGGAATTGGCAGGGGCCTAGAATGCTGGGGAAACACATGCACTACAGTCCTGGGCCATGAGGTTCGTTGCCATTAATTTACATGGGATGCCTCCTTTTTTCTATGTATGTGCAGGTTTTGTTTGTTTTTTCCTGCATGCTCTTTTTGTTGCTTGTAGCCCAGGGTAAGGGCTCCCCCAGTCATGTTTGGAGACACACTTAGGCATTCAGGAAAACAGATAAGCCTGGAAAAAAAAAAGTTTGAAGAAATATAATGACTTAGATCCTCTGAATTGTATTGGTAGACATAAATAGGCAGGTTGTAGCTCCTCAACCAGCAGCATATAAAATGAACACAGAACACAGTTTATACTGAGGTATACTAAGACAGATCTTTGACACCAGATACCAATCTGAGTGTTGTTATATTTCCAATATTTAGAATGCTGAAACAGGAAGATTGGTAAAGTAGTAAATGTAATAGATCATTTAACCTTACAAACATTTTCTAGAAGTATAGTTATAAAGCTACTGAGAAAAGTAAAATATAGCCCACGTATATTCATATATATTCATGTATTCATATATAGAAAGACTGCTTTAGAATGAAACCTTGATGCTTTTGAATATTTGCTTCTCAGATCACTAGCGCATTCTTTTTTCCTGAGGGCCTTCATTTCATTTTATTTTAGTTTAGTTTCACTATCTGTTTGTATCACATAAAAACAGCTTGAATGAAGAGAGAAAACATTATACATGAAATATTAAATGGCTAATTTTATTAACAGAAAATAAATGGGAAGGGAAAATACCTTCTAAATGCTAGATGTTAAAATAACTATCTGAATTATCTAACTAGGAAAGACTGTCTCTTAAATGAAAGTAAAATAAGGTATAAGAACTGATTGCCAGCATATTGATTGCACTAGGTAATGTGAGTGAGTATTCTTTTAGGCTAAAGAAAAATGTTAGTTATTAAAAATTGGTTACATAAAAGGAAATGGCTAATACTGGTAATAGAAAGTATTCTAGTAAATAAAAAAAGTCTCACTGGATACATTATAATTTCTTTTAAAAGACAATAGCTATTTAATGTAGATTTCTTAAATTATATCAGTGTATATATGAACCTATGTGGTTATAAAATTTCTGTTATACAAAGTAGCAAAGAAGTAAATGTAAGTAGATCATGTAAAACTAAAATTTGTATTATAGTCTCTCTATGATAGCAACCATAAAAGTATTACTAAGAGGTATAACTAGAAAGTTACCAAAGTTAAGTTTAAAAATAAAATGTAATTATAGAACATACTACAACAGAGAGGCTAGAAAGATGGCCTAGTGTTAGCAGTGCTTATTGCCTGTGCAGAAGACTGGGGTTGTATTCCCAGTACCCCATGGTAACTCACAACCACTTTTAAACCCTAATTCTAGGGTCTCTGATGTCTTTACACCTCTGGTAGTTCCTGCATACACACCTGGTACAGACATACAAGTAGGCACACATGCATACATTAAACATACAATATCTGAATTAAAAAACATATGTGTTGCTGGATTTGATATGGTAGAGAAGAAAGTGTGGAAAGGAAGCATAGGAACAGCAGAACTTTATATTTTTATGTGTTTGATATTTAGAATGGAAAAATGTAGGAAAAGATTCATACCAACTTTTTACAGATAATAAATAGTTAACAAATTTTAGTAAGTTTAGTTGAAATATATAAGTATATACAATATAAGTATATATAAGTATAGTTGGTTACTACAACGTTTACCAAGTGATATGTGTCTTTCAAGAGTTGTTTGGCATCTCTAAGCCAATCAACACAGTCTATCATATCAGTGGGGTCAAATCTCAGAACTGACTGTGTCTATAGGTGCATAAAGACAAGCTTGTCCATATATTTATAACTGACCCCCATCACCCACCAGGGAACTAAAATTTAAAAGGAGACGCCCTCAACTTGCTGAACTTCATTTACAAAATAATGCTCACAAAGATCCCAGGATGTTTTATTTTATCATGGTGGCTTGAAAAGATAGCCAGTGCAAGAAAAACAAAGAGCTGGAGTGGTGGCTCAGGAGTTAAAGAGTGCTGCTGCTCTTGCAGAAGAGTTTGCTCTTTTTTCCCCCAAATTTTAATTAGGTATTTACTTCATTTACATTTCAAATGCTATTCCCCAAATCCTCTATCCCCCCCGCCCCCCCCCGCCCTGCTCCCCTACCCACCCACTCCCCTTTCTTGGCCCTGGTGTTCCCCTGTACTGGGGCATATAAAATCTGCAAGACCAAGGGGCCTCTCTTCCCAATGATGGCTGATTAGGCCATCTTCTGCTACATATGCAGCTAGAGACACGAGCTCTGGGGGTGCTGGTTAGTTCATACTGTAGTTCCACCTATAGGGTTGCAGAACCCTTCAGCTCCTTGGGTACTTTCTCTAGCTCCTCTATTGGGTGCCCTGTGTTCCATCCAATAGCTGACTGTGATCATCCACTTCTGTGTTTGCCAGGCACTGGCTGGCATAGCCTCAGGAGTTTGCTCTTAAGGACCACAATCAGGCAGCTCACAACCACCTGTAATTGCAGTTCCCAGGGATCCAATGGCCTTGTCTTTAATCTATGGGTACTCATATACAGATACATGCACACATAAATTTAAAAAGAAATAATAATAATAAAAGAAACATCACATAGAACAGAAGATAATTCAAAACTCTTTTCAGACTTGATTCTTTATATAAAAAAATCTAGGGCATAATAAATGATCTATTTACCAAATACCATCACTGAATAATATGTAAAGTAGAAAGTACCAAAAGTAACAGGAAGGTTCACATTCATAGTGAAGCAAACCAACACCATACTCAATGAAGGTGGATGCTTGGCATGCTCACTATGTGTTTGTTCTATAAGAAAAGTCTTGTCAGATCCAGGAGTCTCAAAAGTTCTTTGTGTTCTTGAAATCAGCTTAAGATGTAAAATTAAGTGTCCCTCAAAGTGACGTGTTTTCACGTCATGAAGGAACACTGAGGGAGTTGAAAAGCTAGGAAAATAAAAGCTGTGATAGGTATGAAATTTATTGAAGGACACTGAAGGTTAACTCAAAGGATTTTACTCTGAATAAGCAAAATACTAATCTGAAAACAGAAACAGCACATTTATTGTCTTGAATCGCAGTATCATTTTAACAAGTTTTTCCTACACTTATTATTTTCATTGTATTCTGTGGTAAAAGGAATATATCAGTGTTCACAGTTTATTTTTATTCAGTCATGTTTTGTATGCCATAGTAGTCTGTGCTGTTGTGTGTGTTGATAATGTAGCTGTAGCAGTGAATTGGTTAAACCTCCTTGGCTCCCAGATGGTCACGTATCCACTGAAGAACTCTCTGGATTTATGAATGAAACAGACACATGCGCCAGCTAATTTTGATATGTCTTGATTAGCTCAATGGCTGGGCACTTCTAAACCTCCCCTCAACTAGCACACATTCCCCTCTGGTATTCCTGGCCTAACACCTTCTAAATCTATATTTTATCTTTGCTGTCCTGTGACCTTGTAAGCAGCTGCTGCTCCCTACCCCCAAAAGGACCACTTTCCCTTTCCACCTACATTGCTGGATGATTTTTTCTCTTACAGCTCTTAAATCTTATCCCTCTTCCTCCAAGTCATGATAATTTTGTTCCTATTCTCTCCCTTGGTCCCTTGCCCATGTAATCTAAAAGTCCCGCGTCTATCTCCCTGCCCAGCCATTGACTTTAAGGCAATTCCAAATTAAGACCAATCATTAGAACCAATTCCCAACATGTAGCAACTTTAAGAATAATCATAATTTCCCCCAAGCTATTGGAAATTGTTGCCAGGAACTCTAAAATGGTAGATGTTGGTAGAAGACCAGTGCTTCCTGAATTAGAAGCCAGGCTTTCTGATTGATGATTTTTTTTTTTTTAAAAAAAAAGCAAGAGCAATGCCCTCATATTTGCAGCTAGTTTCTGAGTCTGATGTGCACCAGTGATGTGGACACTTGCTTCTGTGACT
Organism: Mus pahari; assembly: GCF_900095145.1. Classification (NCBI taxonomy): domain Eukaryota; kingdom Metazoa; phylum Chordata; class Mammalia; order Rodentia; family Muridae; genus Mus; species Mus pahari. Next base: position 6,563,532 of record NC_034610.1, read on the forward strand.
GTATATGTAAAAAGGAGCATTGGCCAGGGACCATAACCTTCTAAGCAAGTAGTAGAAAAGATTTTCCTACTCCATCATCATTCAGCATTCTTAGCATCCTCTGTGACTAGAAACTGCTTGAAGAGATGACTAAAAGTATTTAAATATCTGGTCACAGCAGCAATGGTTAGGCAAGAAGGGCAATACTGTTGCTTCAGCATTAATAAGATACATTATGCTTCAAAAATGTTGCTGTGTTACTTAAAAGAATGTCTTAGAATTTGTCCATGAGATGACTAAGCAGGTAACAATGCTTTCTGCACAAATCTGACTGTATGAGTTCAACCCCAGGAAACCTATAGTGGAGAGGAGAGTTGATTCCCCAAAGTTGTTCCCTGACCCCCCTTTATAGGATCCTCATATGCGTCATATACACAATAAGTAATAAACGAAGTGTAGAAAAGAAGTATCTTAAAATGAGTGAAATGCTACATACAAATAAGTACAACAAATTGCAGATACAGTGTAGACGAGGATAATATTAGGAAAAGTACAGTGAAAGATTTTAGAATTATGAATTTGAAAACATGTACAATATTTTTGTTTGTAAAATACTGTTTTTGTAATTATATTTATGATAAATATATCGTTCCTTGATTTTTTTTTGTTGACTTTTTTCTGTTGTAGGTGTCCAATTTATAATTGTTAATGATCCCATCATATTCTCTCTCTCTCTCTCTCTCTCTCTCTCTCTCTCTCTCTCTCTCTCTCTCTCTCTCTGTGTGTGTGTGTGTAGACAAGAGCATGAGGCTGGGTATCTTTTTCCCTACGTCTCCACATTACTTATCCATGTATTTATTTGTTTTATGCCGTGTGTCTGCATGTATATCTGTACTCTGTGCAGTGGCCATGGGGAACAGAAAAGCGAGCCAGATCTCATGGGTCTGAAATTACAAATAAGGTAGTTGTGAGCTGTTAATGTGCTGGGAATCAAACTAGATTCTCTAGAAGAGCAGCCAGTGTTGTTAACCTGCTGAGCTGTCCATTCAGTATGTATGTATGTATGTATGTATGTATGTATGTATGTATGTATTTTTAAGATAGGTTTCCAACTGACTCTGGAGTCCATTGTTTGAGATGGATTACCTGGCCATTGATCCCTCTATATCCTGTCTGCAACACATGCTAGCACCCTCTTACCAAAACATGCCTTTTTTGAGTATTAGGGATCTGAGCTTAGTTCCTGTCTTCACAGAACAAGCATTTTATTTGCTGAGCCATCTCCCAGCTCTAATGCCTGTTAACTTCTGACTACATAGCAGCAAATAGAGACTGTCACATTGTTGGAAAGATATATATTATAAATGTCTCTCAGTTTTGTTCTAGGAAGTGGTTGGATCAGTTGGAAAAAGTTTAGCTCCTTAAATCTTGATTTTGTAAATTTTTTAGGCAATACTTGAATAGCTCATATTAAGATACTAAGATACTGATGAATCATGTGATGTTTCACAGTCTATGATGTGGAGTCCTTTGGAAACTGATTCCTGACCTTTAGAATCCTCTGCCCAGCCAGCCTACATGGATCTGTTGAGTTATAGTACTTGACTGGATCCTAACAGCTCTCCAGCAGTCTTGAGCCCAGCTTGCTTTACTCTCCTGGACTCAGATTGCTATCTTCTCAGATTAGTGTCTTCTAGTGGGCCAAGACTAAAACTGTTGAGTAGTGTCAGGTTGGGCAGTTGCAGCTAGCTGGTCCCTGTCCTCTTACCATTATTAGTTTTCTTCAATGCCTAATTTCCAGTAACTTGGAATTGTTGCTTCATATACTTTGATTGTTTTGGATAGAATAAGAAGTGAGCATTGTTCCTGGTTCTTTGTCTCGACTACAAATGATAGACTCATACATATATAACATAGATGGCTCTCTATGAAGCATGTATTTAGGACTTAACACAATGCAAGAGTGAACTTTATAGTTCATTTTTATTATTTCAAAATTCTGTATAAACACACATACATACATATGCACATTAAATCTAACATGCTAGTTCCCCTCCAGTTCCTCCAGGATACTCACATACATTGACCCCAGATTTCATGTTCATATTTTAATTCTAATTTTTAAAAACCCTCTAAGCCCATGTAGTGCTGCTCATATGTACATGGCATACAGCCATCAACTGGCACATGGGCAACAGCAGTGGCCACACCCCAAAGAAGAATGATGCTTCCCTGCCTGCAGATCTTCATTTTATCTACATTTTTAAAAGTAGAAACCACTGGAAATATAATTAAACCCAATATCTAGTCATTTGCTGTGCTTTGTTGTTTCCATTTACTACTTGAAATACAGCAACCAGTGCTTTATGTACATGATGAGATCTATTTTCAAAATACTTATTCTAGGGTTGACTGGAAACCAATGTTATTTAAACCTTTTGTAATGAGTGGAGGTATCACTAAATTGGAGGATGCAAGTTTTGATTCATTTCCCATATTGGTGCTTTTTTGCATGATAATTGCTAAGTGACTTGTCTAACTTTGATGTAAGTACCATGCGTCTCAAATACTCATACTTAAAAAATGGCACTGCATGTTTTTTAGAGTAGCAGTACTATCTCTTGTGATTGTCTTGGTCACTTTTATCTTCAGCTGGGTATATAATAGGTGCAGCATGTATATTTGCTGAGTTCTCATTTGACTGACTAGTCCCATTGCAATACTTTTGATTACTTTGGACACTAACTGAAAAGTTTTGTATTGTCATCCTAGCAAAATAATAAGAAAATTGACTTTAACTAGTTGGCACTAAGTGCCTGTTACAAAAGGTGTATTTTGTCTTTGGGTGAAAAAAGTATTAGTAACATTGCATTTCCTTTTTATTTTTTTAAAGGAGGAGCAAAATAGAGGCAAGCCCAATTGGGAGCATCTAAATGAAGATTTACATGTACTAATCACTGTGGAAGATGCTCAGAACAGAGCAGAAATCAAGCTGAAGAGAGCGGTTGAAGAAGTGAAGAAGTTACTGGTACCTGCGGTAAGTAAATTTTCATCTTGAATTTTTTTTACCTTTTCCTTTTTAGATTGACTTGAAATTGTAATGTTAATAAAGTGTGAGTTGTTATCTGTTAGAGATTTTATTTAACTACAGATATAAAAATAATGTATAGCTCATTAAATATATAGTGGAAAAGACAGGATTGCTCAAACTTTTAATCAGAAATCCCTGCTTATTTTTGTGAAGGAAGTGATATGGTCGAGAAACAAGTCTAACCAGCCTACTTGTTAAAAGACACAGTAGACTTTTAAATTTTTATTTTTTTTAAGATTTATTTATTATATGTAAGTAGCTGTCTTCAGACACTCAGGAAGAGGGCATCAGATCTTGTTACAGATGGTTGTGAGCCACCATGTGGTTGCTGGGATTTGAACTCTGGACCTTCAGAAGAGCAGTCGGGTGCTCTTACCCACTGAGCCATCTCACCAGCCCACACAGTAGACTTTTAAATTGCTCTGTTATAGGAGAAGAATCTAGATTAATCAGTCTGGGAACTAAAAGTTTTTGGTTTATTTTCTGTCTTCTTTCTCTTAAAGTTAAGTATGCTGGACATGGTGGCAAATGCATGCAGTCTCTCTCCAACACTGGGGAGGCAGAAGCAAGGGGATATCTGCAAATTCTAGGCCAGCCTTAGTTACATAGTAAGTCTAGGTCAGTCAGGGCTATGTAGAAAGACCCTGTTTCAAAAACCACCAAACAAGGAAAAAACAAAATTCAAAAAGATTAAGTGTAATAGTCATTCAAAAATTAACTAGTTACTAGTGTAACTAGTGCTGTAGGAAAGTAGAGTTTGCTCACATGTTGGGTTCTCTTCTGGCATATTTTCTTCTGTAAATAAGTCAGTGTTGCATAGTAAAACTTTTTTATTGCATAGTTAAAATCTGTGTTCTTACTGAAACCTGAGTTGTACTGATTTCATAGGCACTAATTCAAATGCTTTTTAACACGTATCAGCTAACAGTGTTCAAGGTCATATTTTGAAATCTTATGTCAGACACTGAAAATAAAATTTGAGACTGGCATCTCATGAGACTTAACACCTCTTTCCATTCTTTCTCTCCATCTTCTTCCCTCAACTCTTCTTCACTTTTTAAAATATTGCTGCATAATACTATCAGAATACTGTTTTTCCCCAGTGGGGAATGAGAAGAAAATGATTTTAAGTAGATTATGAAGCCATCTTTCTCATGTTTCTCATGGAAGTATTTCAGTTGACTGCTCCTAAAGAAGCTAGTAAAATCTATTGTTAGTGTGCTGTCACCAAAGCCATTTTGTTGCTTCCATAAATGTGTTTGGGATCTACTGTTGTTTATATCCCAGCTATCTGCTCTTTATTGTCCTCATAGTCCACTTTATAAGTGAATTCATGCATTAGAAACATTTCCCCATTCATTTGACAAAATTGGTTTCTTGCAAAGAAAGAATTTGATACGAATTCTGTCAATAGATTCTTAAGGAACATGAACATGGACATGTAGATTGTTTGTAAATACGCACTGTTAAATCTTATCCTCTTTCTGTAGTAACTGTGGTCTTGAAAAGCTGTGCAAAGGGGACTTGTGGGTATTTAGTTAGTTTCATAGACAGTATTACAGTGCTGTGTATCTAACAACACATGTGTTTAACTAATGTAGCAAGAAGAAAATGGTCTAATAGTTTACTATTTACCCATTTTATTTTATTTTATTTTATTTTATTTTATTTTTTTGGTTTTTCGAGACAGGGTTTCTCTGTGTAGCCTTGGCTGTCCTGGAACTCACTTTGTAGACCAGGCTGGCTTCGAACTCAGAAATCCGCCTGCCTCTGCCTCCCAAGTGCTGGGATTAAAGGCGTGCGCCACCATGCCCGGCTCTACTATTTACCCATTTTATTTTTCTAGTCAGTGCTTTTGTAATTTTCTTTTATTCTAAAAGATACTATAGAAGAAGAACATTGATTTAGGAGATTATTAGTGAATTCTAGAAAATTTTGGCCTCTCTGTTTCTTTAATTTAGTGGGGAAAAACTAGTGGTGAGATAAGATTTTGGAGTAACCACTCTTTCACTTATAGAATTTCTTGTTGATTGATGATCCTGACTTGAGTTTGGTTCCCAGGTTCAACAGTGGTGAGAAAACCAATTTCTGGAAGCTGTCCTCTGAATTTCACATGAGAGCTATGACACATTTTAGAATATTTCCCCCTCCACTTCTGCAAAGTTCCCTGAGCACAGACGTAAGGGATTAGAGGGAGACACTCCATTTAGGACTGAGTGTCCCAAGCAAGGACTCTCACTCTTTATATTGTCCAATTGTGTGTCTATAATTTGTTCCCTTCTATTGCTTCTTGACATTGGCTGGGCAAGACACTGATCTATGAGTATAGCTGAATGTCATTGAAAGTCACTTTATTGTTGTGTTCTTTTATCTGAACAGTAGTATTTGTATTTTCGGTCTCAGGTTCCTGACCATGTGTTCCATCTCATGGAGTGGGCCTTAATTCCAGTCAGATAGTGGTAGTTACTCCCATTAACGCTTGTGTCATTATTGCACCTGTGTATCTACTAGGCCACAATTATTGATCAAATGTTACATAGTTGGATTGGTGTGAACCTGTCTCCTCTTGTAGTATGCAGAGTCCTACTACCATGAACACCAGTCAGTAGGAGTGAAGGCTCTAGGTAGCCACTAGCCTACCTTCTTGTTGAAAGACGTATTTAAATATTGCCTCCAGCAATAGGATATTACTGTGGGTTTGTGAAGAGCAAACAATAAGTAGCTTCAGTAATATATCCTGGTTGTTGGGGTTCTATGGAGGTCCTTTAACAAGAACTCGATTAGATGTAATGCATTCCAAAGCATTCAAGTGCTTATTCAGAATAGGTCATTGGACAAGAGTAAAGGATGATGGAGGTGTTTGATGAAGGGTTTATTTTGAAGGTGAAATTAGTTGACAGGAATTTTGATTAGACTTGATATAGTATGATATGTGATTCCTTACAGCAATTGATGCCTTTTATTTACATTGTTAGAAACAAAGAAACTGGGTTTGGAAATGTGAAAATTGAGAAACCAAATGATGAGTTGTCTCACATGGCAATAACAAATGGGAATTTGATGAGAACATGGAACTGTCATATCCCAAGCATTTAGAGCCAAAGGGTTGGAAGAGCATATCATCAAAAAACTGGGTTGAAATTACTCCTAAGTTACCTTCTAGCAAGTTTGTACTAATGTAGCAGAAAATGCCTGCTGCAAAACGGTCTCAAACCTGGGTGTTTCCCAGGGTTTAAATCCACGGCCATGTTCTGTAGGAAAGGATGAATAATTTTGCTTTGTTTTGTTTTTTAGCCCTGCTTGCTTCTGCCTCCAGAGTGCTAGGATTGAAGGTGTATCCTATCAATTGTGCTTAAATTTGGGTTTTAAAACAACCTTAAGTAGATTTCATTCCTTTTGCCAGTAAGCATACAACAAATGATATGCCAATATTCCCTCCAGAAAATAGTTCAGTATTCAAATCTAACTTCATAATGAATAAAGGTATTGCAACGGCCACACATCATTAGAATCAGATATTTTGAAGACTTGTTTTGTAGGAAATAATGTTAGTTTCACGTTTGTTTTGATAGAGTACTTTTGTTTTCTAATTTACTAATAGACCATGCATTAAGTAGGCACGAGTAGCTTTTTTTTCATTATATATAGTATTTTCATTTATAATTTTCATTATATATAGTATTTTATTGTACAAGTCCGTATTCATTGTCTTTAAGTATCTACTACAAATATACTCAAAAGTCTTTATAGACTTATCCTCAATAGAAACTGCTGATGCGGGCAGTGGTAGCTTACACCTTTAATCCCAGCACTTGGGAGGCAGAGGGAGATAGTTCGAGGTCAGCCTGGTCTACACGAAGAAACCCTGTCTCGAAAAACAATAACAACAACAACAAACAACCAAAAAAAAAAAAAAGAAAAAGAAAATAAAAGAACCTGTAGATAGTTCTGCCTTCTTTGAGGGTAGGCACAGATGGGGTTTGGAGGCCAGGTTTCCCTGTGTAGGCCAGCCTGAGCTCAGGCTCCTCCTGTTTCAGTCTGCCACCCTTAGTTTTAATACTAAGATCTGAAACCATCATGCTGAGCCTCCATAAGATTTTTGTAACACATCTATCTGTTCCTTGGTTTGGAAGAGTATCCTCACTTGTCGTTTTCACTCCTTTTTAGTAGTTTTCCCTAGTAAGCTAGTAAAGTTGGTATATTTTTAAAATATCAAGTATCAAAGAAAATCATTCTGTTTTATCATTTTACTCAAGTAAAACTCCGGAACTGTACCACACTAGCTCCTCTGAAAGTGGAAGAGGAAATGAGCTGTTTGGTTTGAAAGTCTTTGCTGTATAGTACAGTCTTCTTTGACTTTTAAAAAATATTAGGATTGGGGGAGGTGTAGGTTCATTTAAGTTTCCTAATGTTTCTTGTAAATGGAGGGAGGATTTTTGTCTTCCCAAAGCCTAGACCTGTGATGATGGGAAGGTGGATTCTCTATTATTGAGTTATCTCCATTGCTTTGAAAAACAATTTCAAGGCAATGGTTGCCACAGCAGATTTTACTGTGTGAAGATATATTGAACAGAGCTTATATAGGAAGAAATAATGCCTTGTGTTAGGACTTGATACAGTGGTAGCATTATTTTAGGTACATTATAGAAGGTTAGTATTAGAATTATTGGGATATAAGATAATTGGCAAACTAGTTTTCATGATTTTTTTTTCCTTTTCCTAAGTGGACTTTAAAAATAATTATGATAACTTTTGCAAAATGTCCAAGGCATTTTGTATTTGCTGGCCAGTTAGCCTCTGGGCAAAATGATTATTTGTAATTTTGATTTTCTACAAATTGTTTATATTAGTAATTAGATCACAGAAATTTCATAAGGCCCTTAATACTGATGTTGAACTATGTTCTTAGAACTAGAAAACTTGACCCCTTTAAAAATAAATGGGTGGGGGCAAAGTTCTTCAAGTCTTAGCATAGCACCCCTCTATTTACAAGTCAACTACACTGATTCACTTCCATGTTGGACCTCTCAAATTGTTTTTTTTTTTTTTTTTTTTTATATTTTATATCACAGAAAGCTTGCATATTATCTTATCTCATGTATAGGTTATCTCATGTATTTGTTATTTTTTGTTACCCTGACACAAATTAAAATCATCTGAGAAGAGGAAAACTCAGTTGAGAAATCACCTTCATCAGATTAACCTATGGGCATGTCTCGGGGCTATTTTTCTAGTTATAATTGTTGTAAGCATGTGGATAGTACTAGATATGTACCCGAGCAAGCCAGTAAGCAGCATTCTTTCATGGTCACTGTTTGTGTTCCTGCCTGGTGTTCCTGCATTGGCTTCCCTAGTGATGGACTGTAAAGTGTTATCCAAGTAGCTTTTCTTCTCAAGTTTGTTTCATCTGTGCCTTATCACAACAGAAACCAAATTAGGACATCTCCCAATTCTGTATTCAATGTTTTCTTTTACTTTTGCTACATTAATGTTGTCATACATTACAAATTTCTAGCTTTGTTTTGTTTTTTGGTTGGCTGGTTGATCTTTTACTTTTGTGGCATAGTATCATGACCTGTTTTCAGTTCTTGGTATTTTATGTACCTACTAAAATAGTTGGTTTGGGTTATGCCTTTAAATTAACCCAGCTTCTATCTCTTACTAGGTTTATTTTATTTTTAGTTTGAGTAATATCAAACAAATACTTCGCTCTTTTTGTTATGTGCCTCTCCTGTTCTTGTATTAGCATAAAGGCTTTTAAATACAAATAATACTGAATTGATATTCAGAATTTCCCTTATTTTTCTAATACCCTAGTGGTCAAAATATTTATCGTAAAGTTCATTTATAATTTTTTTTATCACCATAAGGCTGTAAGATCTGTAATAGTGCTCTTTCTCATCATGTTATCAATTTGTGGTTTCATTTTTCTTGATCAAATTCATTAGTCTTCTAACTTTCACATTCTGATTTTTGTTAACTTTTTTCTACTGTTTCATTACCTCTGCTTTTCTTTTACTTTATTTGAACTTGTACGTTTTAAAGTAAGGCTAGTGATCTGATACCTTTCTTTAATAGATAGAAATATGGTTATGGTACATATTACTATTCATTTCAAAGTATTTTCTAATTTCTTTTGTAGTATTTAGAACTTTTCTTTGTATCACACTGGTTGTTTTTAATTTAGTGTTCTTGATGAATATATTCTATGTGTTTTTGTCTTTTACAATATGATTACTATACTTTTTATATTATTTACCTATTTAATTTGTTAGGTAAATCTCGGGCTCTATGCCTCACAAGTATGTCTGGCAGGGACTTATCTCTGAACTGTATCCCCAGCCCTCATGATAGCCCAGTAATATAGTCTGTTTTGATGAACATCTCATATTTCCTTAAGTATCTTTGTATATGGATATATATTCTGCAGTAATATATATCCATATCTTTGGTTTTTAAGTCTCATTTAGATAAAAGTGGTTGTGATTGTGGTTGTGGTTGTCTTTTCATTGGTTGTAAATATTCTCCTCTGTGGCCCTGAAGGGGCAGATGGACTTGATGCACCCATGCAGGTATCTCTAACTGACAAAACCTGTCTGAGCAGGGGTTGGCATTAGTGTTTATTGGTCTGCATGGTAGCAGCTTTCCTCTTGGAATCCCAACCTTTATTCCCTCCCGCCCCCCAACACCAATTATTGTATTCAGTTTTCTACAGATAGTACCAAGCACTGTGTGACTTACATTACATGTCTTTGATAGGTGTTGTAAAAGTGATTACTTTAGCTGTGTAAAAGCGTGAGATATGTATCTCCCTTTCCTCTCTTTTCCTGTGTTAAAAGGATTGGTTACCTCAACTGCAGCATTGGAGAAGCCAGTAGCAGGTTCAGTTCCTGATAATGGGAGGTACTATATGTAAAGTGAATCTTTGAATATTTCTCTCCCTGATCCACAAAATGTGAAGATGTCCTAATGAAACCCGTTATGCACCATGCTTATTCTAATGCAATTTTTTTAGAAAAGAAAATGTGTGTGTGTGTGGGAACAGTAGACATTTTTATACATCATTATTTCAGAAGGGATTCAAAAAATTCCTATATGAGGGAAACAGGATATTTTTGTTGCTGATATGAAGACTAAGAAGAAAGTGGAAATAAGGGCCTTCATCTCCTAATCTTTTTCTAAAGGAAAACAGTTTCCATGTGTTATGCCAGGAGTAAACTGGAAAGCTGAACTGAAAAGTACTAGAGAAATTCATGGTATCAAGAAACAGGAATTTACACTTAAATCTTAAGAGACTCTGTACATACATAGATGTCATTACTCTCAGACAGTTCATACAGTGTTTTGGGGCTGTATGGCTTTGTGATAGAATCCTCCTGCTTTTATGTTTACTCAAGGGTATTTTGAACTTAAATATGAATGAGTTTTTAATATATATTTGATTTTTTTAGAAGCATTAGCATTCATAGGGATCTAAGTTAATAATGAATTAAATAATTGGTTTTAATATATTACTGCAAATTTTCCAGCTAAGAAATTTGACATTTTAAGTGTGCTGATTAATCAAGGAATATTTTGAAATTTGGAAATAATATTTATCATAACAATCATTTTAATTTTCATTTTAGAAATACCAGTTATCACTGTCATTGAAATTGAGAAAAAATGGAAAATAATATTTTACAATATATATATTTTCATATATCTCAGGAGTTCCTCTTTGCTTAATGTTCTATGGATTTGACTCGTGGTAAATTGTTTTAATTATAATCTGAAAATAAGTTCAAAGTAATGATGATAGTAAGAGGCATCTGGATACTGAAATAGTTTCTTCAAGACATTTTAAAGCCAGATTATCTGTCAGTCAGTTGCTGCTCTTGTACAAGTACTAGTAACTGAAGTATATGGACAAGTCCTAGTGACAGAAGTATGTGGCATTTTGGATTTGTTTGTTTTGATGAAAAAAAGAAACTAAAAGCTGTTTAAACATCTAACCAAAATGCATGTGGTCCATGATAAGAGCAACAGAGAGAGCGAGCTTGTGAAGAGGGTGTTTCTTTGCTTGCTGCCATTTTCATCTGACTGGGACTCAGTGTTGTAATTAGCAGTCTCTTCAGAGTGTCAGAGCAGAATTACCATTGTGATGCTTAGCTGTGGGATGAAAGGATTGGATTGGTTCTGCCTGTCTGCCAAATTAAATGAGTTGCCATGGGAATTTTCAAATGTTTGAGGCGTTTACTTATAGTAATTTGATGGGTTTGAATAAACTCATAAATTACAGGTTTAGAAAAAAGAAGCCAGTCCTATAGATGAGGTTTTTGTAGAGGCCTATGGTCTCATAAATTCTTGAAGAGAGTGAATTGATCCCTGCTCACATGAGGCCAGTTTATTAGGGCTTGTGAGTGCCCCCGCCCCCCCCCCCCAAAAAAAAAAAAGAAACACAATTGCATGACAAGCACATGTAAGGAAAGAGTTTGACATCTCTGGAGAAGAGTGTGACGGTTCTGGTCATGATTTCATTCTGTATTCAACACTGCAGAGTGTTGTTGGAAGAATAATTTGTTTTTATAAATAATAAGGTAATATTTTAATTTCATACTATATGTAAATAGTAAATAATGTATTTTTACACCTAGGAGACACAAAGGGTAGAATAAAATTAAAAAAAAGTTTTGGAATCAAATGTGGTTTTCAAGCTGCAGTAAGTGGTATTATTCAGGATTCATGTACATGTTCTCAGAATGAACTTCAACTTTCTCCTGTGTCTCCAAAGAATTTTATGTTAGCGTAACTTTGAATAAGTGTCCAAAGTGGAGACCATCACTTAGTGTGTCTGTCCTCAGGACACTAACAATAATAATCAGTTTCTGTGTGGTGTTTTTATCTATTTTTTTAGATTAAACACTCAAAGCTGAAGTATTTAAATTTTCAAGGCTGTATAATTGATTCGTAAAATAGATAAAGTATTATGGGGAGCCTACTATAAGTAACTAGGTTGCTGTTTCATAAGGAAAATAGTGAAATAGTGAAGTAATAATAAACTGGATGCCTGAAAATATTGTTGCATCTTTCAAAATACATTATTGGGGGGGGGACACAGTTATATTAGGAAAATAATAATTATTTAGTTGATAAGTGACAAAGTAAAATATTTTTAAAGTAAAATGTTTTTGTTAATCTCTATTGCATGGTGTTTAGTTGCACATTGGCATCGTCTGAGTAGCATCTTGTATTCCTAATATTTTAGTTGACCCATTGGTGAAACTTTAATCAATGGTGGATACATTTTTAAAGGTGTACTTGAGTGTAAAGTAAAGGTCCTTAGAGGAGCCTTCACCAGATCTCAGAGTTTCCATAGAGGTCCTTAGAATCCAATTGGCATAAGACTGCTGTGTATGAGGCCCTCTGCTGTGTGCTTAAGCACATGTGACAGGACAGAAAAGAATCTACAGAAATTGACACAGACTAGCTGCTTTCCCCTCTCCTCTCCTCTCCTCTCCTCTCCTCTCCTCTCCTCTCCTCTCCTCTCCTCCCCTCCCCCTTTTTTTCCTTTTCCCTTTTTTTCCCCTTTCCCTTTCCACTTTTAAAATAAAATTTAATTCATTTCTGATTCAGTTATCTTTTATACCACTTCACTTTTAGTTGTGTGTTCTACTTAGGGCAAGAACAACTAGAATCAGGGTTACACATAGTTTTCTTAAGTCATTCATTGGCTATTAACAATCTGGTTACTGTTTGTCCTGTAATGCTATCAGGCTCAGGCTTCTTAAAACAAGTGGGAGCACCTTTCCACATACTTGGGAGTTTTGTACTCAGTGAAGCTCTGTGCTGTTGCTCAGTGTCTCATCTGTGATAATACTGAACAGCTTGCACAAAGAGCCATTCCTGTGTGGACTCACTGAAAGACACCTCATCTCGACACGTTATTGACAGTTTAGTTTAGATAGCTTATAACTCAAGATTGGAGTTGTTAACAAATAGAGGATAATGACATTGGCTATAGAAAAACAGGGCAGTGTATTTATTCTTTAAGAAAAGTTTTTGTGATATATGTCCAGTGCCCTGTTTTCAACTGTGTATTCTGTGCATCCCTCTGAATTTGCATGTTAAACTTACTATATAGAACTTCATATGTGGTTGTTAAACAATATTTATAACTCATTTAAATAAGCACTACATACACTAGGTTAATTTTAGTTCTTTTACACTTAAGTGTATGATATACATACTAGATTATTTTTTTAATATTTAAAATATATTTAAAAGAAGAAACGTAGATGAATAACCTCTGTATCTCCTTCAATTCGGTTGTTTTCATACTCCTTTTAATTTGTTTCCATGCTTTTCTGATGGTTGGTGAACAGCCTCGTGTTCCTTGTACTAGGTAGAACACTGTGTTAACACCCTTGACACTGGATTGACAAAACTAGGAAAATCAAATGTCTCCCAACATATTATACTTTTTAACTCTCATTTAACTTTTTGTGACATTTCATTTTTAGTATGTGATACTTTTATTGAAATCATTAATAGTAAATCTAGCATTTTAATATATTAATGTTCAGATAAGTATTGTAATTTGAATTCAGGTAAGCTTATTTGGTAGTATTGGTAGCATTATTTTCTAATTTTGTTTTGATAATTGAATTTTATATTTAATTCAGAAGTGATTTTTAGATTATCCCATTTATTAGTAACAAAATTCCCTTATGGAAATTAATTTTGAAGCCATAGTAATGAATTTTGAAGATGATTTTATTTTATTGTGCCTTTATGGGGATAGAAGACATTTACTCTTTATAAATCAAATATGTCAACTTGTTTTTAGTCAATCCTTCAAGCTTCATTTTGATTAACAGTAGTATATAAAATCTGAACAAGTTAGCAAGTTTTCAAAATAACTAACTTTTTGATATTAGTGCTTTAAGATGGGTGGTGATAGTCTCTAATAAAAGAAAAAGAAACTGATTGTTACACTTAGAAATTACAACATGTGTATGGGGATAAGATTAAAAGCAGCATTAAGTGACTGGAAAAGTAGTTCCTTTCATAAACCTCTGTTGAGAAACTACTACTTCCCAGGCTACTCCAGCGCTGCAGCTTACAGCAAAGACTTTCACTCACTAATACAAGTGAGAAAAGAAAACAAGTAGAATTGAATTTCCTAATTCCTGGTTTGGTCATATGGTGTCTACTGTAGAGAAGTGTTATACTTTCATTGAGTCAGATGCTTTCCAGATAATACTGCTCCCAGATAATCACATCTGTGATGATATCTGCAGTTATCACTGTGGCTAATCTGAAATTCCACCACAAAGTGTCTTTTCTTTGTCTCTACCTGGACACCATAAAGATGTCTTAAACATAATATTTCTACAGTTCTTCCCTCTCTTATATTCAGTGATCCTCCCTTGTTTTCTGTATGAATGACAGCTTTGCCTAATGTCCTCCACCTTCATTCATTTCTGATGCTCCTAGTTTCTTTTCCTTCCCAAATTCTCCTTTTGGTAGCGGTAACATATGACTACATCGTTTCTCTGTGTCTTTTTCTTATGGTACTTGTAGATAATGGTTACACACACACATTCATATTCTCTCTCTCTCTCCCTCCCCCCCCTCCCCTCCCTCCCTCCCTCCCCCTCTCTCCCCTCCCTCGAGTCTGCTGTACTCTCTTCCAGTCCAAAGTTGCCTTGACACTCCTGCATGTATTCAGAGAGTTGCCATCAATTTTTATAATTACTAATTTTCTTAATTATCTTTTCCTTCTTCTTTTTTCCCCATGAGTTCCCAAGAAAGCAGATTTGGTCTGTTAATTAAAGTATATCCTTGAAAATATTCTCCTATAATCAGTTCTTATAATTTTTAAAGTTTCAGAGACTACAATGTGAAAAATGTCTGATACTGTATTTCATATAGATACAAAAAGCTAGGTGTGGTAGAGCACACCTTTAATCCTAGTATTCAGGGAAACTGAGTAGGTCTTTCTGAGTTCAAGGCCAGCTTTGGTTGCAAGATTAAAAATTAACCAAATCAAAACTTAAAAATAAAATTGTATAGCAATCTTACTGGAAAATACGAATTTATAATAAAATCCAGGTTGGAATAAAAATATTCAATTGGCCTAGATTTGGAATAAGAATCTTTGTCTTTTCGTAGGTCTATTTGTAGTTTAGAAATGTTTCTAACATCCTGGCCTTATGTTCTGCTAAGCAGAATTATACTCATTCTAGCTGTACATGGTGGTGTGTACTTGTAATACCAGCAGTGAGGAGGCAGAGGCAGGAGGAGCTGGAGTTTGATGCTGACCTCAGCTGCTAGCCCAGAGATTACTGATCATTTTATCAAAATGAGTCACTTGTGTGTATATAAAACTGTTTGAGACAAGTAACCTCCCTTTCTTAGTAATTTTATCAAGTCCCACAGGGAATTCCTATATCCACCTCTTAGTATTTATGTGGACACTTATGTAACTTAAACATTATTCTAGACCTTGAAACCTTCAGTGGTCCTTTTGTTACAACTGCACTTGAGTTCTTTTCCTTTTACATTTGTTTGTATACACAGTTAATAGGTCAGAGGTCAACTTGGAGGAGTTGGTTGTCTGTTTTGACTGTGTTGTTCCTAGGGATAGAATTTAGGTCATCATGCTTGGCAGCAAGCACCATAATGAATGAAACCATCTTAGCAGTTCTCCTTGATTTCTTGATGTGCTTTTTAAGTACTTTTTTCCTCCCTTAATTTTTTTGCTGATAGTATTTCACAGGTTCATTTAGTGTCACATTGATTGACATGCTGTAATATATAATATTATAAAATCTCAGAATACAGACTAGACATAACACAGTGTACTCTGGTGCTGCAGGCATCACGCTTAAGGTGACACTGTTCAGGCCCCAAGTTTGAGCTCTAGACTTGATACATACTCTAGTAGCTAACTTACATGGTTGCATCAAGATAGATTATTTACACTTACAAACTTGAGGAATAGCCAAACGTGGTGCATATGTTCAGTCAGTTACTATTACTTGAGAAGCAGAGACAGGGATATTTCTCTGAGTTTGAGGTCAATCTAGAGACTATCTCAACAAAAAGCAAAAATCTCCAACTTCCCCTTCTTCTTTTCCTTCCTTTTCTTCCTCCTCCTCCTAATACTAGTGATGCTCCTGCTGCTGCTGCTGCTGCTGCTGCTGCTGCTGCTGCTGCTGCTGCTGCTGCTGGTGATGATGATGATGATGATGATGGGACAATTTGGATTTCAAAAATAAAATGTTTTTCTTTCCTACAAGGATGTGTTGTTTTCATCCTAAATTTGCTTCATTCTTCAATTGTGACTAAATTGTAGCTTTTGTTGACTACCTGAGGAAAGTAAATGCTTCGTTAAGACAAGGATAGTTTTTTTTCTTCTAGTTTCACTGTGAAACAATGCAGTCAGTGGCAGAGCTAATAATGGTGCTGAGTGCTTCATAAGTTATTAAGATTAAATTAAATAATAAATGCTTAGTTCTTCATAAGCTATAAACATCTAAGACTCTTTGCATGATTTTTCCTGACCAAGGAAAGTTTCTCCAGTCTTGGACCAGAACAGCAGTACACAAAACTGTAATGCAGTCAAGATACAAAATTGTTCAAGCCTTCCCTCAGAAGTCATGTGATGTTTTAAGTAACTTTACTGTTTGTGCTGAGCCACATTCACAACTGTCCTCAGTGATGTGAGCAGTAGGCTGCATGTTGGACACACTAATAGATGTAACATTGTTTACATGTGGGTTTGAATGTTTAAAATTCTTCTGGTTAGGTAAGTGTACTTCATGCTTTCTACCATAACTTGCTGATAAATTGTGGCCACTAAGACAGGCATTACATTTAAGGAGAAAGTCAGAGGGACTAGAAAAATAGTAGGTGAAACTTTTTTCTTAACATGCCTAGGACTTTTGACTCATGAATTTGTTAGTGGAATAGCAGTTGAACCTATGCTTGAATTGAGGACTTTCTGCAAAGATAAGCAAGTTTCTACAGTGTGGTTGAGGTGGTGATACTCTGCATTCTGTAGGAGGCTTCTTCAGTCAGAAGGATGGAGTTTCTCTGGTGCTCAGTTTGTGAGAGTCCTTCTTTAGTGTTAGATTTAGCACACAAAGAAGCTGCATCCTAGTAGATGCTTGTTCATCATTTCTAACAACTAAACTAGAAGACGTGTAAGGGAGCCATGGGAAGCAAAGAGGAAGTAAAAGCAATTGGGATGGATTCTTAGTTTTATTGTCAATCTCTGTGGATGAGCTTAGCACATAAAATTAGCCCCCTTTTGGACAGTCTGAAAGCGTCTCAGGAGAGATGAAGGTTTTGAAATCAAGGAAAGTTTAAATGACCTAGAACAAATAATTGAGCATGACTGTCAAATTTCACGTAAACTTAAATTCACAGAGCTTGGTGCTGTAAGAAGAGAAGATGTAAACATGGTCACAAAAACCGCCTGGGAAGTTCAGGTCCTGTGATGTGGTGTTGGTAAACTATTACCTTCTGTGTCAGTCAAGAAAACACAGAGAACTTAGAAAGGAGTTAGCCAAAGAGCTCTTGTAAACTGGAGAAAGAAGACAGGCATACTATAATACAGATTTAGAAGCAGTTATAGCCCCAGGGCTAGGAGATAAAACATAAGAGGTTTTACTAGGTTTTACTATGATCTTAGACTCTGAGAAAGTTCTATGCAACATTGGCATTGAAGCCTCTGATGTCTTGCTGTTTAGCCTCTGGAGCTTAAGGGAGCTAGTTGGACATAGCAGAGCAAGGGAAAGTTCTGTTATTAAAATTTCTTATAACTTATAAAGAGACCATGAGTTAGAGATTGAGGTGTGGTAGGAATTTTATAATTATGTTTTAATTTAAAAATGAAAAGGAATGAAAATAAGATTTCTAATAAAATGCCATACCTTTTCCTCTACTCATTTCATTGTCTTTTATTTCCCCCAGTCTCATAAAAATTCCTAGCTTTTTATATGAGACAGTTAGTGTCTCATATCCCCCCCGCCCCCCTTGCCCCACCTGTGCTCTCTCACATAAACACAGAGAAGAGAATTTGGGGGAGAGTTGTTGTTTGGGAAATATTTACTGGTTATGAAAAAGTAAAACTGAAAAATCATGACAGCATGTGTCTGTGTATAATCGATCCTTCCTTAACAAAACAGCATAGATTTCTGTGAGTGTCATCCGAGAGTCTGCATTGTGTAAAAGTACAGTTTGAAGGCTGTTGAAAGATGGTAGTTACGAGAGGCTTCTAAGCATGACCCTGTTCAGTTTTGAGGCTGGAAAAAAAAACCACTGTAGTCAATTCTAAGGGCTTTGAACTTGAATTTTTGTTGAAGAAAACATTGGAAATGAGGCTGCAAGAGAACTGTCTCCATCTACCATGTAGATCCTAGGACTGAGCTCAGGATGCCATGCTTGGCAGCACGTATTTATTCTACCTCCTGAACCATCTTACCAGTTTCCAGTTGTATTTTAAATCACTTAAAGTATTAATAAGTAAACATGATTTTCTTCAATTTTTCTTTCTTTTTTAAAATTTGAAGCCTTTGATGGATTCAGAAGATAATTCTCACATAAAGATATTGTGGGAGTGCTGATTGTGGTAATAACAGTGTTCTGCCATAATGGTTAAAGCCTGAGGGCTCTGACTCAGGCATTCTGCTTAGGAGCATGTTCTGCATCATGACCTTGTAGAGAAGTTAAGTTATCTGAGTCTTCATGATAATGTGTGTCAGTATCATGCTTTATTATGAAGCATGGTGCTTGGATGATAAAGATTTTATGTCTCATTCTAATAAAGTGAACAGCATTACACTTTCATACTTTACAGTGGTGAAACCCTTTTAGTCTCATGGTATTTGACCTGTTATTACTTTGACATAGCTTGTTTCCAAACCTCACAATATGCTTACATCTCATTGTAGCATATGCTTACATTTAAATATATGTTTATATACACATACCAATCTGTCATCCACAATTCCAAAACTGTTTATGCTATGTTGTTTGTGTGTGTGTGTGTGTGTGTGTGTGTGTGTATATATATATATATATATGAGAGCAACATCTTTTTTCACTCTGACTGAAAGTATGCCTGTTGCTTTTTGTTTTCTTTTTTAAAGTTTTTATATTTCATAGATTAAATTCAAAGCAACTGTTGATAAATTTTAACTTGTAGTATTAATATTTTTAATGAACAAATTTAGAAACTTTGATAATAATGTCAACCTCCTTTCTAATAGTAGCTTGTTTGTTTTATATCTAACCAAATAAGTCATTTAATTTATTTTTATATAAATTGATGAGGATCAAGGAATAATAATTGACAGGTATCTTCATTATTCTACTGCAAAGAAGACTTTAAAAGTTTTCAGTACTACATCAAATGTTTTCGTAATGGTTTCACTTATATTTTTCTTTAATTCTCTGTGGTTTAGTATATACCCACTCAGCAATTCCATTTTCTAAAAATTACAGTATACCAATCTATAGTCTAAAAATCTTTGTGTCATTAACAGTTGTAGTAGAAATAGAAGACAGAGAGAAACTTGCATGTGTCCTATGTTTCAAATGTCAAGTAGACTAAGTGATGTATTAAAGTGCAGGACACTTAATTCTATAATCTTTAAAGGACAAACTTGCTGGTACTTCTGTACCACTTCTATTTTGCTTTAGTTAAAACCACTTTAGTTAAAAATTTGTGCTTTGGAAGTAACAGCGGAAATTTAATTTCCATACCAGTCATTTAAAAATAAACAAATAATTTCTGGTGAGGTTTAGTGGTGTATGTCTTTAATTCCAACACATGGGATGCATGCAGGAGGATCTCTATAAGTTCAAGACCAGCCAGGGCTTGAACATTAGACAGGGCTTTTGAAGGCCTGTCTCAAAATAACAACAACAACAACAACAACAACAACAATAATAATAATAATAATAATATGATGATGATGATGATGATGATGATGATGATGATGATGATGATGATGATGATTGGATCCATGCATGGGTATTAGATGGGATAAATAACAAATTGAGACTATTCTAATAGATCCTACTTTGGGAGTGGTGACATTCAACAATGCATAGCTGAAATTATAGAATGGAGGGTGGGTTCTGGGGAAGGCAACTTTTTTTTTTAAATAGAAGTTGCAATGAATATTAGGGCTTGGAAAGAGAAACATAGGAACATGTAAAGAACATTCAATAGACAAGTGGGAAGATACACTAAGACATTAATGGAATTAGGCTGGTCTATTAC
This sequence comes from Mus pahari, assembly GCF_900095145.1. Classification (NCBI taxonomy): domain Eukaryota; kingdom Metazoa; phylum Chordata; class Mammalia; order Rodentia; family Muridae; genus Mus; species Mus pahari. The sequence continues at coordinate 6,583,883 of NC_034610.1, forward strand.
TTTACAAGATATGTGTGAAAGAGCAAGTTAATTGGCTCACCTTGGTGTGGTAGTTTGAAGAGGGTTTAAATCTTTGTTTAGATAGTGAGAAATCAATGTACAGTTTAAGAAATGAGAGTATTACAAAGAATTAAGGTAGACGATGTGCTTAGGGAAGTTTATCTGGCCCTTGGATCTAGATTGTGTATTTAGATTGTGTATATACTAAATAACAGACACTATTGTTAGCTGAATTCAATAGTTTGAATAGTATAGCAATAATGAATTATTAACAGTAGTGTTAGTTAGTGGAAGAGGGCGAAACCAAGGTGTGGCCATCTTGGTTTTTGTTTATGTATTCTAGTTAGCCTTAGTGCCCCTTTCACTTGTAAATAATTCCTATGTTGGTAGTAAATTATACAGTGACCCTAAAGATAGAGGGCCAAAGATATAATAGCCCTTGTAGTTAGATTGAGGGAAAAGCCAAGAACAGTAGCATAAGAAATCAGGAATAAAAGTTTAGAAATTCAGTGATGATTGCTAGTTGGCATTTGTAGTTCAAAGTCACATGGTATATGCACTTTTAGTTGTATGTATACAGACTCAAATACTTAATGCTTGTTTCCCATGTGCAGGCTGAAGGGGAAGACAGCCTGAAGAAGATGCAGCTGATGGAGCTTGCAATTTTGAATGGCACCTACAGAGACGCCAACATTAAATCACGTAAGAGTGAGCCTAGGGCAGTAAGAATGTTTGTTTGTTGGCACCACAGCCTAAAACCAATTAGAATTGAAGTAATAATAAAATAAGAGGACCATTTTATTTAATATTTCTGTTTAGCAGTGGTCTGCTCAATTTTATTTATGTCAGTATATAAAGTTTGGGGTTGTAATTTTTCTCTTCTGGTGAAGGGGGTGGTGGGTTTCAAGAAATGTCCTGTAGCATTAACTATCAAGTTAAGACCTTAAATTTTTTTTGTGACATTATGCAAACGACAAATGTTGAAAGCTTTTTTATTTGAAGAGAAGTGTCTAAATGAAATGGCCCTGCTGCTCTAGTCTTTCCTCTCCCCTTGCTTGCATGTTTGCACTCGTGGTGTTTTGCTATGTTCCTATGCAAGTTCACAAAGACACTGAGTGGCAGCTGTTTGCAGACTAAGTTCTCCCTGGATTGTGGTATAATTTTATAAGCTGTGTGATAGAATAGTTGCTGGTTTTGTTTTGTTTTGTTTTTTGTAAAATGTATAGTTTGAGATGAGCTAAGGTTTACATGTCATTTATGTGAACAAGAGCATACACGCACACACAGACACACATGAAATTGAATTTTAAACTCATAATCAAAATTGCCAATGACAGTAAGTTTAGCAGTACTTACTTTATAAATGCTTGGCTTTGATTTACCCTTTATAGTCATGAATTTAGCAATAGGACTGTTTCTGTATTCTTTTACTCATGGAATAATTCCAGGCATGCTGGGAACATGTACATTTAGTGTTTACTTATCTGACTTACCCAGGGAGTTTGAAACCAACATTGTGCTTTAGAAATACACCAAAAATTGTGTCTATGGACTCAGCTTAGTAATTATTTTGTTGCATCTTTTCATTGGAATGTTTTCATGTGTTTTTTTGGATGCACTTTCATCTCACAAAATGTTGTAAGTGGATCTATCATCAAAGATACGAAAAGTATAACATTAAATGGTCTTGCTTATTTTTTTCACAGTGGGTTTTTATTTTTGCGTTTTGTTAATCATGTTGTGGAAGGGGAAGCTTATTTGTTGCACTTGGTTGGTGTGCTTTGGCATTTCTGTGTGGTCAGTGCATGTACTAATGATTTCCTTTTATTTTTCTTCTTTCCTGCTTTTTCCTTTCTTTTTCCTACTTCCCTCTCATTTCCTCATGTTTTATTACTGCTATCCCTATACTTCTTTCTAAATTTCTTTGCTTACTGTAGCAGCCCTTGCCTTTTCTCTTGCAGCAACTGCCCAGGCTGCTCCAAGGATCATCACTGGGCCTGCGCCTGTCCTCCCACCAGCTGCTCTGCGTACACCTACGCCAGCTGGCCCTACCATAATGCCTTTGATCAGACAAATACAGACCGCTGTCATGCCAAACGGAACTCCTCACCCAACTGCTGCAATAGTCCCTCCAGGGCCTGAAGCTGGGTTAATCTACACACCCTATGAATACCCCTACACGTTGGCACCAGCTACATCAATCCTTGAGTACCCTATTGAACCCAGTGGTGTGTTAGGTAAGTATGACTCCTGTACTGTGTGATTAATGCATTCCTAAATTGTGCTACTCCAGACTTTGGAAGGGTAGTTATCGACTTCAGAGAGACAATATAAGTTTTGATTATCAAAAGTTGAAAACTAAATATGGTTTTATTTCAGTTCCTCATTAAAGTTCTCCCATTAAGTATTTATACCTTAATTTGGGTTACTTTAGTATCTCAGAATCACTCTAGGTAAACTTGCCACATATAGTCTTGGTGAGATTTCTTAGGTGACTAAACTTGTTCTTGAGTTTTATTTAAGCCATTCTTTCCCCTTTATCCTAATAGACAGAGCGTCCCCACCCAAAATTAGCTTTATTTTGTCTCAGAGATTGCTTGGTGAATTTTAAAGTTCTATCAATATATTGAGATTTTTATTAAAATTCTGTTATTTGTGTATATGTTTAAGTATTTATGATCACTTAAAGGACATAGTTAATAGTTTCAGTTTTAAGGGTTTTCAGCTTATATCTTTTAAAGTCCTGAATAACATGAACAATATTTTATCATTTCCATACTACTGTGGACTAGATAACCACATACCAATTTAGTAATTTAATCATGTTGGAGGCAAAAATTGAAGTCATATAAATTCATGCGTTTACATGATCAAAAAGCAGTATTCTTGAAAAAGACATTACTGATGCCTTTGTTTTATAGAGTGGATTGAAATGCCAGTCATGCCTGATATTTCAGCCCATTGACTTGCTGGATGAAGGACTAGAGTACAGCAGCCGTTATAACACGACCAGTCAGTGTGGAAAACAAACAAACAAACCTGTTATAACACGACCAGTCAGTGTGGAAAACAAAAACAAACAAACAAACCTGTTTCTGGGCAACCCCACTGTTTTACCAGACAGAATTTGAAACTTTTTTGTGTATGACCTTGGTGCTGTGTGCCTGCTGTTGACTTCTAGGACTTTGATCTTTTAAAGGTTCCCTCCCCCATCCTCCACTTAATATTAATTTGAAAATCTTTAGTGAACTTGGACATTAAGATTTAAACTTGAAAATTCATGTTCATTTAAAGAAAGCCACAACGCTCTGTATGTTATCTGTGTGTGTGCATGCACTTAGGTGCCTTTTGTTTATAAACATTCATTTTATTGTACATGTTTTCTGTCTAAATCATTGTATAAAATAATTATAAGTCAGAATTATACCACAGAAGTGTTAGTAAGAGGCTGTATTCTATTGCACATTACTTGAAGCATTTTTTTAAACATAACATGTAACCTATAACCTTATTTAAGTTTTCCTTTCTATTAATACTCTGTCCTGTGGCCCCGTGCATGCTCCTTCCCCGGAACTCCTCTCTGCTGCACTCACAGCATCTGTTCCTGAGGAGTTAGGGCTCTCAGCTTCCAGCTGCTGCTCCTGACTGTTAGGGCAATAATGCCTAGTTTTGCCAAATAGAATCACTATGCAGTCTGCTTATCTAAAATGAAAAATAGGTTTTCAACCAGTTTACTGCTTAGAGACAGCAAGAGGCACTGCTGTAAAATCTCTCCATTATAAAGTAACATGTTGTTTGGTTTTGTTAGGAGATTTATATAAAGATTTGATTGAAACCAACACTATTAAAATATGCAGATACCAAATTAACATCATCAAGGTTCTCAACAAGTACCACGTTAGAAATTATCATCATCATCATCATCATCATCATCATTTCTTGCTTTGCCACCTAAGCAGTAAAACAATGATATTGGTCCTTTGGAGAACTGAGGAAATTATTTTAAATTCCCAAGTTACAGTAAATTTGCACACAGATAACATGCATGTTATGTATCAAGTCTCACATTATTTTAAAATAAGCAGTGCCTTTCAAAACAGATGCAGACATATGTGTTGGTGGTAGTGAGGAGAATGGTATTAGCATCAAATCTTCATTGATGACTAATGTTTAATTCCCTTCCTTTTATCTTTAGGTATGGCTTTCCCAACGAAAGGCTAAGAATTCAAGAACGGTCTTAACCGAGCCCTCATCAGATCTGAATTTAACAAATGCTTAGTCTCAGCAGCCTCCGGGAAAAACCTTAGCCTAGCAGTCAGTGACTTACTTGCACTTTTTGCACATAGATATAAAGTAAAATGATGCTATTAATTTGGATTAGTCTGTAATACTGCAAAGCAACGGTAATTTATAAAGGAGTGTATAGAAGTAAACTGACTGCTAAGTGTACTGTACTGTTTGCTTTACTAATCACCTAATTCATTGCAGTTCATACTTATTGACTCAAAAGTTTAAATCCACAATCTGTAGGCTTTAATTAAGAGTTGCTTTTTAAACCTTTTTTAAGCGATAAACTCTGAAAGTTAAGGTTAGTAAAATAATTGTCAGTATTAAATGTGGCATTATTTAAGTAGTCCTGCTGCAAGAAAGGCACTTCAGTGAATATGTGACTAGTAAAGCTCAGACACGTCTGGTTCTAATAGAGCTCGTGAGATACTGTGACTTGGGGACTGTCAATGAAGAGGTGAAGTAGGTAGAAGGCCAACCTGTTTGAAATGAATGCAATATTGATAGATACATGACATACTACAGTTGATTTTAAAACTACTGTGCCTTAACATGTTTCTTAAGCTTTTGTAGTAAGTGAATCTTTGAGATCCATTTTGATAAACCTGCTGTCAATGTTTCCCTTATGTTTGTTTTCTAACTTTGTCTTGGTAATTGCAATTTAACTAGGTGCGGTGGCTACTAAAGTTCGAAGGCACGATATGCGTGTCCATCCTTACCAAAGGATTGTGACCGCAGACCGAGGTTAGTTTAGTTCTGCAGTTCTTGTTTATAAGCAATGTGCTGGGTGTCCATAAAGTTTGCAACACCAGACCTGATGGGAAAATGTAACTGTCTACCTGCACATCATTTTCTTTTCCTTCCCTAAATTAATTTAATAATTGATTGATATAAGGTTGGTTTGGTTTTGTGGTTTTGTTTATGGTTTTGTTTTTTGGTTTGGGTTTTCACCCCTCCCCTTTACATTTTAATTTATTAAGTCTTCTATTACTTTGTCCTAAGATTTATTCCAGCTAAAACATAAATTAGTCTATTCGGGGAGCTATTAAATTTTTTTATATTACCATAGCAATGTTTAGTAATAATTGTTGCTAAAACTTTCCCGTTAATTATTCTGAATATTTTGGTTGGTACTGCAAAATGAATTGAACAGATGATGTTTTTATGAGAGAAGTAAAAAAGTTTTGCTTCCATGTAATTTTGGAGAAAACAAGATTTATTACCCATTTTTCTATATTATAAAACATTGAGCCACTATATAAATATGAGGGTATACATGTCAAGTACATACCTAAAATCAACAGCCAGGACTGTGAAGATAATTTTAATCTAGGTGGATACTTTAAGAATAGAAAATGAGTTCCCTCTTATTCTATTTTCTTGCCAAAATGGATCCTTTGAGTTTTGTCATTTGCTGCTAAATTACAGTACCTGAAGGTAAACTGTCCTGCAGTTCTGTGGTATACGAGATCCAGCTACTTGGATATCCTTTTTGACTAACCTGTGACTGGAAACAAGTCTTCATTTTTCTCATTTTCATATTTGTAACTTGTGCCCTATATATGCCCTTGGACCCATTTTTAAATTATTTATGCTTATTTGCGTAGTAGTTTCAGTCTTTTTGGCATTGAATCTTTTTTTTTTTTTTTTTTTTAACTTTTTTGTGTGATTCTTTTTGGTTTTTGTTTTTAATTGAAAGATTGGAATCCCAAGCATAGAAAAGAAGCTAGCTCACTTGACATGGTTACTCTACTCTTGAATAACCACTATAAATACAGCACACAGTTGCTTTGTGTATTAGAAGTAAAATAACCTTCCAAAGACGTCAGTGACATTTATTTAGTATCATACTAAAAGAGTCCTGAAAACTTTATCTAACATACATTTTTGTAGTGGTTATTCATTTAACAAAATCTGGTGGCATATACATAATAATACTACTACATGCAGTTGTGCCAAGTGTGAGCCTATCAACCATTCTATCAGAGTCGCATAGAGATGAGGAAGTTAGATGCGAGAAGGTTACTTCAGATGTGGGCAGTCTCATATATAATTTGAAGCTGCATCATACTGCAGAAGTCTAACATAATTATTTTACAGAGTGTTTTGATTTTGAAGTAATTTTCCCCCTTCTTTGGTTTTTCTTTCCCCATGTCCCTTTTAGATTTTTTTTTTTCATTAACAATAATCCTTTTCCACTTTGTACTCCAGAGCCTTCAGATAGTTGAGAATATTAAACCACGATCTTACTGTATTTGGAAAATGACAACACATTCCATGCATGGCTCATCTGGAGCTGTGTTTATTTTGATTAGTTCTGTTTGTGTTCAAAATGCAGTGTCAGCAAACCGAAACGGGTTTTTATCCCCCTGCTCCATCCCCAACTTTTCCTTTCTTCTAGAAATAGATCACGTATGCACACGATCACCACATGTACTCACTGGGGCCAAGGGAGAGGACCGAAGCCCTTGACTTACATTATTTTATGATACTACTGTCTTTTCTCTCTCTCTCTCTCTCTTTTGAATCCTTTGAGGAGAAGATTATTATTAGCATTCATTTGATGAAAGGAAGCAGCCGGAGGACATATAGCCATGTACCTGTCTGTATGTGAGCATTTAGAGCAGTTGCATGGCTGACGAGTATCTAGTTGCTTCCTAAAAACAAACCCACCTCCGTACTTATTTCACAATTGGTTTGAAACTTAAAGACCAACTGACTTTATAGTTGTAATGAACTATAAGTGATTTTGCACAGTTGACATACCTGTGTGTACTGTGGTAGTCCAGGACATGGCAGAGGATGTATTTTAGATGTACTGGATATGATGATGTACTTTGTTAAGTAATCCACACTGAAATATAATCAGAAATTATCTAAGTAATGATTTGACAAAAACCATTACTTACACAAATTTAAGACTATAAGACTGGGACAACTGTTTTTGTTTTTCTTTTAAATTTAAATAAAAGTCTGCTTCCTTTTAAGAAATTCAGGGAAGATTTGATTATATTGAAGATACAATATTTTTGTAGTATTTATAAACTGTCCTAATTGATAGACTATAGAAACCATTTTTGTCATACAAAGGTAAATAGGTCTATTATATAGAACATTTAAACCCTGTGAACATTACACCTACTAGGTTTGATTTATGAAGTGGCATAGACTCTAACCTTGCACTGAGCATCTTTTCATTCACATCTCTCCTGCCTTTGTCTCAATGGCAACAGTACAGAAAATTCTGTCAAACCTCAGAATATAGTAGAAATAATTAAGCTGTTGAATGAGTCTTAAAAATCATACTACTGTTAAGTGGACCAAGTTTGATGAAGTAGAATGTGAGAGGTTGATTAAAGAAGGAGCTACTTAAGGACTTTTGGAGTGATAACTTTTCCACTTGAGAACTACTTTATGTTTTACTGTAATTTTTTAAATTTTTTTTGTTCTTTTTTGTTACTGTGCAAAAGAAAATAGTATTTACAGGTGGCTTCTTTTAAAATATAAAAATATAAAGCAGGAATGTATATGAAATGTCAGATTTTATTGTATTTGCAGAGTATTAGCTTTGAAATTGAATAAAGAAAGCTGTAGTTTTAAAAATGCCTTCTTGGTATCAGTTAGAAATTTCTTCTATTTTTTATGTACTTAGAGTTCTTTGAGGTATAGAGTTTTAAATGGCAGGATTTTACAGTGTTTACATGCAAGTGCATTTTATAAGTGTTCTATATGTGTAAATTAGTATTTTCAACTGGAAAATGTTGGCTGGTGCAAAAGGCCTGGCCTTTTTTTTCTGGTTCCCATGATGTTGCCTACACTGCTAGACTACAGTATTGCTTTGTATCATGAGGCCAAGAAATTCCATGTTTGTAAATAGAATAATTGAAAAAGCAATAAACATTTATTGAACAAAAGAAACTTTGTTTGGCCCAGAGTTTATGTTGAACCAAATTGTTCATAGCAATTTAAATTTCTTTAGATTCATTTCTGTTAATCATCAGTTATTAATCACATCCATCATTAATAGTTGCTTTATTGCTTGCATCTGAGAGAATACTAATGCTTAATAGCAGTCAGATACTTATAACTGCACTGACTGTTCAGAATTCTTTATACCAAACCTGTTCATCATTGTTTCCGATTTCTTTCATTGACTGCTACTAACTATTAGTTGTTAGCTGTATTTTATTTCTATTTTTTTCTGTTAACAAGTTGGGTTTTTCAAATTATTTTTTGTGGGAGTGGGCTCTTCTTCATTTGTTCAAATCATGATATGAAATTGTCATGATTTTTATTGTATTCTGTAGATGGTGTCAATCAGTTTGTCAGAATTCAACATGCCTTTTTTTTATTAGTTGTGATTAGTTTTCATGTTGTCATTAAGCCGTCACTAGCTGAAACTAATCTCTTCTCTATCTTTTCTTTTCTTTTTTTGTTTTGTTTTTTGTTTCTAACCACCCAGCCGCCACCGGCAACTAACCTATGACCTTCTGACCTCTGAACTCTTCACCCAATGATGACCTGACCATGCCTGCCTGCTGATCAGTTAACTGGTAATCGCCTTTGCTTGCCTGTCGTCAGTGCAGCGAGCTGAGGCACTTGTCCGTTCGTCTTACCATCTAACCAAACAAAAGACAAAGAAATTGTCCTCCAACTCAGCTTTTCCCCCCCTGTTTGGGTGAAAGTGGTTCTAGAACCTGCACTGAATAGTAGTAAAGCAATAAGGCCCGATTCATCCCACAGCACTGATCATCTCTCAATGCCCCACCCCAAGCGAACGGTAAGAAGGCCTCTCTTAAGAAGGGGAGACAGATGGCCCTAACTACTTAGTGACAGAGGCAGTTACTGTGAGAGACTTGTAGGAATTTTTTTCTTCTCCTAGCGAAGTCAAAGCTCTCTCTGAATGTACTGTGTGACAATGCATCATGCATGAACCTTTGGTCAGGGATGTCATTGGGGAAGTGACTTCAAAAGTATTCAAAATTTGACATGCTGTTTGTTTAGTCACTACAGTGCCCTCAAAGGGCAGACATTGCAGCCTTTTTATATTGCCTGCCAAAATTTGAAGTATTAGGACAAAGTGTGCCATGAGAGAAAAACTTAACAAGGAGTTTTAAAAAGTAATGCAAAGAACAAAACTACAACACTATTTTTTAAAAAGTTGAGTATCTGAGTTTAAATTTCCAAATCTTTATTTTACACCACCTTAAAAATTATACGAGAACAAGGTACATGCATTATGTGTCACATTACTGGGCAAACTGTTCAAATATTTTTTTTAAACCTCCCTGTATAGAAAATATCATTAAGGATGTAAAAGCCATGCTTGCCTATTTGCTGTATACATGTAATGAAATTGTAGATAAAGTGTAGTGCATTGAAACAAATGAACAAAAAAGTAGATACTTTTACTATACAAGGGTGCTGGTGCAGAAAAAAATATATATATTTTTGGAAATGTAGCATTTTATACTTTCAAGTGTTATAAAAAAAAAAAAGAAAAAGAACAAAGAAACCCTTTATTTCATTAAATGATTTTTTCTGGTGGTTGTCAAGAAACAAAAGACCAAAAGAGCCTTTTTGTCTTTCTTTTTTATTTTTTAAGTATTGGAATAAGTCTAAAGAAAAAGAAAGTGCCTTATTTTTCTTCATGGTCATTTAGTCAAGTGTCCTGTAAGATCAGCTCCTCCCTCAGAATAAAGTTACTGCATGTTCCTCAGTCGCCCAGTATGTGAAAGGAGATATGAGAGGAGACAAATGGGTTGATGGTCTAAATTGTAAGATTTGTGTCACGTTGTCTTGATGCCAGTTTGCCAAATCTGATACTGTGAAAAAATTTGATAGCTTTTCTAATGTCTGACTAGTAAATTTTAAAATGTCATTCTTTTACAAATCATAATTAGTACTTTTGGTTATTACCGTCTTCAGTGTTAGCCCAAAGGATTCTGAGGTTTAGAAAAAAATTATGTGAGATCTGAACATCAGTTTACAGACAAAATTAAATTAGAGCTTTATTTTATTTGGAGAAGAGGGATACAATGGATTTTTTTCTTACCAATTAGAAATAATAGTAATGCCTAAAAAACTTTTTCCACAAAAATGAATCTTTGAAATTTTTTATTGTTGAAAAAGTGTTAAGTAGCATAAATCTAACCAGATATCTTATGTAGTCCATCTCTGCTGGCTTTAGTGACTGCTCCTAAACACACCTTTTTAACGCTAACNGAGTGTGGAAAGCCTNCATCACAGTGCTCAGTGAATGCTCAGCTCCATTCNTTCTCCTCTCCANTTTCTCTCTTGAAAGTCAAACAGTTTTGTAGTTGAAGCAGTTCGTGTGCAAAGCCTGCATCTAAACACTTGAGTTAATAAGTCATTAACCGCTCAGTACTGAGATGTGGCAAATCTCAAGTGATTGTGGACTCCTGGCTCATCAACTCATGCCCTCTTCCATACCCTCATGGCTTCACAGTCAAGGTCAGNAGGAANCTCAGTGGTCACCTTNATGGTGACCTCTCCATTATTCTGTCTCACTTGGAACCATTTTCAGTTTATTTACTATGCAATAGACTGTCCTTGTTTTGTACTCAGCTAGCTTTGGTTTAANGTNCCACGGCTTTGTCTTTCTGTTACACATGTGGTTTTGANTTACTTACAATATATGCTGTGCCATTTTGATTTTTATTTTGGTTGGTTGGTTGGTTGAATAAATATGCGACACTCAGAACACTTGAGGTGATAGTTTTAAAAAACAAAAACAGTACCAGTATTTGATCCAGTCTCATCTCAGCTGTGTTATACCTGGACATTTTAGATGTTTATCGAAGGTCTTTTATGGGGAAGAAAGCAAATGTGTAAAGCAGTNGACNTGTGATGTNTATGAGTAATGCTGACTCTGAACAAACCTTTGAAAANTTAGTTNACAGGGTTTNGAGTCAACTGAAAAAAGCATGACTTTTGGAATCTCTGAATGCCNTGGTTCTCAGTATTATCACTCTATTGAATTTTTTTTCTTATTAAAGTATGTAGTTTTTAAGACTTTTTTCCTGACAGTATTATGTAATTTTNTAGCGTGGGTAGATGGGAGTGTCGCTTGTATGTTACCATACAGCTGACATGTATTTTTTGTCTATTCTTTATTATCTTAGTAGTTTCATGCTGTGTATNTACCATAACCAACCTATTGCCTATGAGAAACATGTAAGATAATNTATTTACAGCCATTGTTACAAGTTTATAATGTATTTTTCTATCTTGTTTTATATGTATGTTATATAACATTNAAAAGAATTTTTTTCTTGATTGAGAAAAGGATACAAAATGCAAAATCCACAATTTTGATAACTGAAAATTGCCAATTGTTTTGCAGTACTTTATTATATTGGGTGTCTTGTCTTTCTTGGGCTTTTAGTTAGCTGATGAATGAATACATTAGACACTTCTGGGTTTTAGTTGGGATTTTACATAGCTTGCATTTTAGTTCTTTGGTTCTTTGCTGTTTCTATTAACCCATAGCATTATTTTAATAAATGTTATAATACCAACCTACTAACTCTGGACTATGTTTGTTTATTAACCTTTACGTGTTTAATGAAAACAAACAAGGATAAAAAAATTCTTGAGTTCCTGGACTAACAATGAAGAACGTGACCACAGATAATATAGTATGACTTGTTTTCTATGTTGTTTGTCAGCTGACAGTTGTGCACACCTCTGCTAAAATGGCTTTGGGTCATCTGGCCTTTTACCATGGAGGGTAGGTGCCAGTGGAGATGGGAGCAGCGTAGCATCTGTCAGTCATTTCTCCAATCATGCCACTGGCCTTTCAGCATCTGCATTACTAATTCCACACTTTATTTTTCCAGCTCCAAAATAATCACCCTCTGTTCACAGCATAAAGAGTCAAGAGATTTACTGTAATGATATACCTTGAGAGACCAGTTTGATTCTTTGTTGAGCCTTTTACCTAAATTTCTGAGAACAGGCCAGTTTTGGTCTCATAAAGTTCATAGTCAGTTGATATTTTTCCTGTGTTGTTCAGCTAGCTGCTCCTATTAGAGTTAAGTCGGCCTCTCTAGGTCTTGAAGTCCCATCCTGTCTGTGACCCACCCCCCTCCCTTCAGTGTCTTGTAGAGCTCAACTTGGGTGGCTTTCCCCTTACCTACTTCCAGAACAGCCTAGACAACTACACAGGAAGCACTGTAGAGACAAACACTGTAATCTGGCGTGTGTGTGTTTGGTTAAATTCTACAGAGAAATAGGTCTAAGATCCTTCTTTCTCCCATTCTTCGCCTGGCTGTGCTCTCTGTAAAGGGACCTCTTCTTCAGCACCTATGTCCATTTTTTTGTGTCAGAGATCGACAGTTACCTTGTGGGGGGGGGGATCTTACATGATACAGAACAAACAAACAAAAAACCCCCCTTAGAATGAATTTTACTTTTGAAGTAATGGTTTATATTTAGAAATTATATTTAAGAATCATTAAAATTAAGTGTTGAGTTCTATCATAACTTTCTGAAAGGACACTGTTAAAATTCTGCTCTGTGCATATATGAAGCTCAAAATAGTGAGACTAGTTTAATTCTCTCTGATCATTTTTGGTCCTGTACATACAGAATATCTCTGATAAGAGGAGGGGACCACGTCATATCATTGGGTAGACGGTGCCCTTTGCCATGACAAGTATGTTTAGTGTTCCTGCATGTTTCAGACACTGTCAGGCTCCTGCTGCACAAAAGCCCCAATGGTAATATAACAGTTGATGAAGAACTTATGTGCAGTTTAATGTTCTCTGAAGCCTGTGTATGCAGTCTCATCCTGTTTTCAGTGAGGGCACTTGATTTATGTCTCCTCACCACCATTCCTATTGAAAATGTTGCTCAAAGACAGTCTCACATGGTGCAAATAGTGTTGTATGCCACACTTTCATGTAAATGCAGTAGTATCGCTCAGCCAGATGCTGGCATGGGAATGTTCTAGTGTCACTGTCTTAGGTGATGCTATTTGGTAAAATGTTTATCTGTGTTTTATTCAAAAGGCTGGTGATATTAATGTACTTAGTAAAGTATCTTCTATTTTTCTTTTTCTTTAGGCAAAATATTGAGGAAAACATAATATAAAAATTATAGTCACTTAATTGTAGTGCAGCATTTTCATGTATGGCAGTGCCTGTGTGAGGAAGTTGTAGAAATGCCCTGTCCATTAAAAAACAAACAAACAAACAAACAAACAAACAAAAGAGGTTTTGTGTGCACACAAGAAAGGTGTTTGGTTAAATTTATGGGTGTAAAGGGTGTGTGTGCGTGTGTGCATGCATGTGCGCTGTTCGCTTGAGTGCCTGTACTGGGATGCCTGACTATTCCTTGATGACAGTTGTCATTTTTGACCTCAGGGTTTTGGAGGAATGAAATATGTTGCCAAAGTAACAGTTAAATTTCTTGGTCTCCCACATTTCTCAAAGTGCATAGGATAATGTGCTTAATGACATTTTGTCATAAGTCATTTAATACCTCTACAATGGAAATAATAACCCATGGTACATCCATGTAGTACCTGGTTTATCCTGTATAAAATTACCTAAATTGCGAGTTGTCTTTATCTTAAAGAGGCTTGACAAAAGTGTATGTATAGCTGGTGCCCAATGCTGAATCAAACTGGTCAAACTGAAGCACAATACACGCCTTGTTGTTTCTGCTGCACTAATTGCCAGGGGTGGGAGACGAAGAGTAGCAACTAATCCATGGTAGGTAGATGTGGGCAGGGGGTGCTGTGTGTAGTAACTGGGCAAAGTGGAGCTCAACATTACTTGAAGTTTGCTGTCCCCTGGAGAGATACCGGCCAGGACTGGGGCAGTCTCAGAGCCAGGGTAAAATTAATTTATATCTCTTTAAAGGTTCTATTATTACGAGGTTTTGAGCCAAATATATCTATTGCAGGTTATATTGGTATGTATAAAAATTTTGAACTTGTAGAAGTTGTATATATAGGGATATACATATATATGTATGTGTGCGCATATATGTATGTATGTATGTATATGTATATGTAGATTTTCCTGACTCATACATGAATGGGAAACTGCAAATGACTGTACACAACATACAATAAAAAACTGGACAAGTGCATGTGCTGTATCTTCTCAAGCCAAGAATAAGATGAAAAGTGTGGCTGGCCCCAGTCACAGAGAAATACCAAAAAGCGGAGTTAAGTTTCTCCTCCTCCTTTAAACACTGCATAGAAAATTAAAGAATCTCACAATCAAGAATTGTAGTAATTAACACATCACTGTTTATAAGAAGGAAGTCGGTGAACTTTTGTAGTGTTCCCCAGCTGATCTGAGCATCCAAAACATTACCAGGCTAATCTTTAAGACACATTCGTGTAGCTTTTAGGTAGTTTTCTTATTGTAAGAATTCTTGGGAAAGTAATAAGGATGTATCTCAGTTGATGAAGTTACTAGCTTAGAGTGCGTTCCTGGCACCATTAAATAAGAAAAAGAAGAAGCATTGCTTACCAAATCTTGGTCTTATCTACTTTGTGAAAAGGACTGATGTTACAGGTACACCATTAAAGTTTCCTTTTGACATCTAAATTTTACAACTCTTTGTACTTTAAGGTAACCATTTTTTCTTGTTATATTTGGAAGTTCCTTTGTCTTCTAACTGCTTATTGGAAGGGGATATCCTTTTCATATACCTCCAAAGGTACATATACTGGTATCCCTGTACTTTTGATGGCTTAGTACACATTAAAAGTCTGATAGATTTTTTTCACCAGATCTTCTCTTCAAAAATCGCATTCTCATAGTAGTCTAGTCATAATCTGAAAATAGATTTTTTTTTTCCTTGTCCTCAAAGATATCTCTGTTAAGCTCACCACTACTAGGAATACACCTAGGGCACTTAGAATCACACACATGAGCTGTTGCATAGTGTGCCAGGTCTAGGAATATGATTTGTATCTTCAGACACTACCCTCACTACCTTGCCTTCTCAAAAGAGGTGGCAACTAGAAGGTGACTTATCAGGTAAAATGCTTTCCCTGCAACCCTGACAGCCTCGATTTGATCTCTGTGTCCTATAGTAGAAGGAAAGAACCAAAGCTGTGTTCTGTCTTCAGCATGTGTGCCATGGCATGCGAAGCTCATACACACAACAAGCAATAAAATCCTTTTTAAATCACTGTCATTCATTGAGTTTGTATTTCTTATAGTAAATACGAGCTGAGTGGCATTTGAGATTTCTGCAATTACTGCTTTTTAATACATCAGTCTTGTTTGAAAACTGGGTGGGTGGGTGGGTGGATGGATGGATGGGCTGTATGATTTCATCAACATGTATCACCTGTTGGGGTAGAAATGTTATTGCTCTTTGTTTTCTTTATTTATGCCCTTCATACGTATTCATTATTTAATTGGATACTGATTAAAACATTACAATGTGAACCAAATGAGGAAAATGTTCACAAGTAACTTTTCTTGCAGGACTGAGTTAATCCTAAAATGTTCAGGAAAGGTGGTGGCTCCTGGTGTCAGGATCAAGTCCAGTGTGGTTGGGAAACTGGCAGCAGGACCATGATTCAGGTGATCACTGTCCACATTCAGTCCAAGACCCCAGCTCTCAGAATGGTGCTGCATGCACTTAGGGTAGGCCTTCTCAATTAGCCTAATACAGAAAGTTCCTCAGACACATATATGCCCAGAGGTTTGTCCCTAAGGTGATCTAGGTCCTGTCAAGTTGACAGGCTCAGAGTTTGTCTAGATATAAATACTGCTACTGCAGTGTTACAGCCACAGAGCTATAGAAAGAAGATGCCCTTGTCAAATACCAGCTCTTCCCTCTTCTGACTGCAAGGCTAAGTTCATGAGTCTGTCAAAGATATAAGTAATGTTAAAGGTTATTTACTGTTTGCAGTGCTGGACATAGAACCTGGGTCTGAAGATGCTACTTGAGCTCTCGACTTCTGAGCTACATCCCCAGCCCAAAACAAACTTTTTGGAGGTGTGAGAAGTACTTGTCAATCACTCAAAATTTGCAGTCAGAAATGTACATTTTTACAAAGTTCCATTAAGTTATTTGGATATTTTGAGTCCTAATCTGTTAGTATGTAGGAAGTATTAGTCTGTGCTCTGTGTTAGCTAATGATTCTGGACGTGTAACTCACAGAGGCTGGGGTGATGGCTCAGAGTACAGTGATTGCCATACAAGTGTGAGGACTACAGTTCAAATCCCTAGCACCCAAGGATATAAATAAATGCCAGATAGGCGTGTTAGTCCGTCTAATCCCAGCATCGGGGAGGTGAAGATGGGATCCCTGGAGCTAGAGTAGCCACATCAGTGAGCTCTGGGTTCAAGTGAGAGAGAGACCCTGCCTCAATATGTAAGTTGCAGAGAGATCAAGAAAGTTAAATGTTAACCTCAAATGACCATATGCATGTACAAGAGTATGCATCTATACATGTTTACACACATCTATGTATTCATACATACATACATATATATATATATATATATATATATATATATATATATACACACACACACGTATACATATACACTCAAAATTTTGTGTATGTGTGTGTGAATACCACATACATGGGTAGGGGGGGAACTCCTTAAAGATTTCTCACATGTAAAATGAGTACAATGCCTACTTTGTAGAGTTCCTAAGAGTAGGTTGCATGAGATCATTTATTTGACCTTCACAGCATGTTGCCTAGTACCAAGGACCAAATGTGAACATCTGTCCTTACCTATCTCATTCTGCTGTTTCCTGGTGCTGACTTGAAGACCCGTAGTTAAAGTGGAGTCATACAGGAGGAAGGAAATCATTTCCTACATTTATTTCTATTGTAAAAGGATTAAACATACCGTCCTAAGATATGCATGCATTTAAAGGGCTTCCCAGTTACTTGGGTCAAGAAACTGGCATGTTTTGTGTTATTCTTTTATGCATTCTCCAACCTGCTGAAGCTTTCAAGTAAAATCTAGCAAAACTCCTCCCACATCTAAAATTGTGATTGCCTTAGAAGTTACTACTGTGTGATTAGTTAGAACATTCACGTGTATGAGAAAATGTTTTAAAATAATGTGCATGAAATGATAGTTCAGAAGAAAATGTGTAAAATCTAGGCGTCACCCCATGACTACATTCAGACACCTTACCAGACATTTCTTCTGTTGGATTACTCATCTGATAATATTCAAGTATGTATGCTGCATATTTGAGCATTCACCAGGGGTGACTCCCACCAACAGCCAAGAACTTTTGCAGAAAGGCATTTTGAATGTGCAGAGCCATGCCCATAGCCAAGTACTCTCCTTACATGCATAGGTTCTGTGGATGTGGCCCCTGTAACATTACCACAGTCTCACCCTTCTTCAGTAACATCTGAAAGTTATCTGTAAAACCTAATGTAAACCAAGTAAAACACAATAAGCACATGATAGTGGAGGAGCCTCAGATCTCACAGCATGTTTCCTGGATCCTAGAGACAAAGGAAGACCTCACTATCTTTTTGTCCCTAAGAACATATTCTTGGCTTACCACGAAACTGATAGGTATGCTCCTTTCTATGGTCAGTTTTGCGTGCAGCCTGAAAGAGACCCTCTTCTTAGGAATACACACAGTGATTGGGGTGGGGGTGGGGCTTTCTGAATTAGAGTCCTATCCGGCTATTCATTAGCTATTGTAGTACACATGTTGCTTCATTGTTTCCACAGAGAATAGACCAAGATGCAGAGCTTAGAAGCCAGCTTGAGTCTTTGAAAGCACCATGCACTTGGTTCAGGAGATGATAATGCATGGAGCAGGATCACACCTCTGACTGAACTGTTGCATTGCTTGGAGAGGAGTCTGGCTCCTTTGAGCAACTCTATAGGAAACCCAAAAACACTCCTTGGAGTGTTGCATAAGGCTTTTTAAGAATTCAGAGAAACACGTTGAAGGGAAGCTAGGAAATTGAAAGTGAGGCTGGAGTCCTGGGAAGGCAAAGACCTAGAGAATGAGTAAATTGAATCTTCCTAGCTGGGTGGCTGGTGTGAGATATTTTACTTATCATCTCTTACATTCCTGAATTGTATGTAGTATATTTGCACAGTTAGGCAAATGTTGGAAGTGTGTATTTCTCTGTGTAGGTTAGGAAATTTGCAAGAATAGAGCCTTGCAGTTCATTATAGAAGGCCTTCTGTACTCTGAATCGAAATGATTAGAAGGACTGGAGAGTTCTCAATGTTTAAGAGTACTCAACTGCTTAGCCCAAGAGTGCCCAAGTTTAGTGCCTGAGTCAGGTGGCTCACAGCTAGCTGCCTGTGACTCCAGCTCCAGGGGACCTGACACCGTCTTCTGAATGACCTAACAAAAATAAAACTAAAATATGGGAGGGATAGAGGCTCAGAGGTTCAGAGTCTTTATGCTTTTATGGAGGACTCAGATTCCGTTCTCAGCACCTATATCGAGATGGCTCACTCACAAATGCCCGTAAACCGAGGGATCTGGCACTGGGGTATAAAGGCATCTGCCAAATGCACAGAAACCCATCGTCACACACATAAATACAAGTTGTAAATCTTTAAGTAATGTTAAGTGACATGACCTCCTTCAGTCTTGGTCATGCCATAAACTTCAAGAGCAGATGGACCCAGCTTGATTCTGAAGTCACCCAGGAACCTCGATGTATGTTCTGTGGTGCTAGGTCTGAAAATGAAAGAGGAGCTGAAAGGAGTGATTAAAGAAATTGCTTCCAGCCAACGGATGAAAGTTTTAACAAGCGGGCCAGCAGAAAGTCCTCTAGCCTGAGGTCTAGTAAGAGCTGGCTCAATAAAGTCTGACTCACACCTCATGAGTTCTAACAGCAAAATTGTATCCAGAGAAATAAAAAGAAAAATGTCACATGACAAGAAAGGAAAAAAAAATAGGTGAAAAACCAAAAAATTTGCAAAGCAGACAAGCTATAACACCCCTAGATGAAATTTCAAAAGGAAATGGCAGAAATTGTCACCCTGAGAGAACATCACAAGTTTTTAAAGTACGCACAATTAATAGGACACATATATAAGTGGAGATGAAGAATGGAAAGAAGACAAGTTTGAAGCAAAAAAAAAAGGATAGTGTCAGTACTGGCAAAAGAGGGTGGAGAAAGGACAGATAAAATCAGGCCAAGAAGCATTTGAACAAACCTTTGAACAGTTTTCAGTCCTGAAGGAATGACATAATACGACAGACCTTAAGTCATTAATGCAGGAAGCTTCCTGAGAGGTATGTGGTGAGTCTGGAATTCATACAGGATGGTCCCTGAGTCTGCCCAGGGGAAAGAATAGAGGGCTCAGCAGTGCTGGGTTGTCTTTTGTTAGGTTGACACAAGCCAAGGTCATCAGGGAAGAGGAATCTTCAGCAGAGAAAATGACTCAAGCAGATTGGTGTTGGCAAGGCTGTGGAGCATCTTCTTGTTTAATGATTGATGTGAGAGGATCCAGCCCACTGTGGGAGGGGCCATCCCTAAGCAAGTGGTCCTGAGTTATATGAGAAAGCAAGGTGGGTGGGCATGATGTGGGAAACAAGGCAGTAAATGGAGTTCCTTAATGGCCTCTGCTTCAGTTACAGTCTCTAAGTTCCAGCTTGAGTTTCCAGTGGAAATATAAGACAAAATAGTCTTTCTTCCCCCAAGTTGCTTTTGGACAGTGTTTCACCACAGCAATAGAAAGCAAACTGGGACAATGATTTCCCCCAGTCACATGTCATCAGGACCAGAGGATAGACGTCTGGACCCAATAAACAAAACTATCTCCCATGTGTACCAGAAGCCAAGATGGATACAGTGCTTCACCAAGACTTTGGGCTGTCTGCTGGAGGAAGGCTCCTCGTGTGGAAGTCAGGTGGTACTGTTCCGAGGCCTCCCTCCAAGCGCATCTGTAGGAGCAAGCTCTCCTCAGTAGCCCATGAGCTTCTGTTCCCACCCTTTTCCTGCTGAAATGGAGATGCTGAGAACTTAGAAACTACAAATTACTAAGCCTAGGTCCCTGGGCCCCTGAATATCCACCAAGAAGATGGCTACCAGCCTTCCTGGAACACTGTTCATTAAAGTCAGTCTGTGTGTGTGTGTGTGTGTTTGTGTGTGTGTGTGTAACACTGTTCATTAAAGTCAGTGTGTGTGTGTGTGTAACACTTCATTAAAGTCAGTGTGTGTGTGTGTGTAACACTGTTCATTAAAGTCAGTGTGTGTGTGTGTGAAACACTTCATTAAAGTCAGTGTGTGTGTGTAACACTGTTCATTAAAGNTTCATTAAAGTCAGTGTGTGTGTGTGTGAAACACTTCATTAAAGTCAGTGTGTGTGTGTAACACTGTTCATTAAAGTCAGTGTGTGTGTGTGTGAGAAACACTGTTCATTAAAGTCAGTGTGTGTGTGTGAAACACTGTTCATTAAAGTCTGTGTGTGTGTGTGAAACACTTCATTAAAGTCAGTGTGTATGTGTGAGAAACACTTCATTAAAGTCAGTGTGTGTGTGAAACACTTCATTAAAGTCAGTGTGTATGTGTGTGTGAAACACTGTTCATTAAAGTCAGTGTGTGTGTGTTTGTGTGTGTGAAACACTGTTCATTAAAGTCTGTGTGTGTGTGTGAAACTGTTCAGTAAAGTCAGTATGTGCGTGTGTGAAACACTTCATTAAAGTCAGTGTGTGTGTGTGTGTGTGAGAAACACTTCATTAAAGTCAGTATGTGTGTGTGTGTGTGTGTGTGTATGTAGTGTGTGTACGTGTTCGTGGGGTTGTCTGAGATCAACATGACATTAAGTACCTTCCTCCTTGCTTTTTTCACCTTATTTTGTGAGATGGGGGTCTCCCTCTGAACCTGGACTCACTCATCAACTTAAGACTCCAAGGATCCTCCTCTCTCTGCCTCTCCAGCATTGGGATCCTACACTTGTGTAGCCATATCTGGCTTTGACTTGGTGCAAGGAATCCAAACCCAGGTGCTCATACCTGCTAGGCAAGACTGAACTGTCTCCCTAGATCCTAAGCAACTGTCACTTTGGTATAATAGCTAGTGGTATTCCAGAAACTTGTATAGTGTTCTTATTTCAGTTGGTTACTATGACAAATATCATGATGAAATGCAACTTCAGGGAAGAAAGGATCCTTTATTTCAGCTTACTGGTTATGGTCCATTATTGAAAGAAGTCACGACAGGAACTTAAGCAGGAACTGGGAACAGAAACGACGGAGGGATACTATTTACTGACTCCTCCACACTCTCATGCTTAGTTAACTTCCTTATACAGTTCAAGACAACCTGCCCAAGGAATGGGGCCGCCCACAGTGGACTGGCCCCTCCAAAGTCGTTTACCAATCAAGATAACCCCAACAGGCATGTTGTTAGGCTAATTTTGTCAGAGAAATCCTCAATTAAGACCCTTCTCATTGGTTAAGAGCATTTCCAGAGGTCCTGAGTTCAAATCCCAGCAACCCCATGGTGGCTCACAACCATATGTAATGAGATCTGATGCCCTTTTCTGGTGTGTCTGAAGACAGCTACATTGTACTTACATATAATAAATAAATAAACAAACATAAATAACACAAATACATAAATAAATCTGTATTAGTTTCTTATGACTATTGTCATAAATGCTCATGAATCCAGTGGCTTAAAGAGTCATTGGGTTTTTTGTCTTTAGCTCTAGAGATCAGAAGACAATACATCTGTATAGCTGGCCTCCTTTAGAACCAGTAAGGACAATACAAGGCTTGGCATTTTATTGTTTTATTCTGACTCTGACCCTCCTACCTCCCTCCTATTAAGACCCTGGTAATGATGTTAAGCCCATTAGATGCTGTCAAATAATCTCTCAATGCAAAACACCTGAAGGAATCCTATCCGAAAAGTCTATTTGGTCCTGTAAGGTCGCAGTCAGGAGTCTAGGGTTAGGGTGTGGGAACGGCTGAAAGGAGTGAAGAGAACGATGGGAGACAGGGTAAGTGGCAACATACTGAGGCAAATGGTAAGCTGGTTATCTTCTCACAACACACAGGAAGTGTTAATAAGGACCCATTCTGCATCTGCACTGATTTTCTTACACTTTGAATCTCATTCACCTTAATATGAACAGAAAGTGGTAAGCATGTGGATGGGGATCCATTTCCCTGTGAGTCCTCAAAAGTGCCGCCTCCACAGAACAGCGCCTGTGACTCACTCTTGCTCTGCTTAGTGAGCCTTAGAATCTTCCCTTTCGAACTGATGATACACAGGATCTCTCTGATCTCCAAGCTGACTTCTGCCTATTGTCAGGTAAAGAAAAGAATCATGTTCAATGCAGAAGTCCTTTAGAGATGAAACAGACAGCCCAGCACACTAAACAATTCCAACAAGATTCCTTGGACCGGAAGGCTCTGCAGTTGGCCTTGGGATCTATTTGTATGTTCTTTTCTTGAGAGTCAAACTTTTGGAAACCAGGAACCAGATTAGGCATTTTTCTTTTTCCCCCTTTTCTTTTTCTTTTTTTTAAAATTCAATAACACTTTTAAAAATGGCACATTTTGGGGGCTGGAGAGATGGCTCAGAGGTTAAGATCTGTGCTCTTCCAGAGGTCCTGAATTAAATTTCCAGAACCACATGGCTGCTCACAAACATCTGTAATGAGGTCTGGTGCCCTCTCCTGTCTTGCAGACATACATGCAGGCAGAATGCTGCATCAATCAATCAAAAAGAGAAGAAAAAGAATGGCACATTTTCTTTCTTCTCACACCTGAGGAGAAAGTATTTTCATTGAATCCTCTTGAGGAGTAGACCCTGCATGGGCTTGCCACTGCAAGATACCATACAGCCCCAGATTCCCAGATGCCTCCAGGCTGCTCCTCCACAGGGATTCAGTGCTTCCAAAGTGTTTGATGCTACTACAGTGAGTGCTCAGCGCTTCCCACTGGTGCACAGTGCTCCTACCGTGCTTCATGCTCCCATAGCTCTTAGTGCTCTCAAGGTGCTCAGGCCATCAATAAGGTTGATTGATGCTCAGTTGTCTTCCAGGAAGTTACTTTGTTGCTTGTTGGGTCAAGCCTCCCCAAGTATTGCTCAGAGGTCAGTAGCCTGACGCTATATGTACTTGTGCAAGTGCGCACATAAGCAAATGCCCAGTCCGGTTGGATTTGAAGTCTGTGATTGTCAGTCGGGTGGAATAACAGCTGTCATCATTTCTTTTAACTTGTTTCTTTTCGTCTATTCAGGTCAAGGGGGTGGTTTAGGTCAGAATTCCTGAGGAGCCTCAGGAACAATCTGGTCTGTCCATTGTGTGCAGAATGAGGCTGGGCAGGTACAGGTTCTGCTGCTGTGAGGGGCAGGGCTCTGCTAGCCTAACTCATCCCCTGTGTAAGCACAGAGCTACAAATTAAACATGGTATAACCCATATCTGTGCCCTTCCTTCCTGGTGTTGGCCAATGACACCAGACACGTGTCTTCATCCACACATCCATTTTCATTCCTAATTATAAATCAAGTTTTCTTTATGGATTCCTTTGATTTCCTTCCATGGGCATTGAGTGTTTGATGAATTCAAGTCTCCCGAATCGCTGTCTAGCTTGTGTCACCCTTCAGAGAGCTAAGTAGTCCCTTCACGTGTGTGCATACATGAGGACTATAGCACACATCCACTTTGCCATTTTCATCCCATTACAGATACTATGGTCGTCATATCTAAATGATGAAAATATCCCCAACTTTCCAGTAATTTTTTTTATAAGAATATCACAACACAACCCTGAAGTACCCACTGAAGTGATACAACTAATCAGACTTAAGGTGACCAGAATGTTCTATTGCTGGAAAAACAAATAACAAAGGGATGGATCAAAATTAAGGAATACTTATAGATATACAAAGTTTCCAGTTAACAAAGTATGGAATGGAGGTGAGCCATGTGGGCTCCTGGTGGCTGTGGACAAAAAAATTTTACACCCCGGGATATGGGTTGTCATAAGCCTTCCTTACGCTTATTTAAGGGTGTCTTTGAAGAGTGTATAGACAGAACATCCACACATTTCCTACATGTCTTTGTATCATCCAAATAAAGAAGACCACAGAAGCCAGGCCTGGTAGCATAGGCCTTGATGCCAACTGATTGGAGGCTGAGATAGGAAAATTCAAGTTTGAGGCCAGCCTGGGCACCAGCATGAGTTCAGTGGCAACCTGGGAAACAGAGAGACCTATTATAACGTTAAAAAGTAAAGGGGAAGGGAGTATTGACACTGGCTAGGGTGATAGGCCAATAGTTGGCAGCTTGCCTAGCATGCCCAAGGTATTTTTTTTTTTTTAAAGATTTATTTATTTATTATATGTAAGTACAGTGTAGCTGTCCTCAGACACTCCAGAAGAGGGCATCAGATCTTGTTACGGA
>NC_034610.1:6608917-6660452 GCF_900095145.1 Mus pahari
TTTTGTGTGATGTGTATTGTGTGGTGTATCTGTGTGTTGTGTGTATCCGTGTGTTGGTTTATGCACATGAGTGCAAGTGCCCCAAGAGTCCAGAAGAGGATGTCAGATCCCCTAGGAATGGGATGGGAGGTGGTTGTGGGCTGCCTGATGTTGGTGCTAGAAACTGGACTCAGGTCATAGTCTGCAAGACCTATGCAGTTGCCCCTCCCCAACACACACACACACACACACACACACACACACACACACACACCTCCTGCCATCACTTCATTAGTCTTACTAAAAACCGGAAAGAAGAAAACACTGCTTCATTTTTTTCAATGAGTAAACTAGAAAAATGGATTGTGCAAAAGACTAAAAAGAGCCTTTAAAAAAAACCTTACAAAACCAAATATAACTGGGTGACTTTAGCGGGGTTGGAGCATATACATCCCCGGCATTTAAATGTAAGCAATTCTTATAGAACAAGTTTTTTTTTTTTTAATTGAAAAAATTCAGCATGTTCGGGAGTTAAACTTTCAGTAACAAAGAACAAGAAAAGAATTTTGTTTTTTCCTGAAAAATACTTCCTAAGTTATACAGAGCATATGTGCAGAGAACAATATTTAAGAAATTATTAAGAGTCAGATTTCCCATGCTCTCATCAAACATTCAGTACGCACTGCATTATAAGGGGAGAATCACTTTTCTGTTCTAGTTGCCAAGGGTAGGGTCAGATGGTTGGTACCTTGTGTCCCTCAGGCAATGAGAGGACAGAGGGGACAGAGAGGCCCATGCACATTTCATGTGAGAGAAGAGGAACCCCCAAACCTGGAAACTACAAACCGGGAGATAGGGAGGGGCCCTCAAGTTCTCAGAGGGATGGAGACGTGCCTGGGAGTTCTTGGGTTCCTACTTCTGCCTACAGGGTATTAGGGTTTTCTTAACTTTGGCTTCCTATGATGTTTTTAAAATCCTTCTGTCTCATAGCTTGGGCACTCCATACCATAAAGGAGAAGCTAAGACTGTAAAGACTGTTTCACAATAAAGAGCAAGCCTTTAAATGGAATGTGTGGGGAGCAGATGAGATCCTGAGGGTGTATTATCGACATGAACATGGGCATGTCAAGGATCACAATGCCCCAGACACATGAGAATAGCAAGATGTTCTCCATGTCTGACTCCATGTCAGGGAATGGCGAGGCCTTCCCTCAGTCTGAGTGTGGATGTTGACTGTATACGGAAAGTATGAATTGCACCTTTCTCCTCCAGGATGACTGCAGCCTGGGTCTGTAGACACCCCATTAAGAACGAGGAAGACCCTCCTCCTCCTCAGACTGCATACACAAACCTGGATTAGTTTCCAGGCTCTGGTGCATCTCTGTCAGAGTGCATGGCCCATCCAGTCCCAGCCTTTCTTCTATGGATTGATTGCTTCTTTATTACCCAACACCCCGGTCAAGTCAGTCCTAAAGTTGTGCCGATCTCAGTTACACTTTATGAAATATCACTGTACTGTCTTTGTCCCAATTGTCCTGGGAATTAAGGGAAAATACACCTCATTTTGAGCTAGTGACCTCTTCAGAGAAATGATTTGAGAAGGGAACAGTTGCTTTTATGGTGATGGGGGTTAAGATGTTGGCATTATGCAGAGAAGATTATGAACCCTTTAACAGGCCCACTCCCAACAAGTAACAACTTGTGTCTGCCCTTGAGAATGGGTACCCTTAGTACAGGAGGACAACTTGGCACCGTCAGATTGCTGTCCCCTGCCTAGTGCATGGCAAATGGCTTCTTGGGATGTGGAAGATGTCTGTCTGTGAGGCTCAACCTCTTCCCCTTCCCTAAGCCTCCACCCCATCTTCATTCAGATAAACATACATTTCATAAAATTAAAGAGTATATATGTCTTGTTCAGGTGAGTGTCTTTTATTATATCCAGTATCTACCAGCTGTATTGGTTTATGTTCTTTTTAATGTACTTAAAACAGAAATGTATTTTCTTAGTAGCTTTTCAAGTCCTTGGGACCAAATACCTGACAGAAATAGTGTGGGAGAGGGGAGGAGTTACTCAGGAGGTACAGTGATTTACATCAGGGAAGGCTTCTTCCATAATTCTACAAACATCCAAGCAACACTGAGATTAAGCTTGAATGAGGATTCAAGGCTTGATCCCTGATCTCCAGTGACCCATTTCTTCCAGCTAGACTCTACCTCCCAAAGGTCCCACAGTCTCTGAAAGCCTGGTCCCCACCGGGGAGGGGGTGGGACCAAGTGTCCGAACAGTTCACTCGTGGAGGCATTTCTTAGTCAGGTCATAGCACCTACTTAGTTTCTAACTTGGACCTTGAAACAACATTATTAATCACGGCACACTGATGTACTTCTAGTGCTGGCATGAGGCTCTTCATGTCTACATGGTGGCTATCCATGAAAGGTTGGCTGCTGCTTATGAGTGTTTGTAGAATGGTTGTGGCCAATGCCCCATTTCTCTCACCTGAGGAAGAAACTGAATAGCACTGTTCTGTAGCATGAAATAGAGATCTCTAAGTGTGGTCTAGATGACAGACAGATTGACGCCTTCCTATGTAACAGGTTGTGCTTTGCTCCTGGAAGGGTGGGCTTTCTTGTCACTACTCTTCTGTCTTTAATATCAGAAGTTTGGTTTTTATCATCCACAGAGATTTAGGAATTTATCACATTTTGTAGCCCTTTATAGTACACAACCATAATTCCATTGTTGTCGCTGTTATTGTTGTTTTTCTGTTTGACATTTGTCCTAGTTTCATTCTGTCGATGTTGATGGAACACTCTAACCAAAAACAACATGAGAAGAATCTTAGGTACCATTGCTGTGATAAAACACCATGACTAAAGCAGCTTTATAAAAGACATCATTTAATTTGGCTTACAGTTTCAGAGAATTTGAGTCCATTGTGGCAGAGTGATGGAGCAGCTGGGAACTCACATCCTGATCCACACCTATAAAGGAGAGAGAGCTAACTGGGAATCACACAAGTCTTTTGAAACCTCAAAGCCCAACCCCAGTGACACACCTCCTCTACCAAGGCCACATCTCCTGACACCTCCCAAACACTAACTGGGGACCAAGTATTTAAGCATGTAATTGTGTGTGGGGACATTGTCATTTAAACCACTACAAAGAAGAAAGGGTTTGTTTCGCTTACATTTTCAGGTCACAGAAGTCAGGACAGGAAATGAATCAGAGACTGTGGAAGAATGCTGTTTCCTGGCTTGTTCTTTATACATGCTCAGCTTGCTTTCTTATATACCCCAGGCCCGCCTGCCTAGGGATGACACCACCCACTGTGGGCTGGAAGACAGTCTCTCACAGATGTGACCACAGGCCGATCTGATCTTGGCAGCTCCTCAGTTGAGACTCTCAGGTGACTCTGGGCTGTGTCAATTTGAAAGCCAGAGCTAAGTAGGACAACCTCACAAATAAATAAAAATGACAATTATTATTATTTTTTTTAATTCTCATAGGCAAAAACCTAAAGTTCAAAGGCTGAGTAGCCTGGAATCCTCATACTAGACAGTAGGATTCATCCCTAAGACCCTCTGGTACCCACTATAGAGAGGAGCGGTAAGAGGGGCCAGAACTCTGAAGTTGTTTACAGAAATGGTTGCAGCCATGTGGGAGCTGGATATTACAGAGACAGAAGTGAAGCATGGTGGGAAATTACTGTCTGACGGAGACCAATAGATATTTGGCTTTTATTAAATTATATTCTCACTGACCAGAGCTTCTGGAATACTGTATTTGCCTCTTGTGGCCAGGCCTGGACCCAGGAAGGCCTTGTGTCTGCTGTAGTTTGAGAATGAATGATGAAGCTGTACTTGAACTAAGGGTGCTGAAATTGTCTAGAAATCTTCCAATGGCTCCAGCCTTCTGAACCCTGCTGGAGTGATTGTCAGGGTCTGAAAATGCTGTATTCCTTCTTGCTGGTACCCTTAGTGGCGTGCACTTTCTCATTATACCTGCAGGGCCCAGCCTCTACTCTCCTTAGGGTTTCCTCAGTAGCAATTTTGGTTTCATCCTGGACTGTTCTTTACCCCACAGCTTCCTTACTCTGAGCCTCAGCCTCCTCATTTTTCTGTCTGGCTCTACAGATACGGCTCTGAACATGTGATTAGTACAGCATTTGATCCTCGGGCTATAGAGGAATGGAAGGGTCGGTGCTCTTAGGTGGTTCCGTCACCATCCCTCAGAGAGAAGGGGATCACAGAGTGGGAAACAGTGCTTTCCAGTCTTAATGAGGAAGGGCATGGGTATGACCAGTAACACCAAGTGTGTAGCTGGTAGGGTATGATCATCGAACTCAGTGACAGTGTCAGCCTTAGAGCCATAGACCTTCTAAAGACCTGTTAATCAAGTCCTCAGGCTAAGAAGTTGCTAATCCTTCCCAGTCTCCAATAACACAATGCACTCCAGGATGTGCCTCTGAGTGAAGGAAGTCAAGCTTCTCTCAGTCTTCCTCCACTCGCCAGCTGATGGTTGTCTACCAACATTCTGTTGGTAGCCCAAGTCTCCTAACTCATTGTCTTAGTTAGGGTTTTACTGCTGTGAACGGACACCATGACCAAGGCAAGTCTTATAACAACAACATTATTTGGAGCTGGCTTACAGGTTCAGAGGTTCAGTCCATTATCATCAAGGTGGGAGCATGGCAGTATCCAGGCAGGCATGGCACAGGCGAGAGGTGAGAGTTCTATGTCTCCATCCAAAGGCTGCTAGTGGAAGGCTGACCTAGGGTGAGAGTATTAAGCCCACACCCACAGTGACACACCTACTCCAACCAGGTCACACCTATTCCAACAAGGCCACAACTCTAAATGGTGCCACTCCCTGGTCCAAGAATATACAAACCATCACACTCATGAAGAACTTCATTAAAGTAGAGTTCTAGCTGCTGTAGGAGCATCATCTGGGGCCAGCAAGATTCATATTTGGTGATGAGACCACTGTAACACCAGCTCATAAAGGAGAGAGAGGAGAGAGATATGCTCCCCTCAGTGTGTTCCTATTATCCATGAGCCTCTGAAAATGTGGCTTGCTCAAGAAGGCATTAGAGCTGAATTATCATCTATGTTTGTCACAGGGGTTGAAAGTGTGTAATGAGATTCCAGAGTTAATGTTTTGTACAGAGCACTTAGGAGAGCCAGGATGAAATTGGCTCTGAGTTCTGATGGGGCGTTTTAATTAAAGATAGTGTCTAATCAAGGGTGGAGCAGAGGCTGCTTAGAAAACGTCAGTTCATTGTCCAATCCACTGATGCAGAGATGGGCAGGCAGCCTCTGTGGAGATCCTGCTGCCAAGAGGGAGGGTGACAGTGAGGAACTATGTTCTGGGAGCAGCAGAGAGGCTGAGGAGCTGGGGGCCTCCTTGGGCCACATGTATGTGGCTGTGTTTGCAGCCAGTGTGTGTCTATGCCCATGGCTCTATGAGCATCATACAAATGTCAGTGGTTCTGCCCATAGATCCACATGAATGCTAGTTAATTAGATCTGGACAGAGCCCCATGTATATACATCTCCTAGCTGGTGTGTGCAGCCCTGTGAGCCCACAGTCAACTGGAAGGTGCTTTCATACATAGGGCTGGTATGACTTTTCCCAAAAAAGCAAGCACAGGATCTAGCATGCATGAAGCTGGATGAAGAGGGAGCCTCTGTGCGCCCTTCTGATGAACAGCCATACAGAGAATGAGAAATCAGTGTTCTCCTGTCTGCTGTCTTTTATCCTCTGAAGTGCCATAGCGCATGAGATCCTTCAGACGCTCAAGGAAACCTATGCCAGCTGGTTGTCACCGGTCACAGTTCCCTTCCCTCCTTGCCATCAGGCCCGGCCCAGAATGTATCCTAGATAAAGACGCTTTGGGTTTAGGCTGGGAGGAGTCTGGATAGGTGGACACACAAGCATGGATCTCCAGTGACCTTCGCCTTTGAGGCTTCTGGGCCATATGCTGGCAGCTCTATATCTGTTAGCATTTCAGCAGGAGCCAGAAAACACTTCTGCTGTTTTCTCTGGGCCCCACTGGCAGTTTGTTCTTCTTGCAGGGTCTTGGCCCAAACTGAGGGCTGGCAGCCTGGGCTCCCAGCACTTCCCTGCAGAGCTACTTAGAGAAAACACATTTATGACACATTGAGCCAGAGTCTGAAGAGGGACCTGCCTCTGAGAATTGATGCATAAATGCCAGGCTAGGCAGGCAGGAGGGACCTGCCACCAGGCACTTGCGTGCGTTTCCTTAGTGCTATGTGGCTGTGAGACCAGGTAAAAGCTTAGGGAACTAATTGAGTAAAGTTAGAGAAACAGGCATCGTCTCAGAGTTGGCAGCCAGAGCTAGGTCTGGCAGAAGTCACTAACACATAGGTTTAAAGAAAACGGATGGTAAGGACTCCCACATTTATTTAGAAGACAGAACATGCAATTCATTTATTTTTAACGTTACTGTACGTTTATGGGTGTTTGTCTGCCTGTATGTATGCCTGAGTGCCACATGTGTGCTGTGCTCACATGAGGCCAGAAGAGGACATTGGATGCTTTGGAAGTGGAGTTATGAGTTGCTGTGAGCCACCACACTGGTTGCCTGGGATTGAACCGGGGGCCTATGGAAGATCAGTTGATGCTTTTCATTGCTGGGCCGTTTGTCTAGCCTCAAACATGAGGTTCTAGACCATTCGTCTGTGTGACTGGTCCAAGACTGTCTCCAATCAAAATATACTCTGTTAAGCTTTAAAATACATTTTTGGTATACCACGCAATAAGGAAATCATAGGGGTTCAGTCTTGGCCTCAAGCCTCTTGTTTGCCCGGATCAGGGTTATTTTACACTGGCATGAGCTAACATGAGTACAGAAATGTCTTTGTGGGTTGAACTTGTAGACAGAGATGTGGCTTCGGTTCCTAGGTCCCAGTGACAATGGCCTACTGTAGGAGGCAGAGGAAGTCCGCTACCTCCAGTGCTTTTCCACTCTGCCAACTCCACTTGGATCTCTGGCTCCTGGCGCTCTGTTCTCTCTGTACTGGGATGTATACTTTATATACTTTCCTTTCGAGTTTTTCTTTTTCCTTAAAATGCACATCCCCTTGGGATTGGTTGTAGTTTAGCCCTTAAGCAATCTATTCTTCCTGAGAGTTAGGGCCCCCTCCCTCCCTGCCCAAAAGCCTGAGGCACAAGCGAGAGAGGAGCTGAGATAGAAGAGATGCAGAAATGGGGGCCAGGTGGAGCTCGTGCCTTGAACCTGTGTGCAGCAGCCCTCCACACATGCTTGTTTTCATGCTCAGGTTGTAGAATTTTCTCTCTGGAGCTTCAATCTTATGTTTTAATGCATTCATATGAACCATGTTTTGTCACAGTTTTCTCATTGTTTGAATATAAAGAGCCAAATAATATTTCTATCTTCATGCATGATAGTCATTAAGATTATTTAGCTGCATTAGTTAATAACAGTCTGTCATCCAGAAAACTAGTTTGCATTTCATTTGGTGGGGGGGGCAGGGGAAACGTTAATAATTAAATATAATCAATAGTGGAATTATCATTCCAGCAACTCTCTCGACCTGAGAAAGATGTTGTCAATTTGCACTTAGTGCTAATATGCCATTTATTCCATTAATGGCCTTTATTTTAACAAGCTTAATCATCTTTATAGGTCTCTCTTCCTCTCCTTCCCTTTCCCTTTTTTATTGCTCTGCTCATATAAATGCTTCCACAGTCGAGTGACGCTGAAGCAGAGACGGAGTGATCACAGCCTTGGGTACGCCTGCTGGGAGGGCGGTCTCGTACTCATCCGTACTTGTGTCCAGCCACACACGTTGCAGAAAGCACATTTGGTTAAAAGCACATAGATCATACTGTCTCTGTGCCCCACCTCCAAAGAACTGTCTCATTTGCAGCCAACTTGGCACCAGTCCCGGCTACTCGTTTGGCTCTTTCTTAAGTCCAGAATGGATGAGTGTGAGATTGAAGGTGCTCAAGAGATTTACTTGGGCCAGCTCCTCCCTGTGACATGGCTCTGTGAAACACCGCAGCATTATGAAGATGATGCTACACACACACACACACACACACACACACCAATTGTCTTTATACTCCTGCTTGTTGGTTCCTACAGCCTCCATTCAAACTATCCTGAATGCCCAACTCTATCCCATGGGCTCTTCTCCACCCTCCGAACATGTGGTCATTACCAGCACTGATGAGGCTAGAGATGCCAAAAAGAAGCTGGGGTCCAAACAATCACTTCCTAAGATGCATTGCCACGTAACTTCTCTGGAAGAAAGGGAGGTCCACCTCTCTGGACCTGTGTCTCTAATCTTAGCCTGCTTCAGGTTGTCAAATTAGTCAGATTGTCTACATTGAACAAAGATGAACCTTCCCTACAAGTCTGTCAACCCTAGAGAGCATGTGACCCTTAGCTCCTGACATCTGGGAGGAGTTGACAGCCATGATGCGTGTGCGCCATTGGCCTGGCGGACACTAATTGCAGGAGGACTTCCACATCAGGATGGTATAGCTCTGGTCTCTGCCTAAAGGGTGCCTTGGAGGAGAGTGACAGCCAGGACTGCAGCTTCCTGCTGGGTTTCACAAAATGTTCTTTAATAAACCAAATGCAATACAAGAATAAGGATGCAAAACCAAACCCTTCTCTCGATGACTGGCTTTAACGTCTCAGGTGGCGGTGGCGGTGGCTGCCGCTGACCTGTTCCGCTCGGTGCAGGCTATTACCACCTCCTTCCTTGCAACATATGGTGTGGATCCTCCCATAGTCTTTCCTCTGCCATGCATATTGTCCCAGTTACTCTTCATGGTCTGAAGAGACACCCTGATTAAGGCAACTCACAAAAGAAAACACTTAATTGGGGGGGGGCATGCTTCCAGTTTCAGAAGTTTATTCCACTGTCATCATGGCAGGGAACATGGTGGCATGCATGGTACTTGAACAGTAGCTGAGAGCTACATCCTGATCTGTAGGCCAAAAGAAGAGAGGGTTAGCCTGGCATGGACCTTTGAAAACTCAAAGCTCACTTCCAGTGACACAGTTTCTTTGACAGGGACACACATCCTAATCCTTGTGACCCTTTCAAATAGTGCCATTTCCTAGTGACTAAGTGTACGAGCCTACGGAAGGTTTGGAGCATAAGGGATACATGCTTACGGCTCCTTATCTTTCCCTGTCAGCAGAGGATGGAAGACATGCCCGGCCCCTTCTCTTGTGTTTGAATAAGTTCAGAAAGAACACATAGTATAAGCAACAGTGTCAACAGGCCAGAACCGCCCCTCCAGAGCTCCCTGGGACTGGACCACCAACCAAAGAGTACACATGGAGGGACCCACGGTGCTGGCCACATATGTGGCAGAAGAAGGCCTTGTTGGACATCAGTGGGAAGAGAGACCCTCAGGCCTGAAGGTGTTCAATGTCCCAGTGTAGGGGAATACCAGAATGGGAGGATGGGAGAGGATGGGTGGGTGGATAAGCACCCTCACAGAGGTGGGGGGGGAGGGGGGGATTGGGGGTTCCAAAGGGGAGACCTGGACAGGAGAAAACATTTGAAATGTAAATAAAGAAAATATACAAGAAAAAAGAAAAGAAAAGAGAAATGGAGAGGAGAGAGAGGGGAGAGAGAGAGAGAGAGAGAGAGAGAGAGAGAGAGAGAGAGAGAGAGAGATTGAGATTCATTTTGGAAATGAAAACCTTATAGATTTCAGTTCCAGAAAGTCTTCTTCTGAAGGCAGAAGAAGGCAAAGAGAGTAGGGGAGTCCTATAAACTAAGGGTGTATGCTCATAAACTAAGCAGTCAGTGCTTTCAATCTTCATTCAGGAGAACCATGTCTTGAGTGTGTAACACAGTGGCTGTGAAGTTGGTGGCTGGATCTCAGCAGATGGGGTCCGAGATTTGCTGCAGACCATGATGCTGGT
This sequence comes from Mus pahari, assembly GCF_900095145.1. Lineage (NCBI taxonomy): Eukaryota > Metazoa > Chordata > Mammalia > Rodentia > Muridae > Mus > Mus pahari. Next base: position 6,618,838 of record NC_034610.1, read on the forward strand.
GTGAGAGCAGTGGTAGGCACATCTGTGAGAACAACGGAATGATGTCTAATAATAACGAATGGATTATGAGAAATGTCAGAAGTTGCCCAAACCTGGGTACCTACACATGTCAACTCATTACTTCACCGACATGTCCCATAGCTGACCTGAGCTGGTCACCTGGAGAGATACCTAAATCTTATCTGCCAGGCCTCAGCTGTAGGCTTTGCTCTTCAACCAGTTACCAGACTGTGTGGTATCTCTGAGTTGGTGACTATACATGGAACCACTGTGATCTACGTCAAATATGTGTATCAACGAAGCTCTCATGTAGAGGGCTGAGTGACTTGCCATTTTCCTGGCAGCACGAGTCTGCTGCTGAAGTGATGGGAACAGTAGAGCTGTCTGCTCTGGGTTGGATAGGACCTCATTGGACTCAATCAATCAGTAACACTTGGGGAGGGAATGAGGTGCTCACAGGGTGGCTACCATAGCCTCAGGGGCCCTTCCCATTCCCAGGGTTAGACAAGGTGTCAACAACTGACTGGAGTAGGTCTGCCTGGTCCTCTCTGAGTTACCCAGGGGACCTCATCATGGTTGTGTGACTGCCTGTGAATCTTTTATGCTCCTCAAACCCTCAGTAACGAATATATTCTGAGAGGTCTGTCAACAGAGCTCCTCCTTAGGTTTGTCTGTTTTCTCTTTCTTGGGTCAATAGATGTTCCTTGATAACTCCCCAGTAAAAGTCACATGACACCAACTACTACACATGATCCCAATAGCCCATGAGCTCAGCAGGGACAGGTTTGTACAGAGTGTCTCACAGTGAAAGGCCATGGACCTGAGGGTTTAGGGAAACTACTCCAGGCCCACTGCTAGCCTCGAATATTGGAAGCCGGTCGTTCCCTAGAGACGAGGACAGTATGACACACATCAGCCTTCTGAGAGGAAGAGTCCAGATGATACTGGGGTTTTGTTCATTTTGACAATAGGATCATGGGAAGACTCTGCTGAAACCAAAGAAGTGTATCCTATTTTCTTCTTTGTATTTGGGGTGTGTATGTGAATGTATGTGTGTGAGCTTGTGCACATGTATATGGGTTGTGTGTGTATGTGTGTGTGTGTGTGGTTGTGTGTACATGTATGTATTTCAGTGTGCACACATATATGTGTGTATGTGTATATATGTATGTGTGTGTGACTGTGTGTATGTGTGTGTGACTATGTGTATGTATGTGTGACTGTGTATATGTGTCTGTGTACATGTGAGTGTGTGTATGTTTTTATGTGTATATGTGTGCACGTGTGTGTATCTGTGTATATGTTTATGTGTATGTATGTGTGTGCGTGTGTATGTGTGTGTGTGTGTGTGTGTGTGTGTGTGTGTGTTTGCAGGTTCATGTGGATATCAGAGGTTGATATCAAGTATGCTCTTCCATTGTTATCCATGTAAGTTTTGAGATAGAATCTCTCACTAAACCCAGGATTAATTGATTAGCTAAGTTGGTTGGCCAGTGAACCCAGAGCAGCCACGCACCCTGCCCACCCCCAGTGCTATGGTTACAGTTAAATACCCCCGTGCCTGACTCTTTATGTGAGTGCTGGGGCACCACATAACTCAGTTAACTCAGGTGCCCTTACTCGGTTGTCCAGCCTCTACTGGCTGCTCCGTTTTCCCAACCTCCCGTTTTCTTGTTGCATCTTGCCACTCCTTGCTCACAAACAGCTCTTAGGACACAATGGCTGGCTACTGCCAGTCAGCACACGGGCGGGTCTTTTTCATGTGCATACACGTTCACTTCAAGTGTCTCGAGTGAAACTCTAATCTCTACCTTGGTTCAAAAACACCGTGACGAGAACTTCACTTTGAAATCTAAGTAGCAGAATGGGCTTTTAAAATGTGAACACTCGGGGCTGGTGAGATGGCTCAGCGGGTAAGAGCACCCGACTGCTCTTCCAAAGGTGCAGAGTTCAAATCCCAGCAACCACATGGTGGCTCTCAACCATCCTTAACAAGATCTGACTCCCTCTTCTGGAGTGTCTGAAGACAGCTACAGTGTACTTACATATGATAAATAAATAAATCTTAATCATATACTTACATATGATAAATAAATAAATCTTAAAAAAAAGAAAAGAAATTCAGACTGAATAAAGTTAACTCTTAAAAAAAAAAGCAAATTAAAAAAAATGTGAACACTCTAGAAATTTCTGGAGTCCTGAGATTGTCTTTCAACCAATATAAATCTGAAACCCATTGTCTGATGAGGTTTCTTGTTGGCGTGAAACATTTATTTCTAGACTCTGCATCCAGCCTCCGGACAGTGACAGTGTCTCCTTCTGTCTTAAACACTGACAACTAACTCAGAAGCTCTGGGGTAGCCTGGGCCAACTTCCTGCCTGGCCCACCTTGGAAGCAGGGGTGATTTTATGAACACACACATGCCGCCTAGAGCTAGGAAGAGGCTCAGAGAGCTTTCCCCGAGTCTGCAGCACAATGGCACAGATATGTCTTGAGGCACCAAGGTATATCTGACGCAGGAGGAGTCAGATTGGCTCAAAGACAGAAGCCACACTGGCTCTTCCTTTCTGACTCATAGGACACAGGGCCAAACACACCACAATTTTCCAGGTTTGCTAAGTTCTCTGAGCCAATTGAGACTCTTGGCCCAGTCCATCTCAAAGGTTCCTCGTGTTCCTTCAGAGGCAGGAAGAAGGGAAGAGGTATGGCTCCAAGACTAGCCCCCATGCTGTGGTCAAACTTATCTTTAGTCTGTCACAGTTACAGTGTGTCACGGTTCCATGGAAAGACCAGTCATCAGCAGAATGAAAGAAAACAGAGCTGGCCACTTTGCGTAGATCTAACTTAGTAGTTATTTTCTTGCTGGAAAAAAAAAGTGGCTCCAGAGTGAGGATTTACTAAACAAATATTAGCAGTTATAAAAATTTTCTGTTTAAGTCCCAATAGTTACCATATTCCCCGAAGTATACAAATGTGTCACGCAAACAGGTCCTGCAGCCTCTGCTTACTGTCTAGTTTTACAGTCAGTGGCTACACAAGTCAGGGCTTCGGGAGACAAAGCTTGACACACTTCAGGAGAGAATGCCTGTGGTGATGTTAACAAAGAACCATGCCTCTTATCTGAAGAGAGTTAAAGGAAAATGTCTGTATTGACAGAATTATTTTGGTCTTTTTTTTTTTTTTTTTTTTTTTTTTTTTTAAAGTCATACTGAAGTTTTTGATGTTTTTTTTTTTTTTTTTTTTTTTTTTAGGTTTTGGGGGTTTAGGTTTTGTTGCACGTGCAGAATATTAGGGTGGACCCCAGAGGGTCTGCTTCCCACTGCTCAGCTCCATCTATGCCTGGCAGAGCAAGGACAGAGCATGGGGGAAGTTAGCATGACGGTGGTTGTCTTCTGCTCTGTGCTGATCCTATGCTGTGCCTTGTGGGACGTGTATCAGAACAATAGCCTTTAGTTCTTTTATGAGGCCCTGGGCTCCTCTGAGGGTCTTGTGGAAGCTTTGTATTTCCTCTCCAGGAAAACATATACATAGCCAGACAAGGTTGTAGGGGAAGAGTTTTAACACATTCTAACATCCCGTTAGGGAGTTACAAACACCTCTGAGTCTCATGTTCATCCATTGTCTATTTGCTATCACTAAGTATATTACCTTGGGTACTTTAAAGTTTATCTGGCTCATGATTCTGGGTGCTGATGTCAAAGATTGGGTGTCCATCTCGTAATGTACCCTAAAAGAGAAAAACAAAACAAAACGAAAACGAAAAACAAAAGTCCTGAAGGACAGTGAGATGTGGGGGACCAGACACTTGGACTGTCTGGACTTGTGGCTGCCTCCTCTCAGCTGAGTGAGCCCAGCCTCTGACGACCTCATCAGCTCCAAAGAGCTCTTTCCCAATATTACCACCATTGTGGGGCAATGGGCTATGCACAGACAGGCTGGTCTCCAGTTGAGTTGAGCCGTAGAACCCTGGTAGGACCCAGTGGTGATAATTTTCACCTACATGGGGTGGAAGGTGTTCCCTTATGTCTCCTGGACCCCTGGCTCCTGTCGAAGTTACCGCCCACAGAGCCCCCACAGGAGAGGCATGACTATCAGCCACATGGGAACAGCACCAAGCCTTCCCACATGCAAATAAGGTTTTCCCCAAACTCTCAGTCCAAGCCAATGAGAGGTGCCTGCCGTCAAACCCTGAATCACCCCTAGAATTGTATATAAATCCATCCAGGGAATTAAAGGTACGTGAGAACTACTCCTTCGTCTGAGTCTTTTGTTCCAAGAGCTGTAACACTTGGGAAGAGAGCTTCTCTCCTGAAGAGCCACCTGAGGTCCCGCCACAAGCCTCACTGGATTGTCAGCTTTTTGTCAACCTAGCCTGACCCTACTCAGTTCAGAGTGGCTTGGGAGTTACCAGTGACCTGGAAGGCGGAGACTTCTTGCCTGCACTCGCTTCCCTTCCCTGGAACCCTCGAACCTGGCCTGGACAGAGATCTCATGGAAAACCTCTGGTACTCAGGCCCACACACAATGGCATCACATTTCCACATGGTTGTGGGAAGGCACAGAGCATACAAAACTATACCACCACTAGGTCACCCAACTTGTATTGATTTGTCACCCTATTGATGGTTTGTATATGCCCCCGGAGTGGCACTATTAAGAAGTGTGGTCATGTTGGAATAGTTGAGTCACTGTGGACGTGGGCTTAAGACCCTCCCTCATGCTAGCTGCCTGGAAGTCAGTCTTCCACTAACAACCTTCAGGTGAAGATGTAGAACTCTCAGCTCCTCCTGCACCATGCCTGCCTGGATGCTGCCATGCTCCTGCCTTGATGATAATGGACTGAACCTCTGAACCTGTAAGCCAGCCCCAATTAAATGTTGTCCTTAGAAGAGTTGCCTTGGTCATGGTATCTGTTAACAATGGTAAAACCCTAACTAAGACACCCTTGTTTGAGGTCGTCCTGTTCTTTTCCCTTGAGGTGTCTCTTGTAGCAACACTTCCTATGTGTGATGACCTTATCTACAGATGTCTGGAAGTGTCCTAATTTCACTTCCAACCCTGAAAAATCAAGTGGCTGTAAGTTCATATCCATCTTCCCCTACCTTATGAGGATACCAATGTTCTGCCTTTGGGAAGCATACATTCCGTTGCTTTAGTTGGCCAAATACTGTCCTTCAGCAGCAGCCAGATCTCCTTGTTCCATTAGTAACTTCTGTGAGATGGAACAGTCTCCAACGTGCTCTTCCCATTCCTTTGGGGCTGCTTCATGTTTGCGTAGGTGGACATGTTTCACTTGTCCTGAAGAGTAAGTGACGTGGCTTCTCTCACAGCTCCTTCAACACAGGCAGGTTGTTCTGACCTCCAGTGACTCTTGGCTCTCTAAGAGCTGTGTGGCTTTGACCTCAGTGTGGGCTCTGACATCACGGATTGTCCTTTGGTTCTCAGTACAGATGTGTATTTAAATGCGCATAGGGAATATGCAACCTCTACTTTCATAGTGTTTGGGGAGGGGTGCAGTGAGGGTGTGGGGATACTCCCATCATGATCTCCATTGACCATGAGACCTCAGTCAGTGGCCATGGCAGGTCAGAGTCTGACAATGACCTGTGGACTTCTAGGCTGTTTATATGCCAGTGCTGAAGACCTGTGAAGGAAGAACATTACTTAGACCCATAGGAGAAGTCAATGTTGCATGCCCTGTCCAACCCACTTCCTGCTCTGGGGCTTCTGTGGCATAGAATACCAGTTTTCATTAGCCTACCTTGGGCAGCTCCAGCGGTGTATTGTTGTAATTGATCCAGAAACTTATCACCTTTCATTTGGGCTACTTAGAAGAAAAATCACAAGACAGGCTCAAAGGGTTTCTACCTTGTTTATCCAGATCAAACGATTGTTAACATAGAAAATGCTTGCTTCCTTCTCGCTTTATATATAATATAAACTCCTCTTTAGGCTGCATCAAAGTAATTTCACAAATCATGGATCTCTATTCTTCACTATTTGGAGTGTATTAGGGTGTGTTTCCTAAGAGCGATCATACTCTCTTACAAAACTACCATATAATTATCAAAATTCAGGAGTTGAGTAACACTGTCATGTAAGCCACGGTACAGCTTCACATTTTAATTACCTTAGCATTGACTTTTAGCTATTCCTCCTTTGGAAACAAAAGTCTAATCCAGTTTATATGCTCCAAGAATAATGGAGCAAGAGAATAATACAGTATTCTGATTGGTATAATACAGCGATGGCTTCTTATTTGAATGCTTGGCTTCTAAGTTTTCTCCTCTAAGTGACATCACTGTGACTCCCCATTCTCTTAAGTGTTTGCTGCAAACACTTGGGTGGTTTTCTTAGGAAAAACTGACCAAGAGGTCTCCAGACAATGGCCACCCTCCTGAAACCACCATTACTTTTGAACCCTAGAGTTTCTCTTTACGCTCTACCTCTCTCTTTTGTTTTTAATGACCTGAAGGTTGTTTCTATCTTCATGAAGCTTAGAGTTTGAAGGAAGTTGCTGCACCTCTAGATCCACAGTACAGGTCAAAGTCACATTGGACTGTAAGTGGGACCTTCCTGGGAACTATTTGTGTCCCATCATGCCTTCCCTACTGAGCTTCTGATGTGAGATCATTAGCTTCTTTGTCATGAAATCTAGCTCCAACTAGAATCTGTTACATGCAGCTCAAGTTGTCCATCAGAAATGCACCATCTCTCTCTCCCTGAATATGTCTATGCCCTGGCCCTCAGATTTGATAAATGTAATATAATTAGTTGACTGTCTCAAGAAAAAGGCTTCCAGAATTATTCAGAAGGTCCCTGAATCCAATGGTAAGTGTCGTCATAAAAAAGCAAGAGATATGACCCAAGCATGTAGACGGTCACAGGATGATGGAGGCAGAGGCTGGAATGACACAGCCTATGCCAAGGATCATCTAAAGCTACCAGGTATCAGAAGATGCAAAGAAGGCTTGTCTCTGCAGAGGCTGTGACGCCTTCAAAGGGGGCGTGGCCCGCTGGCATCTCAACTTCAGATTTCTGGCAACTAGAATCCAAAGCTGTAGTTTATATGCATTGATCATTAAAGTATCCCAGGCTGAGAGACAACCACATCAACATTTAGAACAAAAGTGCTAAGACATATGACCACCCCACCTCTGCTGGCACTCCATGTACATAGCTCACTTTGGTACTCATGTAGTATATAAGCAGTGATGGGAGAGGCATGCTACATCCCTTTGTGGAAAGTCCTGTGGTCAGCATCTTGCATGTTATGTGGCCAGCCTGGAATAATTTTTTTCAAAAGTCCCCATGGACTTTCAAGGTCTACAGTCTGTATTGAGGCTTGTGACTTCATCTTTGGCAACACTTCTACAGGAAGAAGGGACGAGACAGATGGGGATAAACACTACAATTCCATGGCACCATTTATTTTTTTTTTTTAGAGGAGATGCTCAAGGACTGCTATGCTGAACATTTTTTCAATAAATTAATTTTACAGACTTTTAAGGGATAGCTTTTAGATTAATGGAAATATGACGGATTTAAATGCAGCCCATTAAGTCATCAATTATATTGTTGCCGTGGCATCCTGTGTTTAATGGTACCAGTGCCCACAAATAAAAGAGGAATGACAGGAGGAAGCTGTTTGCTTTACTGTTTTGGCTGAGCTGAGCCAAGTGCTTGACAAGTTTTAATCTGAGCAGGGAGAGCAGGAGCGGAGCTAAGGCTCCTGGAAGAGAAGGAACAGCAGGAAGGTGAGGTCACAGGGAAATGGGAGCCCCTAGGTGTGGTACAGGGAAACGGAAACATCCCTCGGTGTGACGTGACACAAGGTCACTCAGAGTGAGACTGGGCTCTGTTCCTGGGTTTCCTTGCTTCTCCTCATTTTGCTTCCATACATTAATCAGCCCTCCCATCCTTTGCTCTGGATTTGATCTCTCCTCACCCCTCTCTCCCAACCCCTCCCCACTCCCTCTGTTCTCATTCAGCCTTGACTTTCTCTCTGATCTTAGCACTCTTTTCCTGTCCTCCTAGGATGCTGGTTCTCACTGTGGCCTGAAGCTCGCCCTAGAACCCTTGGATAATTACAAATTGCTCCCTTTGTAGATAAGACAACGGGGAAGTGGTCCTTTACTTTCGATGAAATCACAACACCCTGGTGTCATATTTACAAGGACATAGGGCCACCATTTGCCAACGATAGTTATTTATTTTAATTTTTTTTGTAGCAACTTTACTGAGCAGCTGCCCAGATCAGCACTAATTAAAATCCTTTAATTAGGTGATTAGGTCATGAGGACTGAGCCTGGCATAGACACAGGGAGATGGAAGTAGCTTTCTTATAACTGCTGTAGCAGGAGGGCCATGAGGGTTTGCTGAGAGGATAGATGCGTCTCTTCTTTCTAGCCAGTCCACCAATGACTCCTCATCACTCCTTCCCTCTGCTAAGGGTTCTGAGGTTTATACCCTCCACCACACATCCATCTACACCAAGGCTGGGATTCTCAGCGCCTTGGGAGCATGGCTTTTCTTCACTTCATAATGGACTTTTCTCAAAGAGCCAATGGAAGGCATCTTGAGCCCCATCCACTATCAGGTGTTCATGCAGGAATCTCTCACCTCCTGTTGCACTAAGGTCCAAGCCTAAGGCTGGGGACTTTCAACGTTGACATTCAGCATCTTTTCATGTACACACAACTGCTTCATAGCTCAGAGGAGAAATGTCCTTGCCTACCTTCCAGGCAGTTCCCTCCACTCACAGTCAGAGTCATGATGATGGCCATTCTCTCAAGCAAACACTTCGCCTTCTTCTCTCTCCGTGCCTTTCAGGTAGTTTCTCTCTGACCCTTCTTCACCCTTGGTCCCTGCCCCTCTCTTTGCCTGGATTTCCCAACAGTTTCCAGCAGGTGCCTCTTCCACTGTAGTTCACCTTCAGGCCTCATCCCTGCTGATGAGTTAGCCTTGCAAAGGGATTTCTGGGTTGTTGATACAAAGTGGGTTCCAAATACCATAGTAACCTGGCTACACATTCTGGGCATATTAGAAAGATATCAGTTTGATTCCCCTATCTCTCATTCATCATTTTTGCAATAGCCAAATGGAAATGTTCTGTGTTATATAGCCACTCTTCTGGCTGGGTCCTTCGTGTGTGTGTGTGTGTGTGTGTGTGTGTGTGTGTGACTGTCATGTGACATTCTTCTTTCTTTTTACTCTTACAATATAATTTAGTGTGAAGAGTGTATTGCTTCTGTGAGCTCCCACAGTCCATCCCCTTCTCGCTCCTTCTAGTGATTCAGGTTATTTGATTCATCTCTCTCTTCCCTTCTGGAACTAAACTTTCAGGAGAACACAACCTCAGCTGGATCATTGAGTAGGTGTGTGTGTGTGTGTGTGTGTGTGTGTGTGTATGCATGCACATATAAGTGTGTGCATGTGAATGTACATGTGTGTGCATACATTAATGAGTGTGTGCATGCATATATGTGTATACACATATGTATGTCTATGTGCATGTGAGTATATGCACATATATGTGTGTACACGTGCATACATGTGTGTGTTTGGGCATGTATATGTGAACATGTGTGAGTGTGGTGTACATTCATGTGCCAGAGGAGGATGTCAGGGGTCCAGCCTTACTCCTCTCTGCTTTATTCCTTTGAGACAGGGTTTCTCCTTAAAATTTAAGGTACTCTCATGGTGAGTGAGCCCAAGATTCCTCCGGTCTCTTTCTTCTCGTGCTGGGGATTAGTTACAAGTATGTGGCCAGGCTTCACTTTGTACATGGGTGCTGGGGGTTTGAACTCAGCTCCTCTTACTTGCTCACAAAGGATTCTCTATATTTTCATATTTTTATACTCCTTGTACATGAAAATTTAAAAAAATAGTTAGCTTTGAATTATTTATTGTTCATATAATGATGGTTTCTTTAAAACAAAAAATTGTGACAGAGTACAATAAAGGCCAAGTGTACTATGGGAGAAAAGTAGATAAGTTGCCCAAAGGCCTATGGGAAGCTTTCTATTTCTCCAGCACTTTAAGCAAAATATTTGAAACAGCCATATAGAGCCATACAAAACAGCAACATGAGGCTGTGAAGAACATGGAACAAGCACTCTCATGTTACCCTGATATTTGAATGTACTGCAAGCTTTCTACTGGCTACTTAGATAACATTTTATAAAAACATTAGATATTGTGATAGCAATTATCTTTTCTTAAAGATTTATTTTAGAAAAGATGGAGAGAGAGAGAGAAAGGGAGAGAGGAGGGGGAGAGAGAACACAAAAGGCTGGCAGAGGCCAGAGACATCAGCTCTCTTGGGGCTGGAGCAACAGGCAGTTGTAAGCTGCCTGATGGAGGTGCTGGGAACAGAACATGGTTCCTCTGCGAGAGCTCTGTGCACTGTTAACCGGTGAGCCATCTCTCCAGACCCACAATTTTATTTCTAAAAATAATTATAAGTAAATGAATGTTATTTATACATATGTATTTGGGTTTTGTGTTAACATTGAGATTACTGTAAAGCTTCTTCATGTAGCTGTGCCAACAGACACTATTTTCATTTATTTCTAAAAATAGGTCATACTTTTAGAAGTTTAACTTGGCTTTGAAGGGTTTGTAAGACATCATATAGATTCATGGTTAAGATTCCTTGGTAAAGTGCATTCATTCAACAAAATTTAGCATACCACATGTGTTCTTTTGTGATGATATGTTCTATTTCCATCCATTTGCCTAAGAATTTCATGAATTCATTGTTTAATAGCTGAGTAGTACTCCATTGTGTAAATGTACCCCATTTTCTGTATCCATTCCTCTGTTGAAGGACATCCGGGTTCTTTCCAGTTTCTGGCTATTATAAATAAAGTTGCTATGAATATAGTGGAGCATGTGTCCTTGTTATATGTTGGAGCATCTTTTGGGAAGGGACCCATGACTCCAGCCGTATATGTAGCAGAGGATGGCTTTGTCGGGCATCAGTGGGAGAAGAGGCCCTTGGTCCCATGAAGGCTCGATGCCCTAGTCTAGGTGAATGCAAGGATGGGTAGGCAGGAGTGGGTGGAGGCACACCCTCACAGAAGCAGGAGGGGGGATGGGATAGAGGGTTTCTGAGGGGAAATTGGCAAAGGGGATAAAATATGAAATGTAAATAAACCATCCAATTAAAAAAGGAAAAAAGAAAGAGAAAAAAATTAGCTTGTGTTCTTGTCTCCTCCTTCCATCCCAGCTAGCAATCCCGTGCTGCATCTTATGCCTTCCTGTTTAATTTATGCTGTAGATTAGTCCTTGGTGGAGAAGGGGAGGGGTGGGGAGAAGAGAAGGGGAAAGGCAGAGAGACAATGAGACAGACAGACAGACAGACAGACAGACAGACAGACAGACAGACAGACAGAGTCTAACTTCTTTCAGCGCCTCACAGCATCCTGAGGAGAACACGCTGTTGTGTGTTTTTGTGGTGAGCCTTCGTTACCTGCTCAGCTCCTATCAGCCTCCCGACTTTACCAAAGTTGCATCTCTTTTCCCAGGTGTATTGTTCAAATGTCTCTCCATGTACTGTTACTTATTTCCTTTTCTTGTTTTCTATTTATTTATTCATTTGTGAGTGCATTGTACATGTGTGTGTATGCATGTGTATGCGTGTGGGCCCACATGTGCACCACATGCTCCTCTGGGGTCCTGCTCTTCCCCTCACTTGATCTTATTCTTTGAGACAGGTTTTCTCACTGAAGTTGGAGTTAGACTGTCAGCCAGAACCCCCAGTGGTTCCCATCTCTGCCCCTACCAGAGCCCTGGGTCACAGGACCTATGATCAATCCCATTGTTTTCATGTGGATACTGGGGACTTGGACCCACATCCTCATGTTGTGTGACAGTCACCCTGAGCCATATTCCAAGCCCCAACTCTGTGATTTGACTTTTTTTTAGAAGATGAAAATTATCTTCATTTTATTTTTCCCTTCTACCACCCCAGAGAATAACATACTCAATTAAAGCAGAATTGCTAATTTACATAGCTACCAATTTTATGTAAGGGATTTCTGCCAAGCTCTGATCCCCACAGTTGTCAGTTAGATCAAATGACTGATACAGTTCTAGCATCTGAGACCCCCCCACACACACACCCCCAGCCAAAGACTGAGCTGTGAAGACACCGTGTGGCCTGTTACTCATTGTCTTGAGGGAGCACACTGACCATAGCCTTGGTATCCCAGGGGGATGGAGGGTTTGGACGAGCAGAGATCAACTCCCGGCTGGATGATGTTGTCTAGAAGGGAAGTTGATTCCTTGAGTAATCACTGTAATCAGGCCTCATCCAGTGAAGACCGTGTCAGGGCTAAAGCCTCAGGGGGTAAAGAGTCTGCAGACTCTTGGCTGGCCTTGTGTGGCCCGGATAATATCCATGGCTTGTACATGTTTACAGTTTCCCTCGTTCATATCTCGATCCGTGAGGTCACAGTGGCTCTCTGATGGGATGGTGCCCTCATAAACGATGCAGATGGTTCTCAGTAAGAGAGCACGGGACCTATCAGGCTACCTTGCAGGAGCACAAAGGTCACAGTCTGTGCTTGGCCAGCACCTGGACATCGGTGGCTCTGCACTCAGAATATGGGACTCGGAGCCCATCACAAGATGACAACTTGTACTAGCTGGCAGTTGCAATGCTGGGGAAAATGCTATTTGTTATTTTAGCTTCTTCCCCCCCCCCGCCCGCCACACACATTGTATATATTGGAATCTTATCACATGGGCCTCACTCAGTGTTCCCTCTGAGAGAAAGTATCTTAGAAGACTAGTCAATATCTACAGAATCTGTAAGATCATTGATGATAGCCAAGTTATGCAATCAGCCTCCATTTCCACAGACAGATGCATGTATAAAGAAAATGTGGTGTGTACACACTAAAATCCAGTAATAGAGAAGGAAAAAGAGTGGGGCTGGTGGTGGATCCTGCCTTTAATTCCAGCCTATGGAAGGCAGGGGTGGGCAATCTCTGAGGTCCAGGCCAGCATAGTCTACAGAGTGTTCCATTCCAGCCAGAGCTACACAGAGAAACCCTGTTCTGAAAGAGCAGAAAGGAGGAAGAAGGAAAGGGAAGGAGGAGGGAGAGAAACATGACTGTAAGGGGAGAAAGAGGAGGAGGTGGAGGAGGGGATGATCATGAATCTAGGAGGGGAATGGCTAGGAAGGAGAGGATCAGTGGGGGGGGGGGAGGCGGAAAGAGGGGTTAGTGAGAGTGAATGTACCCCCAGTGCATAGTATTCAGTAATGTCAACAGTAAACACTAAAGCAGGTCTCTCGGGGAGCAAAGTAGACCTAAGTAGAAAATAAGGCACAGAGAAGAGGCTGGACTTCGTGCACCACGGGAAGTTGGCAATGAGAGTCACCAGGACATCTCAGGTCTAGCAAGGAGGTGGTGGCTCAAATGCCTCCTGCAAGACACTTTGATCCTGGCGCAAGCAACTCTGGACCATCTCAACTTGCAAATGATTTGCATTCCGTGTTTTACAAATAATGTGTTAGACAACAAGAAGATCGTATCTTGGTATCTAGCAACAGCACCACACACCTGAATGCTTAACACAGGCATCGCACCCACCTGGAAGGTCTTAGCTGTTGGGATAATGATCTGATGTGATAATGTGTCTTCACAGTATGGGGTGCACCCCCCCTCCAACACACACAGGAAATACGTAACAAACAGAAGTGAGACTTAATAAGGAGTGAATTTTCTCCCCTACTAAACACTTTGGGCATGTTTTTAAACTAAGTATTCATTTGGAAATATTTTTGTTGTTATTTAGAATTTTTCATTTTAATGATCTGCATTAGTAACAAATACTCAAAACAGTCTTTCACATTGCCATGCATGGTATTATAGACCAGTTGAAAATTCTGGACTACATGTGCAGGTTTCTTTATACTCTTAGCAATAATTGAGGTCATTTATAAGTAGAGGTGATTTGTAAAAATGTGCATTTGTGAACACAGATGTCAAAAGTTGTATGTCTGAGTTAATTCGCAGAAGGTAGTTTACATTCTTCATGTGTGCAGTTAAAGCCAGGATTCCTGACTGGGGACCAGCCATCCTGGCTGTTTTCACTGTATTTGAAGTGCATTTTTGTAAGACAAATTATTTAAAATAAAAGTTCTATTCTATAAAAGTCAGAACATTCACAGCACACATATTTGCGACAAAACTGTATCAATACCACAAATGCTGACTTCGTAAAATGCTGATCACGTAAGTCGGGAGTGGATTATAAGGAAGACAGGAGAGGACCCCTTCTGCAGCCGCACTTGAGAAAAAGGAACGAACACAATGACAGAAAGAATTTTTTAATATTATATGGGAATGTATTCAGAGACTCAGATTGGAATTTGTCTGTGACAAAGAAAATAATTATACACAAAGAAAACTACAGCTTAACAACATGAAGCTTGAAAAATAGTCCCACTGTGTAAACCTACATACACTTTCAAGTTTTAGAAATGTAAATAAATTTATAATTTTAAAATAATACAAAAATTTTCATAAAGCATTTAAAAACAATTATTTCCCATCTTGCCAATAATTCCTAAAGTCATAGGAAAATGAACAGTTTCTAGTTCAACATACTGTGGTAAATCATCATAAACTTGTGATTTCTTTCAGGCCAGGTGGACAGTAGCAAGTTCTATGAAAAAAATTGGTAATGAGACCCCTTCGGCAACCATTCAGCTGTAGTAGTAACAGATTCCAACACAAAATGACTTTTTACATGAAATATTCCTGGATTTTTACATGTGTTTGGGGATGGGGTTTTGGCATGGGAAACCAGGCACTTAGACATGTTAGATTTGGCCCTATTGGACCTGCCCAATGGGAGCTAAAAGTTAAAACTGAGGGTACTGATGCCCCTGGGACTCCAAGGATGGTGCAGCCACTCTCCACGAGTGGAACAGTATCTGAATGTGACTCCAGTCTGGCGTCGAGTGTCAGAGGGAGAAGTCATCTACATTTCTACCCTCAGGCCTTGGTGGTGATGCTTTGCCCTATAGATGCTCAAGAGATAATGTGCCCCAACAGGCCAGAACCATTAGCAGCAGGAACTCATTCCTGAAATGGATAGCAAACGGTACCCAGGGAAGTTAATTTAGAAAGGAGCAAGGAATCCCTCCCACCTATTTCCCCATTCGTCCCCTAGGATCAATGGCACACTGGCATCTGATATAGAGAAAGCCACATTGGAAGGGAAGGGGGATGTAGACCTTTGGTACTTGATTGGCTTCAGCCTTTTCCACCACAGGGACAATGCCCACTCCTCCATTAAGCCTTTGCCCTCACACACTACATCATTGAGTGGGATCCAATTTCCTGGACTTAAGGAGCAGACCCAATGGAACCAACACACACACACACATATATATCTTCTGTTAAGTTACCTTTAAGCAAAAACAATCTAATCAATGACTTTTGCAACTTTAGAAGGCTCCGCCGGGTGAGTGCCGTGCTCTGAGCACTGCCCAGTGTTGCCGGTTGTTGTCCTTGGGGCTGACCAGGAAAGGGAATCTGACGGCTTTTCTCTCTTTTCTGAAATCGGAATGCTTTGAGGATTGAAAGTGCAACTTGGGTGTGGCATTGCTGGGTGTCCCTCCAGGAGTCAGGGGCTGGAAGCTTTGTCCTCGGCGTAGTGCTGTTGAGGTGGTGAAGCCATGGCACCGTAAAGAGTAAGGGCAAGGTACAAAGGTCCCAGGGGCATTGTCCTCGGAAAGGACTAATGCCGGACCCTTGGAGTAAGTGCTCTGAAGACCACGCTTTTATGAAAAGGCAAACCTGGCTCTGGGCTTCCATCTTGCCATCCCTTCCATTCAATCACCCCTGTGATGCCCTAAAAGGCATTCTCCGAATGCTGAGCAAGTGGGGCTACACGATCCTGAGCTACAAGCTAAATAAACTTATCTATAACGTGTCCACCTCAGGTATTTTTCCATGGCAACAGACAAGAGACCCTGACGTGCGGTGATGGAGCTTATAATCTAGAATCAGCCAATCAGCCTTCACAGAAACACCAGTCGAATTCCATGGCATTAAAAAAAAAAAAAAAAATGGCAGCCGGACATGGTGGCGCACACCTTTAATCCCAGCACTCGGGAGGCAGAGGCAGGCGGATTTGAGTTCGAGGCCAGGCTGGTCTACAAAGTGAGTTCCAGGACAGCCAGGGCTATACAGAGAAACCCTGTCTCGAAAAACAAAACAAAACAAAACAAAACAAAAAATGGTAAAGAGAAATTCAAGTTACAAATGCGGGCATGGTTGGCAGTCAGTTGAGTTGAAAGTAAGATTATCTTTGGGTGTCTGGGTAGGCCCAGGAGTGGAAGAGGAAAGCAGGTGAGATGTGAGGGCTGAGGTGTGAAGACCTGACTGGCATCCCTTGGCTCTGAAGAGAGAGCCACTTGAAAGAAGCTGCCCTGGCAGCCCCGACTTCAGCCCTGTGTGCATGGACTTCTGACCTCAAGCACTGTTAGATCCTCAACCTGGGAACAGAGGTGCGACTGAGATGTCAGACTTGTGATCTCCCAGGAGAGGAAGTGAGGATGACTGTGAAGCACCTGGGGTGCTCCTGAGATTCCCCCAAGGCCTTCTCATCTCCGTTGCTGTATATACAATGCTGGGCAGCATGTCAACCCTACCCAGAGGGAGGAAGCAGGGCTGGAGATGCAGTAAAGAGATGGCCGTGGGAAATGGCTCCCTTCTCAAGGTGCTCACTCCTATCATGTATCAAAAACGTGTGTGCCGGATTTCTACAGTTTAACCCGTTCCTTATCAACTGGCTCTTAGGACTTGCTTTGGATCAGAATGCTCAGCTGTAAGGCTACGTAATATCCCAAAGGTTTCATTATCCAGGCTGGGCCATATGGGCTCTGGGTCAGATGGGTGCTGAGTGTCCTTGGTTTAGTAGTGAATGGCAGTCCTGGTGAAATAGTTCCCCTTCGGTGTCTCTTCATGACATCTGTGGAAGGAACAGGAGAAAAAGGCAGTTACAAGTTGACAAGGGCTGGGGAGGACATGCTGACCTTTGGGAAAGCAGACAGGCAGGGAGTCAGAGCAAAGATCTGCATCACATAGAGGCCCGAGAGATCACAGGTTGGCCGTGCAGGACAGAGCTGTGGACAGGAAGGGCCACAGGGCCTCCTCTACCTTGCAAGCAGGCATGAGCCGGAGTGAACAGGAGAGGGTGGCTTTTTACTTGATCGGACTGCAACTACTCTGCAGGCTGACCTCAAGGTCAAGCCATCCATCTGTCTCCATCTCCTTAAGTCAGGTGGCTGGCTGCAGGACTGCAGAGTGCCATGGATCCATCACATACATGTTAGCAGGTCACAGGTCTGCCAATGTTTAG
This sequence comes from Mus pahari, assembly GCF_900095145.1. NCBI lineage: Eukaryota > Metazoa > Chordata > Mammalia > Rodentia > Muridae > Mus > Mus pahari. Next base: position 6,636,227 of record NC_034610.1, read on the forward strand.
CCGAGGAGAGGTAACGGAAACACCAGGCACTGAGAACTCCCATCGTTTGTTGTACTCAGGTGCGTGAAGAAGCTACAAGACACCGAGTCCAGTGGCTACTCCCACCTAGGCCCTTGCTCTACAGCAGCCAATCTCAGTCTGTGGGTTGCGACCCCTTTGGCCAACCTGTCTCTCCAAACTCTATATTATGATCCGTAGCAGTGCATAACATTACAGTTACGAAGTAGCAATGAAAATAATTGTGTGGCTGAGGGTCAACATAGGATGAGGAACTGTATTCAAGGCCTTCCGTGTTAAAAGGTTGAGGACCACTGCTCTACAGCTTGTTTGCCCTATCCCAACTCCTGAAGAGCGTGTCTTCCCCTCTCATATTGAAGTCACCAGGGCAGTTGGTGCCTAGACTGTGTGTGTTTCTCTTTTTTAGACACTTGCCCATTTCTCTCTCAGTGATGCGATGAAATGCATCCATTCATTTATTCAATCATTACTGATTCCTGACAGGTTTCTGCTTGGTGTTTCCCTGAAAGGGAAATAGCCTTTTTCAGCCAGTGTTCTTTAGAACAGAACAGATAGAATGAGTATGTATTACAGGAGTCCAGTGGTGTATTTGGTTCTATGATTATATTACAAAGGGTATTTATATAACAGGGGCTGGGTAGTTCAACGGTGGCTGTCTATGCTGCAGGGGTAGCTATGTAGCCAGCAAGACTGCTTCTGAGACCTTAATCAGATTCTGAAGGCCTGAGGATTCCGGGGGAGTCACTAATCATCAGTTCATATTGGAAGGGCAAAGAAGTCAGGTTCTCTCATCAGAAGGACAGTCTCACCAGCAATAAGACAAGCTTGTTCTCACCAGCCAGAATCAGAGACAGTCGGCAGGCAAGCACTGGCTTTCCCAAGACCTCCATAAATCTGGGCCTCAGCTCGAAGGTACTCTGTAAGGATGGGGCTTCCCCTCAGGTACTCCCTCCTGGAAATGCCTCATAGGCCCACCCATAGGTGTGTCTTGAAGTTGATTCCAGATCTAATCAAGTTGACCCTTAAGATTTACCATCAAACTCAGAAGCTAGCACATGTATAATTCCGGGGTGCAGGGTACTCCAAGGGAAAGAGAGGCAGGCAGCAGAGATATGACCCAGTCATGTCAAGGGATCTATGGTACCTCTGCACACTGGAGTGAGTGGAGGGGAGAAGGGAACTGAGTGTCCAAGTCCCTGTTGGACACGGGGTTGGGGGTGGTGGCAAGTTCCTTCTCAGAGGTCTTAAAGTCCTGAAGCCCAGAGGACTCTCTTCTACAGGGAAGCATCTCTCATCCGGCCTGCAGAAGGCTTAGGACCACAGGATGCTTCACACCCAGGATCCCCTCTGTTGTATTTTTATATAATTAAGGAATTTCCAGCAAGAATAGATTTAGGGGTGCTTAAGACAATCATATGGTGACTTCTGTCCTCTGTGCTATTTTGCACATGGGGACAAAGTGTGATTCAGAATGTTCTTACATGAACGTGACTTAGAACTTGCAGAGCAGAAGGCAGCCAACATTCAAGACGATTAGACTAGCATTTTGATTTGATCAAAACCAGTTGAGATGTCTGGTAATGAGCAATGTCGCCTCCACAGTAGGGTGGGAAACGAGAGAAATGTCACAATCCCATATTATAGCCCCGGCAACGGAAGCATTCATTGGCTGGATAATGAGTTCTTTATATTTTGGATAAAGATTTTTCTGTCAGAACAGCGAGTGCATAAGATATGAAAAGGGACAATTCTTCCAGGTAACGTGGGGAAGAATGTAATCTTGAAACCCTTGATAGAGCAGGAGGCCAGACACTGAGATTGAGGGAGAACGTTGCTCGCTGCTGAGAGACGAGCAGTGCGTGCAGAGAACGCATCTCTGCCTCCTCCTCTCTGCCCTTCTATTTCGATGATTAAAATATGTAAGAAGTTAGAATGCAAGGAGCCTAAACAGGGCAGAAAAGGGGAGGGCTGGTTTAAACCAGAAAGGCTCTTTCTCTTCTTTGAAGTAAAAATGAGCAGCTCATAAAATGTGCTCTTGGGTAAAAATTAAATGAGTCAAGAAAAGGCAATTAACCCTCCAATCCAGGGAAATTCAAATTTCTATTTTGAAAGAAAACAACTTGTAGGTGGTGTGTGTTAGTTATCTGTGGTACGATGAGTGACCCCACAAAAAATATTTAAATAACAATTTAATTTGGGACCTCAGAGTTTTATGCCTTCTGTGGCTTTCTCCCTAAAATATTTTTTCATACGTATATTTTGGCCATGGTTTCCTTTCCCCAACTCTTCCCAGATTTTTACTAACTCCCTACCCACCCAACTCTATGTTCTTTCTTTCAAGACAAACAAAAAGCAATGAGACAAAATGTTCGAAAATGAAGCCAAAGGCCCACACATTAAAATAACAACAACAACAACTCCAATCAAAACAGCCAAACAAAGCCATGCAATTTATTTTATGTTGTTTGTGGCTGTTTCTTTTCCTTCTGTGTCAGTATCTAGAGCATCACACGTACCTAATAAGCCATTTTGCTACCCAGCTACACCCCCCAGCCAACCTTAGAGGTTCTTTCTGTGTATTTGTGTATCTGTGTGTTATAGCTTGGCTGGCCCCTGTCTTTGAGTCTCTCAAACATCTGTTAGTGAAAAAAGACCTGGGCTGTGGATTCATCTGAAGGCTGGCTGGATGGAGGATCGGCTCCAGGTAGGACCTATGGCGCTCTATTCTGATGGTTGTCAGCCAATGGCTACCGGCCAGTTCTTTGTCCTGTGGACCTCTTGTAGAGCAACAGAGAATAGGGCACCTGGCATTTGCAGCCTGACTGAGAAGAGCAGAGAAGGGCAGTCATGATTGTTCTGGAAATTAGCCTCAGAACTGACATTCCTACAGTTTTGTTTTTGTCTTTTTTTTTAAAATGTATTCCAATCGTTAGATGCCAGCCACTAGGGTCAAGACCATACTTAAGGGGAAAGGGTGGGTTCATCAAGAATCTTCTAGGATGTCAGCCACAGGCAGTGTCTATCTAGCCCCTAGCTATCTGTCTTTGGGACTGGAAGCCACTATTCTCAGTCTGGCTGTGCTGCCCGAGAAAAGACATTTGAACTGATGCTGTATCATTTTAGACAATGACCAAAAGGATATTTTGAGCAAAAACACGTCTTTGATGTGAGAGAAGAAAGAAAGGAAGGGTGAGATTGTTTGATCCAATAATACATTGGATGAATTCCCGACAACAGTCACCTGGAACAGGGCACCCTGTCCCTGGCTGGCTTTGGTCCAGGGCACCGTGTCTTTCCTTAGTCCTTAGGAAATGCTGCTGTTTCCTGCTTCCCTGGGAGACACCTGTCCTGGATGCTCTGCCCTCTTCGCTTCTTTCAGAGATAGGAGTGACCAAGGAGTAGGTGTAGAGTATTGCCTCAGAATCTCGGGTGCCCAGTGGGTGACAAGAGAGGCAAGGGTCTATATTTTTCTGAAGACAGCTAATGTCTGTAGCAGAGGCTCTGAACCTGTGAGCTAAGACCACTTTGGAGGTTAGATGGCTTTCACGGGGGTTGCCTGAGACCATTGGAAAACACAGAATGCTTGACACTTCATAACAGCAGCAAAATTACAGTTACGAAGTAGCGACAAAAATGATTTGATGGTTGCGAGTCAGCCCCCACGAGGACCTGGATTAAAGGGTCTTAGCGCAGGAAGGTTGAGGACCACTGCTGCACAGTTGTCTAAATCACAGTGAGTTGTACCCAGGGCTTGTTAAACTGCAGCTGAGTTTCAGGGAGGTTCCTGTCGGTTCTCCCAGTGACAAAGGGTCAGCGGGTGCCTGGGTCCCTGAGGTCTAAGAGACAATCTCCAATTCTTGCTGTAGGAGGTTAGCTCTCATTACAGGCCTCCTCCTGAGATTAGAGGCCCTGTGTGATAGATCCTGCTTGCCCTGAAGTTTGCAAAGATTCACTGAAGCCCGAGGCTGCCCAGGGATACTCATTCCAATTTCCTGTGGGGCTGTCTGTTCTCTATAGACACCAACTATCTTCTCGGGGACCCTATGGCAGAGCATGCAGGTCTTCTTAGCTGGGGATGATGGGGCCCACCTGGCCTCTATGGATATTAACCTTGAGCCTCTGTACTCTTTCTCTCATCCTGCCCTGTGTATGGCTCTGCCTCATCCCAAGTTTCCTTTTATGAGAGTTATTTTCTAGATGGTATGAAAAGCATGGCTGTGAGACCTCACAGATATCCCCCAGCTTCTGTGCCTGGCTTAAGCATTTTCTGTGTGTCCCTTAGACCATCCCTGGAAGCTAACAGGCAAAGGAGCTTCTGGTTCTCTGCCTTCTCAGGTGGCAGGCCTATCTGGAAGTGAGGGTTGTGGTGGCCTTGTGGTACAGCATATATAAGTGGCCGTGTGTGTGTGTGTGTGTGTGTGTGTGTGTGTGTGAGAGAGAGAGAGAGAGAGAGAGAGAGAGAGAGAGAGAGAGAGAGAATGAGAGTGATTATGGGTACTTGAATGTGTATGAATGTGTATGAGTAGGTACTACAGGAGTATTAAGCAAGGATTGTGTGACAGGGAATATGACTTGCACATAAGAAAGTGTTCTTGGGAGCATCTGATGGACATTTCTTGCTACATAAAGACTTCATGGTTCTTCAGATTTCAGCAGGGGTTGGATAGAAATCCCTGAGGTAAGGTCTGTGTTTTCATAGTCCCAGAGGCTAAAACTAGGGCTGAAGTATGGTTAACAGGACTAGTTCTCACAGAAAGGAGAGAAATAAGAGTAGACAGGCCATAGTTGGTGTCCACAACTGTGTATGGCCATCAGACAGTGGCCCATCAGGAAGAAGGTGGCCATCAAAGGAGAAAAGGGTGGAAGGGCTGGGAGTGTGTAGGCTCCTACTGGCTCCAGGCATCTGTGCAGATGAACGATATCCCGATGGCTGACCTGTGTTCTTCTCACTGCCTTTCTCTTTCCTGAAAGATGATGGTTGAAGTCCTGGAGTTTATGAGGATGTTGGACTGAACTCTTACATGGTCACGGACTATTTACTATTCTGAAAGCCTGGGACTGAGGTAATCGGCCCCTTCACAGTGGCACTTAAAGAGGAACGGCTATTGAAGATTTATAAATAAAATGCTGCAATCAAATCTCTGCCCTTTACTGTCTGTCTGTCTGTCTTTCAGGACTAAGGATGGAATTCTAGATACTGCAGATGTTCTACTGCTGAGCTGTCACAGTCCTTTATGTAACTGAAGTTCTACTTAAAACCAGAATTCATACTTGGATTTAGATAGAAGGGTTAATGCTTACGAGTCTCATAGAAGACACTCTTGGTCTGCGTGTGAACTATGAGCTTTGCTTCCTACTTTAAGTCTTCCTTTAAGGTCATTCCATTGACTTCCATTAACCTAGACCACTGAGTGCGTGGCTGAATGTGATCTCCATCACCTCCGAGCCCACAGGGCTACACTGTGCTCAACTTTCTGTGTGAGGATTGTCAAGCTTAGGGAGGTGTCTTAGTTAGGGTTTTACTGCCGTGAACAGACACCACGACCAAGGCAACCCTTATAAAAATGACATTTAGTTGGGACTGGCTTACAGGTTCAGAGATTCAGTCTATTATCATGAAGGTGCGAGCATGATATTGTCCCGGCAGGCATGGTGCAGGCTGAGCTGAGAGTCCTACATCATCTGAAGGCAGCTAGAAGAAGACTGGCTTCCAGGCAGCTAGGATGTGGGCCTTAAAGTCCACACCCACAGTGACACACCTACTCCAACAGGACCACACCTTCTAATAGTGCCACTCCCTGGACCCAAGCATATACAAACCATGACAGGAGGCGTCTCAAGATCCTCCTGAGGAAGGTAGAGAGTTGGTGTCCTTGACATCTCTGCTATGCAAACCTCTGCCAAGATAGCCACCTGCACACTCACAGGGCAGGGAGGGACCGTGAACAAGGTAGTCAATCAACAATGTTTGGGTTGAATACATAATTAGGATTTAATCAGGTGATATAGTATCTGGATCTGAAAAAGAAGTGGTTTTTGTATTGTGACTGGGAGTCTGATTTTAGCTTTGGTGTTCAGTTAAACCCTGATGTTGGGAGGAAGCAATAGATGGCCTACTTGCTAGGAATACAAATTTATGACCCATGGAAGACAACAATAGACTTCTGACAAAGAGTGTTTGTTCAGACAACTATGGTTCAGTGTTATGAATTATTTAATTTCCCCTTCAACACGGAAAACAATTCAGATCTGATTGCATCTTTTAAAAATGTCAAGTGTGATATTTAACCATTTTTGTATCATCTCTGCTGGTGTAAGCCAGAGGAGAGGAATAAACATTCCAGCTCAGTGTGAAGTTCTCCAGCGGCCCTTCAGAACAACCTCAGCTATTCTGCTGGGGACAGTAAGTCAGAGGGTTGTCAAGGTCAGCCTGGACTACATAGTGACATCAGGGCCAGCCTGGGCTACAATTAAAAAAGAAGTAGATGGAGAAAAGAAGGATTATATAACCTTTCTGCTTAGCCAGAAGGCCAAGAGGCTCAGGGCCAAGCCTCGTGCTTGATTCACCCTTAGTCTGACTCTCTGTTTACTCTGGGTGGGGAAGATTCCCAGTTGGTCACAGATTGTCCCTGGATAGTTTCAGATCACTTCAAATATGTTTTATGCATTTGAAAGTGGAGATTTAGGGTAAGGCTTTATAAGTGTTTTCTTGGAAATATCCAGATGAGTGTATTGAAACAGAAACCTAAGTATGCAGCAGCTCCTCTCATCACACAGCCTTCCCCCACATAATGTTTTGTCACAAGGGCAATCCACAACAGCAATTCTTGTCTACAGGTACAACATAAAGTACTTGTCTGGTCACCCTTTACAGAAAAGACTTGCTGACCACTAAAGGAAAATATAAAAACTTGTCAATGTTCTAGAAATGTATGTCTAAAGATAATCCAGTAGAGATGGTCATAAGCCAAAGTCCCCCCCACCCCACCCCCACCTTTTTGAGAAACTTCTGACCTTTTGCAATGACAGTGGACAGAACACCAAGATCAGATAATAGTAACTGCAAACTTTCCAGGAAAAACCACAGAATGTCCCTTGAGATAAGAGTAGATCCCATGTTCCTGGGCAGGTATGCAGAGCCACCACCCCCCCACCCCCCGCCCCTGGGCGGAGGCAGGAGCAAGTTTCTCCCTCTTTACTTCCTCCTTCTCACAGCTTATATTCTGTAACCTTTTTTCACAATAAACAGACCTTGACAAAAATTGCAGGGTCTCCTCCATCTTTTCCGCCCATCCTCTTTCAGATATGGTCCCCCTTGAATCCCCCGAATAACTGGGTCCTGCGGGTTGGGATAAGTGGCGCCCACATGGAGCCCGAGGTACGGACCCTAGCTGGACAGAGCCCATTTTCTTGAGAAGGTCGCTGCGACAAGTCATTTGGAGGAGCGCTCTCACCGCTCATGAGAGAAAGTCATCCTCGGTAAGTTTACATTACTCCATCCCATAGAAATGGGCCATAAACTGTCTAAAGAAGTGGTCTTCATCAGAGACCTGAAAGCTTCTCTCAGGGAAAAAGGAGTTAGAGTTAGAAAGATTTGACAAAATTTTTTATCTTTGTTTCCCAAGTCTGTCCATGGTTCATCATAGATGGATCAGAGATTCTCCCTTTAAAAAGGTAGGACATGATCTTAATGATCTTTTAAATAAAGAAGGACCCGATGCAGTGCCTACTCAGACCTTTATTTATTGGGGTCTTATTAGAGATATCATTAAGTCATCCTCGGCTGAGGCAGGAAAGATTGTTTCATTGGCTGAGGATTTCCTTAAACCAATTTCTCGCTCGGCCTCTCTGACCTCTGTAAAGATTGCAGACTCACTGTTGCCACAACCTCCCTCACCATGCCCCAACTTTCTCCCGCTCCACCCAACTCCTCAGAGCAACCCCAGGGAGTGCGGGATTGGACCTGTGTACCTCCACCAGTACAATTTTAAAACCTGAGGATGGTGTTCAAGCTCTACCTACTAGGGTTTTCGGACCTCCTCCCCCAAACATGTTTTTTCTCATTTTGGGTCTGGCCTCGTTCACCCTTAAGGGCCTCACTGTCCATCCCTCACTAGTGAATAATGATTTTACAGGAGAAATTAAGATTTTAACTAGTTCTAGCTCAGGACCAATCTTACTCCCTCAAGGACAGCGGATTGCACAGGCTTTGCCCCTCCCATTGAACACCCAGAACCCGGTTATTGGGAGGCATCAGGGGGCCTCTCAGGCAGGGTCCTCAGATCTTTTCTGGGTCCAGATGGTGTCTAGAGAACGCCCTACGCTATGCCTTACGTTAGATTGGCGATGGTTTGAGGGCATTGTGGATACGGGGGCTGATGCCACTGTCCTCGCAAAAAATTCCTGGCCCTCGGCTTGGCCACTTCAACCTTCCCTTACACATTTACAGGGCATTGGCCAGTCTAAAAATACCTCACAGAGTTCTAAAATTTTGACATGGGAAGATTCAGAAGGGAATTCTGGCACAGTGCAGCCTTTTGTTGTTGAAGCCCCGCCAGTTAATTTGTGGGGAAGAGATATTCTCTCTCAGATGAAAGTAATTATGTGTAGTCCAAATGAGATTGTAGGTACCCAGTCTACACCCTTATCACAATATACCCACTCGGTTGATTGTGGGGATAAGAATGCCTTCTTACAATATTTCAGCTCTCCTACTGGAGGGACAAGTCAACATTGGAAGTGTGTAAATAAGCCCAAACCCTTGCCTCCATTGTCTGATGGTCAGTGCCCCAGTAATTGCTTCTTTGTTGATCAAATGTATGCTAGCTGCTATTTTTCCTTCTCCACATGCCTCAGAGATAGCCAGCCTTATTTTGGGGCTGTTCCCTTTAAGATGCCACCGAGTACAGAGGGGAGTGATTGGTCTCCCAACACCCAGGTAATTGGCACCAACTCCTATACTTCAAAATATGTTACAGCAAGTTGCCTCGCACCCCATGATAAACCGGCTTGTTGGCTACAAGCTGCTCCTATTCATGTTTCAGATGGTGGTGGTCCCATGGACCAGGTTTGAGAAGAACGAGTTGAACAGATAATTCAAGCCCAGATTGATGGCCTCCTTCCCCACCTCCACCACCACCCGCTTTTATTGCCAAAGTCCAGAGGCATTAATTTAGACCCCCCAGACCATAGATATACTTGTTGCTACTCATAAAGCCCTAAATGTTTCTAACCCCTCCCTGGCCAGTGATTGTTGGCTGTGTCTTGCATTGGGAGCCTCCTGGCCCCTTGTAATACTCCTGCTTAATGAGTCCACTATCGTCTCCTCCCAAAATAATTGTAGTTACTCGAAACCTTTTAAGGTCTTACCAAACAATTCTAATGTATCCACCTGTCTTTATATCTCTTTTAAGAATGATTCCTTTGCAGATCTTGGCCTAGCCATGTTTACCTCATGCACCAGTTATGTTAACTCCTCTGCCTCGGGCTGTTCGGGTGGGGGAAAGGTGTATGTATGTGGTGATAACATGGCCTACCCCTTTCTCCCTGTGAATTGGACTGGTTCCTGTGCGCTAGCCTTACTCTTGCCAGATATAGGGACTATACGAGGAGATGAGCCTGTTCCTCTGCCCAGTTTTGATATGTTTGTCCCCAGACATAAAAGAGCAGTTCAGATTATCCCCCTTTTGGTTGGATTAGGGATATCTGGGGCACTTTCTACTGTCTCTGCTGGAGTTGGGGTGGCTCTAGATACTTACAATAAGCTGTCCCAACAGTTGATTAATGACATTAATATGGTTTATCAGTCTGTAAAAGCCCTTCAAGATCAAGTGGATTCCCTGGCAGAAGTGGTCTTACAAAACAGAAGATGGTCTTACTTGATTTTCTAACTGCAGACAAGGGAGGTATCTGCTTAGTTTTACAGGAAAAATGCTGTTTCTATACAAACAAGTCTGGAATCGTCAGAGACAGAATCAGAAAACACCAAGAAGACCTAGAAAAAAAGACATCAAGAACTCTTCTCCAATCCCATGTGGAGTGTCTGGAATGGAGTGCTGCCCTACCTCCTTCCCCTCCTTGGNCCCCTGATAGGATTTCTTTTACTTATCTCCTTTGGACCCTGGGCATTTAAAAAGTTAACAGAGTTTGTCAAATCACAGGTCGATGCTGCCTTTAGGAAACCAGTATCGGNCCATTATCATTGTCTGGAGGTCAGAGATATTGATCAAGAGGTCTGTGCTGAGCCCCCGAATGCTCCTTTGGTGGGCTTAGACTTCACAACCTTAGATCCAGAAAACAATTCTGGATGCTTTGGTAAGCTATGGAGACATCAATGATGGGAATAGCATGATGCCACATACCAGGGGCACACCCATGATAGGCTGTAGAGCATCTCAATGATGGGATTATCATGAGTCCATGACCCAGGGGCCCACTCCGATTTGAGAGTGTGGGGTATGGAGACAGCTCGTGTAGCCTAAGACAGAGACTCTACCCTCAAGCCCAAAGATATGGGGTGCTGGTTGTGGAGGCGCATCGTGTAGCCTAAGACAGATGCTCCATCTTATAATATAAAAGAGGGGGAAATGTTGGAGACCGACACTGAGCCATAAGCCAAAGTTCTCCCCCTTTTTGAGAAACTTCTGACCTTTTGCAATGACAGTGGACAGAACACCAAGATCAGATAATAGTAACTGTAAACTTTACAGGAAAAATCATAGAATGTCCCTTGAGATAAGAGTAGATCCCATGTTCCTGGGCAGGTATGCAGAGCCACCCCCTCCCCCGCCCCTGGGCGGAGGCAGGAGCAAGTTTCTCCCTCTTTACTTCCTCCTTCTCACAACTTATATTCTGTAACCTTTTTCACAATAAACAGACCTTGACAAAAATTGCAGGGTCTCCTCCATCTTTCCCACCCATCCTCTTTCAGATATGGTCCCCCTCGAATCCCCCGAATAACTGGGTCCTGTGGGTTGGGACAATGGTCAGATAATAGAGACACACGGGCAACAAGGCAGAGGCACCCAGGGGCTAGTGCACGGGGTACAGAATGCCTTCTTACTGTCCACAGTGGGTGGTTGGAACAGGTCCACATGAGAAGGGCCGTGCCCATCACCATGCGGAAACTATGGGACAATTCACCTCATTTCTCATCACCTCAACACTCACTCTGCCTGCTGCCTTGGCTGGCAAGGTTAAAAACAAAAGTCACAGAAGGAATGTCTCCGTAAAGTACCATTTGTTTGGGAGATGAGGGTTCAGAGCTGAGCTCAGCCCTGGATTGGCTAGCAGCAGTTTGTCCAGGGTGCCATTATCAAGAGGTGCTCTCTTCACTTGCTGAGCTGAGATCACGTAAGACTTTCGAGTGCTTTGCTTAAACAACATAATCGTGACAGGTTGCCATGTCACAGGAGCATGTGAGAATGAGTACCCTCTAATTCTTAAAGTCTGGGGACACCAGTTGACAACATGTGGACAGAAGCCAGGAAGGACAGGCAGTGAGGGATTGAAGCTGCCCTCTGTGTAAACAGGACGACTCTAGGAACCTTCTCTTTTGCCTCTTTCCCTAAATTTGGCCATGCAGCCATGGCATTGGCTAAAAGAACTCATAAAACATTCCAAAGTTGAGAAAACTCTGTGTGAAGATGAAGTTTAAATGAACTTTCAGTATAGATTGCATAGAAGACCATAAAGATTTATTGCCCTTATTTCAAACATCATTGAAATTAGACTTAATTATCTGTGCAGTTTGCTGGAAATAGCATGTTTGATGAAGTATATGCCATTAATTTTAAAATAGAAATGTACCAAGCTGGTTTAAAAAAATCCTTAAAAAACATAATTTCTAAGTTGTGCCTTTGAAAAACTGCCTCTTTTCCCTCTCCTCATACCATGTGTCTTGCCACCCTTAAGTCTTAATGTGGCAGAGAAGCCTCTGAGTTTATTTGCTTGTTTTCTGCTAGACCGCGCCAATTTGAGTGGCCACATGGGTTCAAGAGGATGCTCAGAATGCTCCCACAAGAGAAGGACACGGCTTGCTTCCTCAGTGATTTTAGACTTTGAAAGAACATAGGTTAATGGCTTTTTATTAGTGGACTTTTCTCTAGGGAGAAGTAATCCTATATTTTCTCAGAATATGCCTGTGTCTATACCGCACACAGGAAAGCTGAAATTTATCAAGTTAATTAACTTGGCCATTTCTCCCAAGTAATCAGATTCTGCCTTGCCCTTTATGAGGGTTCATCTCCTCTCAAGGAGACAGTGTGAAGGGTACCTAGCCAGAGCTCCTCAGGCTGGGGTCTGCTTTTAGTCCTCTTCCCCTCCCCATGGGAACGTACCTCATAACAGCGAAGCGCGTGAGCAATCCAGTGATTTACATTTCTTCTAGAGTCACTTCCAAGGTTCTCCAGGAACACCTGCTTTGAGATTTGGGGTTCTGATCGGCCAGTTGCTCACAGCTGTGTTGGTAGTTTCTGGGCTCTTCTCTTCTCCAATCAGTTTTTGTTGTCTACGTAACAAGTCCCTTGTCATAATGTCCTGTTTGTTCCCTGATTTCTAAAGTCAGACCAGTCTTTACTCTCCCTCACCTCTGATAATTGGCGACTTCTCTTTGTAGTAAAGGGTTATAGGCACACAGAATTCCTCAGTGGGACTGGAGAAATAGCTCAGTAGTTAAGAGTACATACTGCTTTTATTGAAGATGCAAGTTTGGTTTCCAGCACTCATGTCATGTGACCTGTAAGTCCAGCTCCAGGAGAACCAATGTGCTTTTCTGGCCACTGTGGGCAACTCCACTCACATGCCCAGGCCTACACACAGACATGAATGTACATAGTTAGAAAAAGAACCCCTCGGGACATGGAACTTCAGTTGTATTGGTCTTCCTGGTTTGGAGAAGTAGCTCAGGGTTGGGGTGGAAAGGTACTGTAGGTTTGAGAAAGGCCTCCTCCTTGGATTCAGACATGTCTGGTCCCACTGGGCCAATCTGGTATGTTTAGGGAATTGGGTATGCTGTTAAGAAGAACTCGTCTTTAAGGAAGAGCCAGGAAGGCAAGCTTGGCCAAGGTTAAAAAAGAGCAAGATAATGATGAGTTTATTTCTTAAGTTTGTTTCCCAGCCTAAGATTCTGAGTGTGTGTGTATGTGTGTGTGTGTGTGTGTGTGTTTAAGAGAATGGAGGACAGAGGAAGAGAGAGAAAGAGGGAGAGGCAAGGAGGAAATGAAGGAGGAGGGACAGAGACCAAGTTCACGTGAATTTAAGTAAGAAAAGAAAAGGAAACAGAGCCAATGAGTAGATTGCAAAACATGCCCTCTGGTTGTTCCCAAGTGGGTGTGGGACCAGTGTTCCCAGGTTACCCTCTCAGCCCCTTTAATCTGGACTGGTCACATGGTGATATGCTTTGAGCAACAGAATGTGGAGGAAGCATCATCTTGTGACTTCTGAAGCAGGCCTTTAATGGTGTGTGACTTCTGTTTCTGGTCCTTGGAGTTCTGAACTGAGAAGACTGTGGAAGACCCAGGCTAACCTGGGGGAGAGTAAGGGGCTCTGTGCAAATCAACTAATGTGCTCAGTGGTATCCAGCATGAACCACCGGGCACACTGGTAAGCCTCCAGGCTCACAGTCCAAGTCTGTGCAGTTTTGGAAGAAGCCCAGCAAAAGCCATCAGAGAAACCACCAGTCTACCCACAGAAGTTCAAAACACAGCCCACCTCAGCTGCTAAGTTACAGAGTTATGGGGCTGTTTGTTATGTAGCAAACATTGCTGTTATCAAAGCTGCTGTACTAAAACTGCTATATTTGAAGACTTATTTATAACACAAGGGAACACAGTACATCTGCAACATGTTCTGAGGATGTACTAGCCACTCAGCAAGAGAACCCCTCTTAAGGAGACAACATTATAATGACTACTCTGTGGGATGGAATGCATGATGTTTTAAGAGTTGTGTTGCGGCAGAAAGACCAAAGTGCCACAAGGTAACCAAAGTTCTATCCATGAAAAATCCACAGGGTCTTGCCCAGCGCCCTTGCAGGGGTGAGGTGCTGACTTGTGATGATTCGATTAATGTAGTGTAAATGTCCCAGTTATACTTGAGCACCTAAGGGGTGTCTTAGGGTCTTACTGCTGTGAACAGATACCATGACCAAGACAACTCTTATAAGGACAACATTTAATTGGGGCTGGCTTACAGGTTCAGAGGTTCAGTCCATTATCATCAAGTTGGGAAATGGCAGCATCTAGGCAGGCATGGTGTTGGAGGAGCCGAGAGTTCTACATCTTCATCTGAAGGCTGCTAGCAGAATACTGACTTCCAGACACCTAGGATAAGGGTGTTAAAGCTCATACTTACAGTGACACACCTACTCCAACAAGGCCACACCTACTTTAACAGAGCCACACCCTCTAATAGTGCCACACTCTGGGCCAAGCATATACTAACCATAACATGGGGTAACTAGGGAAGACAGTGTTGATGTGTTAAGGATACGGAGTATCTGGTATTTTACTGAGTTGGTAATGTCATTAAAGAGACAGCTCCCAGCACTCAAAGCCAAGAGGGCACCAGAGGCCTTGTTAACAGGTGGTCAGACCCTCAGGCCACCGTGCTTAATTCTCAGCGCTTATGTGACACCTCTGGAAGTCACCTCAACTGCTTGTAAGTGGGAGCCACGTGGGAGGCTGAGAACCAGTATCAGAAAATGGTATACAAAGACAGACCCACAGATATGACCTTGATTCTACACATGGTATTGATGAGGAACATGGAAGACATAGGCATGCTGAGAGAGTCAGAAACCAGAAGTCACTGAACATATGTCACTCAGCTGAGTGAAAAGTAATGGGGCAATAGTGCCAGTCTGTCAGTTCTAAAATTTGTAATAGTTTTTCCAATTGATTCAGTTCATCAGAGTCTGTCCATTCTGCTACATGAACACATGCACTCATTAGGTAAATAATCCCGAGTTAATATTCCTTTCAGGAATATCAGGTGTCCGCATCAGCTCTCAGTCCTATACAACAAGTACTACAAACTTAGAAGCTTAGACCTCCGCATGGCATTTTCTGAGAGTCCACCGGAGACGGATCCCTGGTCGCCCTGCTCAGAGCCCTGGCATGCTGAAATGAAGGTGTCTCTGGGATTGGAGTCTTATGTGAGGTTCGGGGTTCTAGAACCTCTAGGTTTGCTTTGGGTTGGTTGAATCTATTTGCTGTGACTGTTGTCTGGTGCTGCCGTGACTCCTGAAGCCACATGCAGGTTGCCCTTGGGATGATCATCACGGACATTCACCTTCTTCAAGGTCTTCTTGGATTCAGCCAGGCCTTTTAATTACCAATGATGATGCACTACTAGCCTACTCACAGGGGTCTTAGTGTTCAGAAGTCTTAGACACCATCTTGAATCATGCCTCCCATGGCTTCAGTGTGTAATTCGTCCTTAGTTCTTGGAAGGACATTGTATCTGTTTATTTATACTGCTATTAAAAAAATACTTTAGACTGGGTAACTTACTGTGGACAGAATTTTATTTCCCCCAATGCTGAAGGCTGGACTCTACTATGATCAAGGAGCCTGTGTTTGGTATGTGGTGATGAGTTTCTTGTTTTCACCTTGTAGAAAGGACATGTAGCCAGTTCCTGTAACCTTTTATAGGAATGAATCCAATGGTTCTCAACCTACATACCAGACATCCTGCTTATCAGATATTTACATTGCAATTGATAATAGTAACAAGATTACAGTTATGAAGTGGCAATGAAGTCATTTTATGGTTGGGGGGGTCACCACAACATGACTAACTATATTAAATGGTTGCAGCATTAGGAAATTTGAGAACCACTGCACTAATTCACCCATGAAGCCAAAGCTCTCAGGACTTCATCATCATGCTCTTAATAATATTAAGCCCCCTCTTAATAATGCCATCACAATGGTGGTTAATTGTCAGCATATGACCATGGGAGAGAAGGATACCTTCTTACCATGTAAATGCAGATGTCATTCCACCCTGAGTTCTAGTATCCAGTCTTCTTAGGAGAGACCGCCACAGAACCTACACTTGAGTAAGACTGAACAGCTAGTACTGTTGTCCTTTTTTGGAGGGTTTTGATGGTTCAAGGTCAGGCATCTCCTCTGACTGCAGGGGCATCCCTTCCCGAGACCAAACATTTTCTCTCTTCTTTGATTGTGGGGAACTGGCTTAATTCCATGAGGTTGAGAGCAAAGGACTGGAGGACATATGAGAGGCCTGGAAAAGAACCTGTCAGTGCTCTGTATTCAGAAGCCATCCTTTAAGGCACAGGAAAGGGCCATCCATCACGGAGAGTGGTCACAAAGACTGTGTACTTCAGACAAACACCCATCGTTCATGCCAACCCGGCCTCGGGGAGACATCAGTCTGGTACCCTTGCTGCATGGCGATCCTAGGCAGCACCAACTCAGAAAAGTGAGCATTCGTGGGCTTACATCTTGTTAGATGCTTCCTAGGTCTCCGGGTGACAGATTCATCCTGTTTCCCTTTGTTCTTGTGTGTGCTGTGCTTGTTTGGTGCACAGCTGATTCAGAAGCAATCTCTTGACAGGTTTCTGCAGCTGAGGCGAAGAGGTAATTCCACGAGGTCGTTAATGTCAAACCTAAAACAATCAGCGTGTGTGGGCAATCATACCCAGAGAGCAGCGGACAAGGCTGATGCACTTGGCATGTTTAGCTGTAACGTCTCACCTCGTTTGCCTTTACAACAGCCTCTTGGATCCAGGTTATGAATAATGAGAATTTTACCCATGCCCTGAAAACACGACATTTGCAAATCACCCCGTCCTTTCAGTCTTACAAAAATATCACATTATTCTAGCCTGACATATTTTGTTTTCAGGTGGGCAAGTGGATATCTGTTGGCTCACCTCAGAGAGTCTACGATGGAGGGAACATTATCATATTACATAAATAATTTAGGCATGAGTGTCATTATGGGTGTAAATCAAAAGGACAATCTATGCTTCCGAATTTGCAGGTGTTTGGAAATTTATATTATGTTTCCTAAGGAAGTCCGTGACCTGAAGAACTATTCAAATGATTTGAATCTCTCTAGCTCTTAGGAGGCATCCGCAATGAGAAGCTTTGCCTTCGCTGACTGGCTTTAAGAAGCAAGACATGCTGTTTACTGTGCAGAAGGGGAGGGAATCTAATTTAGATGCTGGCCATACACACAGGCATGTTCAACCCATGACTTTCAGGCTACACATGGCAACAGGCTATTGAGAACAGCTATGAACGGGATACAACATAAAAATTTTAATTTATTTAAAACACTGTGAGGTACATGTATGTGGATGTGTGTATGCATGTTAGACATATGTGTCCCTGTGTATGCACATGGGTATGTGCTTTCATGTGGAAGCTGAAGGTCAGTGATGTCATTTTCAATTGCCCTTCACATAATTTTGCATGGGACAGGATCTCCAGGATCTCTTACTGACTTGGGAGTTCAGTGATTCAGCTAGACCAGTCAGCCTGTGAGCTGTAGGGCTGTGCTTGTCTGGGTCCCCTTGTTAGGATCACTAAGACAGGCTTCTTCTCTCAGCCTTTTTTTACGAGGGTTCTGAACTCCAGTCTGCATACCTGTATGGCAAGCACTTTGCCAAATAAACCATCTCCCTGCCCAATATTTTTGATAGCTCAGTTGTGTGGTCGTAGAGTGTGAACTTTGTAGATGAGGGCACTGTGTTCCATTGTCCAGGAGCTGGGCACATCTGCCAGCACACTGTTTCTCTGTACATGTAGCAGGATCACCAGCTGGAGAGTTGCAGCAGATGCTGGGCTCCCCCAGTCCTACCCCAGAGGCTGTGATCCACTGTCCTTCTGTGATCTGACTTTGCTCACATGTGCTGATTACACGGTCTTTTCTAGAGAACCAAGGATTCCTCATGGGAAAGATTCAGCTACCATGGGGCCTCTCTGTGGATAAAATTTACCCCCATTTCAGCTGGTTCTCACTCCAAAGGACAGCCCTTAGAGTAGCAGAGGTAGTGGTGCTATATAAAACAGGGGGATGAACGGTTGCAGACAGAGCAGTTTTATGAACGGCAGGAGGAGGTGAAAGGGGAAAGATGAAGTCACTGTAATGGTGACGTCAGACTTAGAATAGATGTGGTGACAAAGAGGTTGCCTGAGGTCAAGAAGAGCTGATCCGTTCCCAGAAACCGGCAGCTTCCGCTGCTCACTTTGATGTCCCTGAGCTGTGCTTGTTTTTCCCCTGCCCTGTCATTGCTGGAGGCCCGACATGTATGTTAGAAGCTGGCTGGCTCTAGGGTCTGGCCACTTGCCTGTAGCAAGTTGATACACCCCCAAGCTTCTTAGAAGCCATCTCTGCTCCCAGCCTCCATGCTGAACCCAAGCTGGGCTTTAGCAGGGTCTGAAGCGAGTTCCCTCCTGTCAGCACCTGAGAAGCATGGTGGGAGGTGGGCTTCCCAAGGTGTGAACATTGCTAGGGACGCTTTCTTTTTCTAATTTTAGGGAGGCGGGAAAAGGTCTAAAAGCCCTTGGAGCTGGAGATGCCAGTGGTTGTGAACCTCCTGATGTGGGTGCTGGGAACGGAACCCCATCCTGCAGGAAGGAACATCAAGTGCTTTTAATCCCTGAACTACCTCTAGGGACACTTTGTCACTATTCAGATTTCAGGAGCCACCGAATCCTCTTGGGTAGAACTGGGGGAGATGGCATGCTGAATCTAGAGGTTAATGAGAGCATCAGTGGATACTGGTGCCCAGGTAAGTTTGGGAGAAGAATTCTTTATGGGAATGAGAGAATGCTGTTTCCATACTTGGGGTAAACCAAGACGGGAAAGGATGGCAGCCATCAGAGGGACTGTAACAGGGTAAATGTAGAGAGAGAAAGAGAAAGGCAGCCTTCACCCAGGAACCATCAGACAGTGTTGGCAACACTGGGACGGTCTCTGGTTCCCCTAAAACAGTTCCTAAGTGGGGCAAGTGTGCACTTGGTGACCTGTGCAGGTAGCTTGGGACGTGACAGGACAGAGCATTGCTGACATCTATGATAGATGCCAGAGATGCTGCTGGGACAACCTGATGACGCTGTGCAACCTGGTCCCAAAGCTCAGGGTCTCAGGAGGTCCTGAGTGACTGAACCTTCAGTGTCAGCATCACTGGGACATGCGGGTTTGTTAGTGTGGAAGCAGACTTTCCTGTTAGATGCTTCAGGGCCAGTCAGCCACTGCAGGCCATTCCAGGGTAACTGTCAATGGCAGTGTCTGCTGAGGTGTGAAGCTGCAGCAACCTCGTGTGTGTGTGTGTGTGTGTGTGTGTGTGTGTGTGTGTGGGGGGGGGGGGGGGGGGGGGGGGGGGGGGGGGGGTGTGGGAGTGGGTGGGTGGGGTGGTGGTGTGGGAGTGGGTGGGGGCTCCATACAATGAGAGTGGCCTGAGGCAGCTTCAAGCAGGGGCAGCTTAGATTTTGAACTTGCTGCTTTAAGCCTGGAGCTCATAGGCTAAAGAAGCAGGACATCTTCTCTCCTAGCTATGACAGGAAAGTAAACTGACAGGTAAGTCTCTGGGGGTGCCGGTGGATGTAGACAAGACACAGCCACAATTTCCCCTAAAGCCCAGGTTTCCTAGCAGACAGCAAGAATGACAGGGGATAACAACATTCTCCCTGTCCCTGAAGACCCTGACTGAGCTATGAGAATCTCCTAATACCCTGTAGCCATACCGCTTGCTATTTTTGTCTCCTCCCGGGAGTAGAGGGGTGTTGTAAACGTTAGACCCCCATTGTTCCTTGAGACTCTGTTGTGTACACCTTCTAACTTTTCCAAGAGTGATCCTATAAAGCTCTCCCTTCCACCCTGCTGCCACCAAAAACAAAAACAAAAATAAAAACAAACAAACAAACAAACCCAAAGCAAGGCTGTGGCTCTGGGATGTAAGTCCACAGTCTGAGGAAGACAAACCCCCTTCTCACCTGTGACCTTCACACCTGCTTCCTCTATGTCCCCTCAGATACCCTTGATATTCAACTTAACCTGATTTTATGGATATATAACCCCCCCCACCCGCAACTTTCTCTCCTGCCCCCCAAGGCCACACTTCTGCCATTTTTCCTGTCAGAACCACCTTACTCTGAAAGCTCTCACCCAGTGGCTGTAGAACTTTAAACTAGTTTAAGCTGGCCTGTTCTTTGTTCTTCTTTTCTCTTATCCCTGGAAGAGAAGTCTCCTTTTAGACTAGTGACCCGGACTCTGTGGAGAAAACCATTGTTATGCTAGAAAAAGAACGATATTTCCTATTTGTTCTCATGGAGAGGAAGGAGGTGTTTCTACACTGTGGAGCAGCCTAAGGTTGGTTGGGGCACCAGCCACCCAAGAGCCTTTGGGTCAGTAAATTCCAGCAAAGTACTTCTGATCACTAAGAACTCTGCCCTGCCCTTGGGGCAGCTGTTAAATGGTTCAACGCCACAGCTCCATTTGTGTGGGAAGTACCTGAGTACTTCCATAAAGATGCTAATGACTTTTTTTTTTTTTTTTTTTTTTTTTTTATACATATGTCTGTGGCATGTGTGCCTAGGATGGTTATATATTATATACCTAGACCATAAGGTTTTCTGAGACAGGGTTTCTCTGTATAGCCTTGGTTGTCCTGGAACTCACTCTGTAGACCAGGCTGGCCTCGAACTCAGAAATCCGCCTGCCTCTGCTTCCCAAGTGCTGGGATTACAGGCCTGTGCCACCACACCCGGCTTAACGACCCATTTTTAAGCCAGGTCCTTTGTAACTTCCCAAGCTGCAAAGGTGGCTTCACATGCCTCAAGCCTCTGGTCCTGGCTGTTGTCCCTCTCCTTTGCCATGACGCCTTGACAAGTCTGTGAAGTGTACTGTGGGAGTGTAATCTCCATTCTACTGCTGGTGGCTAAGACCCTGATGACTGTGACATAGTTTCCCAGGGCTACTCACAACTCAGCAAAGCACTAAACCTCCATCTGCCTTGTGTGCCGTTTGAACTCCACGACAGCTCCAAGGGGGAACACAAACAAGGACTCTGCCAACCGAAGTGAGGGCGGAGCCTCTTGCCCTTAAACAAACCATTTCTGCTTGTTTACTGTGTGCCTAGGATTGTCCCAGGAATGAACTTCCAGTGACAGTTTGGTATTTCATCAGCTAAACTTGTCAATCTATCTTCTTGTAGTTTCAGCCTTTATCAGATTTTGAAATTTTGATGACTCGACACACAAAAAAAAGATATACTTCTACCCCAGACAAGGACAATATTAGACAATACGAGTTCTCCTTTAGAGGGGCTTCACAAGTCAGCCTAGTCACTCTGCTTCTGTTGGTGATGGCAAGTCTATTTAGTGAAGGAGCAATGCGGGGTGCTGAGGAGTGGGGATGGAGGAGCAGAGGGGAGCTTCTCGCACTTTGAATACAACAAGCAGGTTACTGAGGGCAAACCATGAACCTTAGGCAACAACTGACACCCTCCCCCCCCCCCACAGTCTGAACCTGGCTTGGCTGTTAGCCATGGGGTGTTGGCAAGTTGCTGCCCGTCTGACCTGTACTTTCATCTTAAGGATGAAGCAGTGCTGATGTGCAGCTTGCTCAGGGCAACATCAGTAAGATTTTAGGAGATGCAGGATGGGGGGGGGGGGCTCGAGGGACAGATTGGTCTTCAGACTCGTGTTGTTTTTCTCTTTAAGCTTTGAACATTCTTAGGTCAGTTACCAACATTTTAAGGGTAGCCGTGGCCGGCGAGGCTGAATTTAAAGGCCCCCTTCCAGGTGTCTGTTGCTATGACATTGACACATGTGGTGGCTTAAATAGGGATGACCCTCATTGGCTCATGTGTTTGAACACTTGGTCACCAGGGAATATTAGGAGGTGTGGCCTTGTCGGAGTAAGTGTGTCACTGGGGGTGGGCTTTGAGTGGAAGCCAGGACTAGTGGCTCACTGTTCCTTCCTGTGGCCTGCTGATCCAGGTGCACAACTCTTGGCCACCTCTCCAACACCCTGTCTACTTGTGTGCCATCATGCTTCCTACCATGATGATAGTAGACCAAACCGCTGAACTTGTAAGCCAGCCCCAGTTAAGTGTTGTCCTTGAT
The DNA here is from genome assembly GCF_900095145.1 of Mus pahari. Lineage (NCBI taxonomy): Eukaryota > Metazoa > Chordata > Mammalia > Rodentia > Muridae > Mus > Mus pahari. The sequence continues at coordinate 6,658,348 of NC_034610.1, forward strand.
AAGAGTTGTTGTGGTCATGGTGTCTCTTCACAGCAGTAGAAACCCTAACTAAGACAACACACAATACTGTCTACCTGGAGAACCATGTGATAAACTGAAACTAAAAATCATAATAGAGGGACTGGAGAGATGGCTCAGTGGTTAAGAGCACTGTCTGCTCTTCCAGAGGTCCTGAGTTCAATTCCTAGCATCCACATGGTGGCTCACAATCATCTGTAATGGGATCCGACGCCATCTTCTGGTCTGTCAGCAACAGGATGTTCATATACATTAAATAAATAAATCTTTTAAAAAAATCATAAAAGAATCTCATATGCTTTGAATATGTTTATGACTTTGTGTTGTACTTTGTTCTTGGGGATCCTCTATAGCATGTGGCCCGTGGGCTGTGAGTGGACATGCCTGGATTGAGACAGTCCTACCAGTTAGCACTGTGTCACCATGGACTTCCACTTTACTTAGCTTTCCCCTTGGCTTTTTGGCAACACGTGTATAGCATGCTTTTATTACACTACTGGAGCTTAAGAGTTACAGAGTAGCATCTAGACTGAAAAAAGTAAGCACGGGCCACCTATCCAGCTTTTGTCAGGTAAATCCAAAGCTACACACCAGATTGCATCAGGAACCTGTGTTTGCACGTCTCCAGAAAAAGCCAGTCCTGAGGGAGGAAGACTGATGAACAAGGAGCACTTCCAGGGACATCCCACTTGCTTGGCACCTTCAGCTCTCAGACTCACTTCAGGGTATTCTGTTGGCCTAAACCATCCATTTAGAGTTTTAAATCCACTGGAGGGAGTCCGCCTCTGTGGGTGGAGGTGGGGGAAGCCATTTACATGACCCATTCTCACTGCTCTGCTGAGCTATATCTCTGTGCACTGGGCCAGAGAGCTGCCAGTCATAATTAACACACAGAATCCATGGGAGCTTCAGAAGAGCAGAGGTCCGTGTGCCTCACTCAGCTCTTCTCCTAAGATCTGCCCGAGGGAGATACCTGCTATTCCAATGGGAGCCATGGCACCAAGCAGCAAAATGTCTGGTGGTGAAGGTGGGTCAGGTTGAAGGGGTTCTCTGAAGGTATTAAAACAGGTGCTGATGCTGGCAGTCCAAGGCGAGAAAACAGCTTGCATAGCAGTTAAAAGCCTGAGGTCCAGAAGAGGAACCAAGTTAGAAATGGATCGCTGAGAATAGATTATGTTTAATTTGAATAAGAGACAGGGCCACCCTGACACTCCACTGCTGAAGCTGTAGGAAAGCTGGGCCCCTTGGAACACAGAGTTTGCCTTTCTGAAAACAAAGGCTCCTCCTCCTTAGTGTGCAAAGGAAGATGAAAACAGTAGTGCGCGAAAGCCAACAATAGGGCTTCAAATAACCCATTTCAGTTCTGTGCATTTAAAGTTCTGTCCTGACTCATTCTGAAAAGCTGCCTCTTTCACATTTCCCATTGTGGTTATGAGTGAAGCAAGCCCCTCCACTGGAAAGTGTGTGGTCATTCCTCCTCTTGCAGGAAAACTTTGAAGTGTGTGTTTGCACTTACCCTTGGGTCTCTAGTGCAAGATGAAGAGGATGCTGTGTGCGGAGACCCATGGTCACGGTGGATGGATACTGCCCACGGATCATCTGCACAGGCGAAGCTCAGCTGCCAAAGCGTTGAGGGCTGTTCAGAGTGGCTGACACAGTACACTGCAGAGTAATCCTTCTTTTATGCTCAGTGCTGGGCAGTCTGCTGAAAGCATGCTTTGCAGAGACAAGCCTTACATGAAAGAGCTCATGGTAGGGGTCAGAAGAAGGTCACAGGGGTGTCTAAATGTGGAAAATAAGAGCCATGAGGAATGATTGGGGCAGTTCTCAAAGTGGACCCTGGACTAGACACACGCCTGGGACCTTGTCACAAATGCTGATTCTGGGCTGTAGCTGGTTTTTGCTACTTTGTGGGTTCTTCTTTTTCCCACCTTTTATCTCCCTGGTTTCATTCCTTATCACTAGGTAGGAGAGTAAGAAAGTGGGGGGAGGAGAGAGAGAGAGAGAGAGAGAGAGAGAGAGAGAGAGAGAGAGAGAGAGAGAGAGTGGAAGGATGCAGTGTCATTGTCTTACTGTCACCTTTTTAG
>NC_034610.1:6660516-6680695 GCF_900095145.1 Mus pahari
CCCCCCCGAATGAACCAACCACTACCAACCCTGCCTCTCAGGGCCCTGGTATTTATATACCCTCTGAAAAATTCCCAGAATTCCAAGCTTCACACAATCACAGAAACTATCTGCAGCTGGCAAAACCACGCCTCTGCTAAAGCATGAGACTAATTATAGTCAGCCGCTGTGGACAGTCAGAAGCAGCCCCATATTCTCGCACCCGGGATTAAAATAAAACATATTCTTATAATATTTCTGCGTTTTCAAAGAAGCCAAAATTCCAAAGTTCTTACGACCCTGGATCCCTCACAGGAACTGAATCAGGACTGTTGAGGGAGGGCCCCCACAACCTCTGAGGCTTTCCATGCAAGGATTAACTTAGTGATTTTAAGCATTGCTCTCAATTTCGGCAAAGAGAATAAAAGGGTTCACTGAATTATTCATATCTTTACTTTCTTAATATTCAAAGACAATGGAAAATGAGGGGGATTTCTCTATTAGAGGTCAGACGAGACAGGCACCTGTTTCAGTATGGAAGGTTTGGTCTCCCAGCTTTCCTTTGCAAAGAGCTCTCTTGGTCACAGAGCTTGGGTATTTCTGTGGGGTTATGATGGCCTCATCTGTCCATGGAACATTCCCAAGGACTGCTAATGGTTTCTGGAGAACCCCTTTTTCAGCGACAAGGGTGGCTGCTTCTCTTGTTCCCTTGCTTTCCAGTCTCCTGTATCTCTAGTGGAGACCAATGCTAAACAGATGGCTTTGATTCAGGACTCACATTAGTGTTTGCATCCCTGGTGACGGCCACTCCAAGCTGACGCCGCTCCTGGGTCACAGCTCCTTCTGAATAGGTGAGTGCGGTATGGTGACTTGGACAGTGGACTTACTGTCTTACACTTCCTTTGCTGTGGAGTGGGGCTGGTGTTACATTGCCATATTCTGTGGGGTTCTGGAAAATGAAGAGCCATGGTGTGCACTTAAGCAGGGGGTCCGTCTGAGACCCTGAAAGCAGCAGGCAGCCAAGCCAGCCACAGGCACATTTGTTTCTGGGAGATAATCAAGGGCACTTTGCATGCCCCAGGTAGACAACTGGTCTACCAGAGAGGTGGCACTACACTGAGAGCTCAGGTTGGGAATTTAGGAATTCAGCCACAGCAGTGACTTGGTCAGTAGCAGGGAGGTCGTTCTTTGGATAGGATATATAGTCTCAAGCTCTGCCACTGTGAATGTGTCATGCCTATGGATGGGCCAAGGACAAACTACTATGCATGTTTGCCTACTTATTTACTATATAATGCCCTCTAAATATCAACAGCTTTTAGAAGATAATAGCACATGATTCTTTCTCCTCTGTGTCCACGATCTCCCATGTGTTCATATATCCCAACCCAACATTCTCTATCTCTTAGCCTCTAACTTTTCTTCTCCCAGGCTTCGTATCAACTAACTAAACCACCCACACCTGCCTGTGAATTTATTTATGGTCTAATCTAGAGCAAATTTATCTGTCACTCAAAATTAATGACCACAAATTGTCCCAAGTTCTGTCCACAGAGAGAGCTGTTCTGCAATACTACTTTTCAAAGGCACCTTGAATATGGCCACACATGAACATACTCACGTGGCTCACCTATAGCCCTAGCTCGGCCTTCTCTCCTTCCCTAGTGAGCTGATTCAACTCTATCTGGACGGATGTAAGAGGAGAGACGCTGGGTTCCCTGAGGTCTGGGTTGTTCTGGTGTGCTCCGTGGTCTCACTCTTGCCAGAATTTGGATGAACTACGGCCATCTAATCTTTGGTTGTTGTAAATCTGTCTTGACTTATGCCTTTGTGGGTATAAAAGGTGCAAGCTTATCGTGGACACCTCTGGTCACATTGGTCACTGTGTCTAGGGACAGGGATTCTGTTTCTCTCGGGCCTTAGTGGAACATCACAGGCAGTTGGGAGTGATTTAGTTGGTTGATAAAAACTTTTCAAAAGTCAAGCTAGTCTTTGCGTAAGATAGTGAACCCTTCTGCAGATGCTCAAGAGGTGCAGTGTGATTTTCCTATTTGTTTTGCCCCAATCTCTGGGTGCTCCGTGTTTCCACCACTGAAGGATAGCTCCAGCATAGTAGACTCCACCAGATCAAACAATCCATTACAGCTGTGTCTGGAGATCTTTATTGCCCCAGTCCTACATGAAGCCGTCAGAGCATCCCATGGCAACATATAATAGGCAGTAATAATACCCTATTTTTTCATCATGTGAAAATCGGAGAAGAAAACACCCAGTGTGGTGGTTAACATGATGTGTCAACTTGGCTAAACCGTGCTTCCCAGTTGTTTGACCAAACACCAGTCTTCAACAGTAGACTTTGAGAGTAATGGATGTGGGTGGGCTTCGCTCAACTCACTGAAGGCCTTAACACTATCTTATGAGTCTTGGGTGTCCTGTCCAGATTTTACCCTTCTGCCCTGCCTGTCTGTGGATTTTAGACATGCTTATCCCAATTCTGTATGTGGATTGCATCTAGTGGATATTCCACCTCTCTGTAGTCTTTGTCTCTCTGTGTCTCTGTTTCTCTTTATGCACATGTATACAATGCATGTATTTTATGTAATGTGGATTACATATAATATATACTACATCACATATAACATGTACTATTGATTTGATTTTCTTTGGAGGAGCCTATATGGTTTAAATGATAAGTACATTTTGTAGTTGGGAGTCAGGGAAAATGGCTGCATGCAATAGATAACTTCCTATGAAAAATACAAAAAATCTTAAATCAGTAAAGTAATGAAGTTAAAATATTGAGAAGGAAAAAAAATCAAGGAATAAGATAAAAACACAACTGAAATAACATAGCAAATTCTTACCTCCTCAAGTGTAGGTATGATCTTATGGACTGATTCTATGTCCAAATGGTAATTCTTGTTCTACTTATCTTCAGAGCATGCAGTGGGATGAAAAATTCCAGCTCCATTATATCAAAGGAACTGTTACCTTGATACCTAAATGTGCCCCAGTTGGGACATCATCATTTATTATGATGATGACAACAGCTACAATCACATATACAGGTGAGTCTTGCTTATGAATAGGACACCACTCAGTGGGTCATTTGCTCAGAGTCTCTTTGCAGGGGAATCATTATGAAAGACTGTTTGTTCTAAGAATACAAAATGATTTAACCTTAGAGGACCTATTAATATAATTTATTTTGTTAGCAAGCCAAAAGGAATAGCCACATAATTATATTCTACTAGGATACTTTGTATCATTTAAAGACCTTTCTTGATGTTTTTCTTTAAGTAATCCTAGTACATTAGGGACAAAAATTTAATTGAATTATAAACCGAAGTTCAAGGTCTGTTTGAGATTTCAGCACAGTATTGCCATTGCCATTTTGGAACTAACCAGTCTGAGGGAGTTCAGGTCCATGAGAAACTACCTTCTCTTTCTTCCGATACATGTTGCTTGATCAATGATTTTCTGTACAAGGGACTATGTGATTGACAGCCTAGGAAACCCAGTGGATGGGGCATTCTTCCTGCTTTGATTGTCTGTCTTGTTGCATGAGGTATGCCAAGCCCCACAGTTTGCTTTCCATGCATTTAGTTATTGCTCCTTGTTACAGGGTTGCCTGGCCTTGGAGATTCGGGAGTGTTACAAAGGACATGCACAGTTTCTAGGGTGATTGGTTGTCATATGTGCCAATATGTAATGATCTTTTAAAAAATATCCTGGATCCTTCATCTGAGGATGAGCATGGACCCAACATTCACACTTACATAAAATGTTTAGTAAGGAGGAACTGCTATAACACAGATGCCACTGTAAAGAATGGGGCTTCTAGAAATTTCTTCCAATGTAAGCGAGAAGACTTTTTGGTTAAAAGAGTGGTATGTTAGCCATTAAAATCCTTTGATTTCACTTACATTGGGGTAAATCTATTTCCACTTTGGTGCTAGTTTTTCTGTATGTTCTTCCAAGTTACAAATAAACCTTTTTTTTACTCTTGAAAACTTTTTTTTTGAATAATTTTATTGGTAATTTCTTCTCCATTTTCTCTCTTCTATCCTTGTGGATTCTTGTTATGTGAATATTGGACCGTATAGCCCATGGTCTAATTAATTTTTGTGCTCTTCTCTTACATTCTCTCTCTTCTTTCCTTCCTTCCCTCTTTCCTGTCTTCATTCCTTCCTGAATCCTTCTCTCCACTCACCTCTCCCTCCACTCAAGTTTTATCTCCAGTCTTCTATCAGGTAGGGTTACTTTGGCCTTCACTAACTACTCCTCTCCTTCAGAGTTGCTGAGGCACAAGGGGTTCACATGGCTGTGAAGTATCAGGGACCCAGGTGCATCTTATCTAGCAGCTGAATCAGCTCTTTGATCTAAGAGACCCAGTCCCATGTCCAGATCCCAGCTCTTGTGTAATGAAAGGACACAGCTTACTGTTTACATGTTCTTGCTCTTGCTGAGTTTGTAGTAGTCATGTGGCCACATCTAACTGGTGCATGTAACAGGAGGAGTTGCCGAGTGAGCTCTTTATTCTTGGCAGTATGTTCCCATTTTAAACATGGGTTCTGTTTCTGCTGCAATGCATAGATATCAGGAGATAGAATTTCAATCAGACTCACCTTGGAAACCTACAGATCCCTTTGTTCTTTTCCCCTTTCCTTTAAATACTTCTGAAGAAATTGAGGCCTTAAGTTTAATCTGTTTACTGTCTCCAGGTTGAAGTCCTATGTACTAACCCAACCTGCCTTCAAAGCTTTGTTCTATTAAGCATCTCTGGTAGAACAACCTCAGGAAAGCCTTTGCTGGACAGAGAGACTGTGGAGAAAACACTAGCCATATAGATAACCTCAGGAAAGTGAAGTGGAGATTTAAAGGTTCTTTGCATGGTGTTTTGCTGGCACAAGCATGTGAAGGAATGTTTTGTTAAAGTGGACACAGGTGTGAGGGGCTAAGGCAGACTCGTGAAGGAATGCTTCACTGAAGCAGACACAAGAGAGAGGATGTTCTGCTAAAGCAAGCACGTGAAAGGACACGTGATGAAGGACTTCTTGCTAACATCACACATGTATCAGTCTGCTTTACATTGTGTAATTGACCTGCATTTGTCAGGACTCCATAGAGAGAATTGCACCAAAAACCTTCTGGTGGTGTGCTGCAGTTTCTTGCCGCTTCCACAGGCTCGGGCTGATTGGCAGAGTGATGTCAGCTGAGACAGGTGCACATGCTGAGGCAAGGCTTGTGGAAGGCATGTGATGTGTGGAGGGTATAAATGGGACTCTACGAACAGTGATAAGACTGAGCTAGGGTTGCTTATAGAACTAGCTGCGCAATGCTTGTTGGTCTCCCGTCTTTGCTGATCTTCAATGAGAGAGAGAGGTCACAGCTGAGAACTTCTCCTGGAGTCCCTCTGGGTTCCTCCACTGACTTGTGCTAAGGCCTGGTTGTCACTTGGTAGTGCCACGGCTCCTGATTCATGTTTTGTTATCCCTATTCCACGGAACTGGATCGCTGGTGTACCTGTGAAGTGTTTGTGAGTGGATTGTGCTGCTGCTGCTGCTAACTCCTGTGAACTGTTGATTTCCAGACAACACAGATGGGAATTGTTCCAAAGAACCTTTCTAAACAGCTCCTCTCCCCAGTCCCCCCAACACCATGTTCTTTCTTTTCCACTAGGGGGCTAAAAGGGAGGTTGAAGTGTTAATTGACAGAACTGTCATTAAAAATAAGGTTTGAAAAAAAATATTAAAGTTTCAGAAACTTGCTTGCTGGACAGAGGGACTGTGGAGAAGCCACAGCAAGTGCAGACACATCACAGTGTTATAGACCTGCATTGCTGTGACAAGCCAGGCTCAGCCTCCAGCTACCTTCCTTCTGGGAGTAACCAGCTCCCTAGTCCATAGGGCTCTGTGGGTTTTTCAGAGGTTCTCAACCTTCCTAATGCTGCCACCCTTAATATAGTCCCTTATGTTGTGGTGACTCCAACCATAAAATCATCTCGTTGCTACTTCAAAGCCATGATTTTGCTACTGTTATGAATCGTACTGGAAATATTTTTGTAGATAGAGGTTTGCCAAAGGGGGTCACAACCCACAGGTTGAAAACCACTGAATTAGACTGTTCTCAGCGGGCTGTTTTTGGCACCTCCCCATTTAGCCATGTATGTCTTGGTCATTGGAGATCATGTACTTTGCCTGATAGTCTTTGTGCCTCCTCCTGCAGGTCTAGGAAATCAAGAGATTACAGCTCTTTCACTGTCCCTTTACAGGCCAGTCTGTGTTTCTTTGGCAATTCAGTCCGAAAGGAAAGGAAAGGAAAGGAAAGGAAAGGAAAGGAAAGGAAAGGAAAGGAAAGGAAAGGAAAGGAAAGGAAAGGAAAGGAAAGAGAAAGAAGGGGGAAGTGGGGAAGAGGAAAGAAGGACAAGTCATCCAACCTATTTTTCTGGCCAGTTCCATGCTGTAAGATGCCAACCAGTGCTCTTACCTGGAGAGCTTCATGCTGAGGTCTGTCTGTGTCCAACCCCCACCTTACCAACCAAGCTTCTCTGGCCCGCCCATTGTTGCTTTTAGTGGGGCAGTGGCAGCTTTGAGGGCATCCAAAAAAAAAAAAAAAATGGCCTGCGTAGAAGGCACTGCCCTTCTTCTGATTTTTGCGTGCTGGGCTGACGCGTCTGTTCTGCCCAAGAGCTCTTCTGAGAGGTGATTGAAGATGGATTGGGGTCAGCCTTTCCTCCTGCCGGGGGCACTGTCTCTTTCTAGTCCAGTCTAATCAGACCTTCCTCCTGGGTCCCAGGAACACTTGGCATTTTCACCTCTGCGTGGCTGGCCATGCTGGGACTCTAGCTGGCTGAGCTGCAGGCTGCAGGCTGCAGGCTGCAGGCTGCAGAGGAGGCTCTTAGGCAAAGCGGCTGTCTCTTCTTTTTATTTTCTCTCCACGGTCACCTGAGTGGAGAAGTACCGCCCACCCACAGTTCCCACAGTTGTGATGAGCTGGGGGATGTGGATGGGGAAAAAAAAGGCTGGAAGGCTTGTTGGGCGGCCCTCCCCATAGTGTCCCTGAACATGCCTGTAGGATCAATCTTGATTTCAGGGGAATAGGGAATCATTGTTGTAGATTATGGGGGGGGGGTGTGTTGTAAGCCCTCCCCCTCTCTTCTCCCTCCTCTTCCCCTTCCCTCCCATCCCTGTCTCTCTCCTCTCTCCTCCTCCCGTCTTTCCCTCAAATCTTGCCCTCTTCCCAGTGGTAACAAGGATCTGGGACGCGTTCCCCTCGAGGAAGCTGTCAGAGCAGATGATGAGGCCCATACTTACATTTTGTCCAACTCTTACTGGGTGTCCCTAGCTGGACACCCAGCATGAGAAACTGTAAGCTTTTGTCCTTTGTGAGTGTGTGGTATGTGTATGTATTCATGTGTATGTTTGTTAGGTACGTGAATGAACATATGCACAGAGGCCAGCAGAAGTCAGAGTCAAGTGTCTTTTCTTTTTCTTTCTTTGGGGGGGGGTAGAGTGGGGGCTGGAGGTTTTGAGACAGAGGTTCACTGTGTAGCCCTGGCTGTCTTGGAACTCACTTGTAGACCAGTTTGGCCTTGACCTCAGAGATCCGACCAACTTCTGGGATTAAAGGTGTATACCACCACTGCCCAGGAATCTTTTTAAATTGCTGTCCAGTTTATTTTTCGAGTCAGGGCCTCTCACTACATCTAGAGCTCATCAACTCAGTTAGGCCACTGGGCTCTAGGGAGCCTTGGTCTCTGCCTCCACAGTACACTGCTGTGCTTGGCTTTTAAATGGCATGCTAACTCAGGCCCTCATGTCTGCCAGGCAAAGCTCTTTGCTGACCCATCTACCCAGCCCCCACTTCTGTCCTTGAGAGTGAAGGACCTTGGGAGAAACACCAAGTCCTTCTTGAATCTGCTGGTCTGGAGAGAGCCAGTGCAGTCAAGCTGATTTGGATGTGGAGGGGAACGGAACTCGCACACACGGAGTCCTGCTGGCAGGAATTCAAATCTCATAAACTCCTCAGACCTCTGACTTGTGTAATGAAAATTCAGCTGCTAAATCCAATTGAGATCCAGGTAAACAAGAGAGGAAAAGGTGAGCAGGAAAGGGTAAATTAAATCATGAAGCAAATGTCAAGTAGAGGTCGAAGCAGAGGTCGGGCCTGCGGTGGGGATGCTCTGAGAGTCCTGGGGAGCACTTCCTGCTGGGCTTCTGATGGGATCAAAGTAAACTGGTAAAGGGAAGCAGCTACACTGAAGGGATTTGTGGGATCAATGGCAGCACGGGCAGCCAGCTGTCTCACATGCAGCAGAGGGACCTTGTCTCCTCACCGTGGAGCGTGGACAGTGGACCGTTGCCATCTAGATGGGTCTCGACTGTGGCTTGTCTTGGATGTGTTTACAATCCTGAGCATTAGCAAAGATTCTTTTCCCATCATACCTGGGCCGTCTGCAGCTCCTGGCCTTGCTCAGTTCTGCCTAGGGATCATGCTACAGCAGGAATAATCTATCCGTCCTGAGCCCTCAGCCCTAGAGACTTGGGGATGGGCGGGGTGGAAGGTGGAGCGAGGCAATTTTATTTGCTGACTTCTTGTATCTGACAGGTGGGCTTTAGAATGAATCAGACAGAGTCTTCTTGTGTAGGCTGATTTTTCTCTCAATCTAATAATATCTCTTGGCCTCAGCGGTATCCCGTCTGCTTTACGTGGAAGGCCTGTTGTCACATATAAAAAGGATAAAAGTCACTGTCACTTGTTCTGTCCTCTCCATAGACATGCAGGCTCAATGACACAGGGTTTGGGTCACTGAGCCATTTACCTGTTCACTCCCAGGCTCAGGAGCAGAATAGCAAGGGATCTCAAAGCAGGACTATTGACCAACCCATGAATTTAAAGTAAAACAAGGCTTTAGCCAAAGTCCAAGTGTCCCACCGTGACAGGAGAGTGCCAACCCTCGGGTCTTCCTTGACCTCTGCAAGCTTTATCTTAAGGAGCCAAGTTGTGGTCTCTTCCCACAGACCTTGTGGTCTGGTGGGAATGAAGATAGAGGCGTATAATGCTCCAGGTCAGAGGAGATGTGTCAAGTGAAAAACAGAAACCCATAATATCTAGTCATCCTACTATGCACATGACTTGTGTGAGTGCCAGACGGGCTACCTGTTAGAGGTGACCTTCTGCGTGTGAATTGTCCTAAAAAAATTTCCAAAGCTGGGTGTGGTGGCACATGCCTTTAATCCCAGCACTTGGGAGGCAGAGGCAGGCGGATTTCTGAGTTCGAGACCAGCCTGGTCTACAAAGTGAGTTCCAGGATAGCCAGGGCTATACAGAAAAACCCTGGCTCAAAAAAGCCACAAAAGAAGCCCACAGAAAAAACAAAAACACAAAAGTCCTATTATTGGTGACTGTAGACCTAATATATAAGACAAAAAAAAAAAAATCCAACTATGAATGGGAACTAGGAAGATGCACAGCCTGGCAGAGCATGTGACTGACTCACTATCACTATCAGTGATTCTCGGATATTGGAAACTAAGCTATGGGTCTTTTTTACAGAACAGTCAGAGCTATGTCTGCCTATCTGGGCAGGTTGCACAGGGAAGGCTGTATGTGTGAAGCAGGGGCTAAGCCAGGATTTGGGAGAGGGTTGAGAGAACAAGACAGCGTGTTCCTAAGAAACTGCTTAAGCCCAGCAAGGAGGCAGGGAACTGGGGAGCCTGCTTACTATACAGTGGGCTTGAGGCAACGGGCTAAGGTCCACTCTTACCCTCTGGGACTGGATGAATCCTAAGAACAAACCTGTAGAGACTGGAAATGGATAGGCTTAGATTCTTCGAAATATACTTTCCATAAGGGTTCTCAAATGCAGCCCACTGTCCAAAGGCAGGGAGAAAAGATGGTAAGTGGGAGGACCAGGGGTGTGGGTCTGTTTAGAATAGTTCTTTGAGGTGATTTCAATCTCCGTTTGTCAGGATTCTAGCAGCCCAGTTCAGTAGTGTCTCTTTCCCTTGCTGAGGCTCTCGGTGTGTCTTCTTAGCCCTGTTGTATCTGGAGCCCTTACGATGGGTTTGAGATGGTACGCCCCCCCCCTTTCTCTTGAGGGGGTAACCTTCGCTTTGGAGTCGAGACAAGCATTGAGTGCTCTTCCCTTCTCTGTGATGGACCCCCGCACAGTGGCCCATTGCCTGTCACTCCTGGCCTCCTCCATTAGACTCTGACCTGTATCCCCACTTGTTCCTCTCTCGTGTCAGGAAGAATGGGCCGTGGGCGTACAGTTTGTACAATATTCACCGAGCGTCCCAGAAGGTGCTAATGGTCAGCACTGCTGGCTTACACTACCCCTGACCCTTGGAACCAAGGCTCCTAGAGCTCAGGACATACATGTTGGAGACCAGTATTTGGAGGGCAGACTCAGAGGACCCTCTAATCCTAGGTGGGTCACAGATATCTGGGAATCTCAGGCTTCACAGAGAAGATGAATCCTGATCAGGCCATCCTTAGAACTGATCAGCGTCTCCAGAGGGGGCAGACAGTCTGATTCGGAATGCTGTCCCAGTGGTAGGAGGTACAGGTATTCTAAATTAGAGTATGATCACTTTGTTCTGTGTACAAAGCTATGTGGCCTCTGCTGTGGGCCAATGACCTTCCTGTGACTCAAGGAAATAGTCCCTAAGGTAAATGATAAAATGTAGCTTTCCATCAACTACGGAGGCAAAGGTTAAAGGTCAACTAGCCAGTTGTGGCTTAAAGAGGCAGACTGAACCTTGGGCTGATGGTGTGGACCCTATGTGTCCACTGGGCACAGATCACTCACCCTTAACTTGAACAGTCAATTGCTCAAGGCCCATCAGCTCTTTTATCAGTCTTGGTTTTCCGTGGGATTAAAAATAAATTAAGTAGTGGATTTCAGGTACATGGCCTCTAATGCTCTGACAAATTTGTCTTGAAGGAGAGAAACTACCCAATAGGAATGGAAATTGACAAAAGGGCTTCATTGAATTCATCAGTTAATCAACAGGGGTATATTGGCAAGGCGATTAACTCTACCAGGAAGTGATTCTGCTTCACATCTGACCTGCTTCACATCTCAGTAAAGGTGTAAGACGGCTTCCCTGCTGGGCCTCACAGTTTTGCATGCATGCGTTTTGCAGCTTGTGAGAGAAAGCTGGTCCTGGGGACAGCACAGATGTGCATGATGGTCAGTCCTTAAGACACTTAGCATCCGCTAACCCCAAGTCACGTTGTTCATGTTTTGTATCACGTCCGTTGTACACGCAGAGACACACAGAGAAATGGGGCCGACACTGTAATCACCATTAGAGCTAAGTTAGTTGATCCGTATTTTTAGCAGCAATGAAAGTCACTCTGGTTTTTTTCATCTGTGTTGGCTCATGGATTCTCATGACAGTGCCGAGTGTGGATTTCAGTAATGTCCTGCTTTATACATGGGAAACTTGAGGTTCAGCAAATTTTGACTTCCTTGAATATAATAACTCCTAGGGGCCACACTGTGAATGGATAAGGCCCGTGTATAAGTTGTATGCTCTGATTCCAACCCTGCCCATTCACAGCCCTGCAGTGAAAAACAGACCAATTGGACACAGGACCAATGAGATCACCATGGTGGCCTTTCTGCCAAGCATGAAGCAGGTGAGAAAAGGACCCTCAGCTCAAGTCAGCGAGACAGAGGAGAACTCCCACTGACCCCATGGGCATAGCTATTTAGTGCTCCCACAGTCCTGACTTCCTGCCCCACACTCTCGCCCAGGAGGAAGCTGAAGCATGGGGTCTAGCCATCAGGGCCTCTGCTGTCTGATGGTGGTTGGGTTTGGCTTGGAAACAGTGTTCTATTCGGAGGGGGCTCTCGGAACTGTCCAGCTGCTGAACCTGAGTGGCGATGAGAATCAGTCACAACACAGCATCTTTGTTTGAGTCCTTTGAACTGTTCTCCCCCAGAGAGCTGAGACAGGACAAAGAGCGGGGAGGCTGCGGGCCTGGTGGGGGATGGGAGGAAGAAGACCAAGGGTGGGCTCGTGGGGGGAACTTGACATCATGAGTGCAGAGCAGACTGGAGAACACTACAGGAAGTTACTTTAATCTCCAGAATGAGCTCAGAGGTATTGAGGGTGAACATATAACCTCTATCCATTCATTTAATATACGGCTGTGCGTCACTGTTACATCTTAGAAAATGACTATTCATAATGGAAGTCTTGGCAAAGGTTTCCTTCTAATCAGCGAAACAGGGGTTGGAGGGCTTGGCTGCGGTACCCTCACCAAGAGGCTTTTAATTTACGAGAGATGTTAAATTATGCTGCCGCCAGACAATCGTGTACGGGAAGAAATACAATAAGTCAGAGGGAAGTGCTACTTTTTCTTTTTGTATTTGACAGGCACAGGAAGTGGCCATTAGCCAAGCCTCTGAGAGCATGTCTGAGCAATGTACCACACACACCGTTTCTTAAATTGAACCCCCCCCCCTCAGGCCAAGAAGAAAAAGTTCCAGTGTGTCTACAAACACCCCAGAGACAGAGATTGTGTGCATGCATGGTCCACAAACAGATGCTCAAGGTGTAGGGAAGCCTGCTTGCCTCAGGTTTCCCAGGGATTGGTCCAGGCTGGTTTAATCTTGCAGAGGTATGCTGAAGCTGCTGAAAAATAGTTTCGGGCACAGGAGCAAAGAACTTATAAATATCTCATTTCTTACTTTATTCTTTGCCAGCAAGGGCAGTTCAATACACTAAGGTTTCCTGTCGATCATTTCTGTATGAGGGCTGAGGCCAACTACAGGTTCAGACGAGACTAACTATTGCCTGCAAGGTGTGACCTGCCCCTTAGCTTTCTGAACTTCTGAGCCAACTTGGGTCAGTGTGGAGGCTCCCAGGACTCTCTGGGTGGGGGAATTCACTCTGAGCTAAGGATCTAGGAAGGGCAATGGTAGGTGTGTGCTCTGCGCCTCGGTAGCTCATGCATGATCTTAAGGCAGAGGCAATGTGAACCTTTGAGAGATGGGCCGCCTTTTGATGAAAAGCTGACTGAGAAGGTATGAGATGACTGAAATGGCCCCTGAAGGACGATGCCCCAAGCTGAAAGGGCAGGAGACACTCTAGCACCTGTCCATCCTTCACAGGATGGCTAGCCATTGCTTTCCAAGTTCTTTGACAGAGGCATTTTCATGCTCATTACAAAAGCATCTGCAAAGACTTATATGTCTCTGAATCTTCCTCGCATGTTACTGACGCTTGGCGGTCTCTCCAACACTCCTGACCCGGTTTTCAGCATAGACACTCCAGACAAGTGCACGCGGGATGTGAACCTCTGCATCAGGACTTCTTGCAGCTCCCCAAAGGGAGCACTTCGTATATCTATCTGCTTAAATGTATGCTCCTTGTCAAGGTTTCTGATTCTGCATACCTTACATCCTACATGCATAGACTTGCACATCAAGCAAGTGGGGGCAGGCAAAGAGGTTTTGTTGCTGTGAAAGCAGCCCCTACATGCTACGTTGGAGGGACAGCAAGGCATAATCCTAACAAGTTCCTGGAAGATGGAAAGGCAGAAATTACAGGACTGCAGCAACAGTCATGGCTCAGTGGGGGATGGCTTTATTCACACTTTACACAAGATTCCTGTAGTCTGGCTGGATTCTCACAGTTGTGGGACTTAGAGACCATTGTGGTTGTTTCAAGATAGGAACATTTACTTGGCCCGGAATCAGAGCATGGGCACCTCTGGGGCTCTCAGATTCTTTTCTGACAGTTGTCTTGGTTTTGGTTATTCCAGTTGTTGGAAGGTTCTTAACTTTTCTTTCTGAAGTAATAGTAAATCCCATGGTTGGTCTGAAATAGCTGGTGATCTCATGCTTTGAGTCTCGGGTCTGGGAGCCAACTGGTCCAGGGTTATACCCATGTTGTCTGGGCCTCAGATTTATACTTGTCAATTTCTTTCCCCCTATTCTGAACATTTACTTCTGTCTGCACGCAGAATGGACTTGCGTTATAGGCTAGTAGCCACTCCTTTAACATCTAGGTCTAAGGAGGAACAGAAGAATCAAGGACAAAGGCAGTGAAAAGAGGCAGAAGGGCTTCTCTGTGGATGTTCTTTGGTTTTGTTTGTTTGCTTGCTTTGTAAAATAAAATGTATCTTTAATTGGTGAGTGTCAACATCGGTATAGTGTGTTGACAGCCAGTTTATGATGAAGGAGGATCCTGAGGTAAAGGAGCATAAATAAACTCTTTGCATAGATATTCCTGAGCCCCATCATAGCATGAACGTTATCACCCAAGGATGGCATGTCTAAGAGCGGGAAAGAACCTTTGGTTGTGGCGTTTCCCCTTATGATGCAGTTGAGGAGGACTGGAGAAGCAGCCGGGAAGGTGTTCCATGGTGAGTTTATTTCATGCCAATATCCTCCAGAAAAGTCTAAGAGGTCTGTGCACATGACAAAACCGAGAGGAGTGATCCACTCCTTTGATATGAAGAGATTTTGTTTTCCCCATTTTAGGACATCCTTGGTGAAGCTTTATCTTCACTATCAATAGGTGCAGCAGTGGTGTTGATGACCCTTTGGCTTGTTTCAAAACCTTGCACTGGGCTGTGCAAAATTTTTTAATAAACCATTTATTTAGATTTTCAAAACAATAGATTCTGGTTTTTATGTTCTTTTTCCTAATTACCCAAATAGTTAGCAGCCATGTGTTAGGTAGGAAAATCTCTACTTAAAATTTCCTGGAAGGTGTGCTGAATGCTCTAGACTCTACAATCTCAAGGGACGCACTCGTGGAGTTGCTATGGGAACATAGCACTTTGTTGGGACACAAAGACCTACCCAGAATGGTTAAATCAACTTACGAATACAATCTTACAATCTAGACCACCAACACATTCTATTATAGAAGAGTTGTAGTAGGATGTTGTTCACTAACATCTTAGGAACTTGTCTAAGGTTGTAAGGTTTCGCACAGCAGATCCAACACCAATGGGCATAACTGCTAAGCACGCTGGCCTGTAGCCAGCTGAGGAAGGGTACAGCCAGAGCTGTACTTTCAAAACAACAACAACAACAACATCAAAGCAAACACCCAACACATCTTTGTGGTTGTTGCTTTATTATTTTTTTTTTTTAGCTCTCAAGATTGAACTATTAGATTTATTTCTTTTACAATACTGTAGTTAATTTATTTTTAATTAATATTCGAGAAATCCACACAATGTATTTTGCTCTTATTTCATCGCCATCTCCAATTCCTGGCAATGAGATTGAAACAGAACAGAAGATGCCCTTACTCCTTCACGTAGTTGCTACACTACTAACAGCAGCCCAGACATGGACTCAGCCTAGAACACAGGTGCATATTATGGAACTTTGTTCATCTGGGAGAAGAATGGAGTTATGACATTTGTAGAAACATGGATAGAACTAGAGATTATTATGATAAGTCAGTCATATCCAGAAAGACTAACACGACCTATTTTCTTTCACCTGAAATCTAGATTTAAGTTTGTATGTACCTATGTGTGTACACATACCCAATGCCATGGGAGTGGACAGGGACTGTGAGCCCAGAGGAAGAGGCCTAAAGGGATGTTAGAGAGCACAAGAGAAAGGAATGAACTCTGTATGATGTGAAAACAGGAAGGATTATTTAGACAGAAAGATTAGGAAGAAGGGAAGAGGGTTAGGGGTTCAGGGGATGGGGCAAGGCAGTGGAGAACAATTAATAACAATGTATAATGACTGTTGCATCAATTATTATCACTACTCAAATTGCTCCACCAGCTGCAGTGTATGTTCCTCGCCAGCTGCCCAATGTTCTGGGTTCCCGAAAGACAGACACACACGTGCGACCTTATATTTAATATGCCTTAAACTGTACAATGGCTGGGTACTTCCAAACCTCCCTGTGGCTAACATACTCTCCCTTCCAATATTCCTAAATTACTTGCTAAAGTCTATATTTTCCTGGCTGCCACAGACCTAGGCCTGTAGCCCTCCTGGGCCGGGATCCCCGACTCGACATGCTGGCAGTCTCTCTGTCTCTCTGTTCTACAGTTCTCAGGCCGGACCCTTCTCCTTCCCCTGTACATGGTGATTCTCCCCTTCCCTCACACTCCTTACCTGGGAACCTCAAAGTCCCGCCTCTGTCTCCCTGCCCAGCCATTGGCTGCAGGCAACTTTATTTACCAACTAGAGCCAACGCTGGGAAGGGACCCGCAGCATCTTACATGCAGATGTGCAAATTCCCGGGTAATTTGGGAACCCATAATGGAAGCATTAAAGCGAATCCACAACAAATGACGTGTGTGTGAGAGGATGCCATGCACACGTGGCCCATCACTTTGTATGCTGACTTAAAAAAAATCAATAAAATGAATTCATAAAGCAAGACCAACAGGAACACATTCATGGACGAGGAAGGGAGATGAGGGAGGAGGTTCACCAATGGATCTGCAGCATGGACAACACAGGGCCATTAAATGTGTGCCCGCATGTTCTCCACAGCTCAAGCGAACCAGCTCTGAGCCACCCCTGATCTGTGATCTGTCTTCTTCCAGGCAAATTCCAGGCCCTGTCCTTTGCCAGAAAGTTTGATGTCCTTTCCCTACCCCTCTGAAGTATGCTTCATTTGGTATGTGATACCTACCGTCCTGTACTCAGGCCTGGTTTAGTTCCCCAGGGTCCTGCCATTGACTTCCAGGCCAAGGTCTAAATTCAGGTGTGAACTTGAAGTGCTATTGAGCTTGTCAAACTCTGCTCTTCCTCACGGGCGTCAAGGGTGCTTGCAGCCCCTCCAGTACTGAAGTCAGAGCTTATGAAGCCAGGCTGCATCTCCTGAGAGTATTCTCTAATAAGCAGGGAACACATCGATTGCCAAGGACACCCACTCCCCTCAGTGGAAAGCTGGGCTGCTCACTTGGGTGCCGCTGAGGAGGCTGCTACTCTGCAGTCACTTAGTTTGCAATGAGTTGACTTTACCAGTACCTTAGGAAAAGGAAAAGGAATCAGTCGGTAGTTCAGAGCCGCAGAAGCCCTATACCAAATGCCAGCAACCACAAAGAGAAAGTAACAATGATGTTGGCTGTAAACTTGCTGATGTCCACGAGCATCCAAGGACTGGACTAGCCCCTAGCTCACTTCTCAGAGTGTAAGAAACTTTATCCTTTATCATCTTCTTCATTAACAGTCATAAGATCTCAATATGTAAACACAGTTGTTGGTTTTTTTTTTCCTCTACCCTATCTTTTTCTTTGGACACAGAACGCTTCCAAAAGCCCGTGAATGGGGTACTGGGAATACTGGTAGCTGGGAGGCAGAGATACAGTGGGAAGGCAGTTATGGGAAGTTAAGCTTCCTGCAGCATTCCTTCCAAATAGCACCAGAACTGATGGAAGGACTCCAGATGTTTTTTTCTTTAAGAGTCTCTTATTCCTGAAGATGGGGAAGCATAAAGTAAGGCCCCTGTGTAAATTATTAGGACTGGACATTTGAGCTGGTTCCTAAAGACACTGGGACCAGTTATGCCTGGCTGTTCATCCTAACACTTGGTACATAGAGGCAGGAGGATTGAGAGTTCCAGAAGAGGGCTGGATTATATAGGAGTTCAAGGTCAACTCAGGTACCCAGCAAGACTCTGTCTCAGTGGGCTATGAGGTGAGCTGAAGGCTCTTAGCCTGACAGCTGTTACACTGACACCACAGTTTGAGAGTCTACTCGGTAACTGGATGGCTCCTTATGATGCGCAGACGCTTAGATATTGGGTCAGGGTGAGCTAAGAGGATGACAATTAATATTGGTTATCAGCGGTGGGAAATGTCCATACCAAAGTGATCCAGCTGGTGAAACCATGGTTCAGAGGGTTTTCATAGCAATGCTGAAGAATATCGAGGCTCAGTAGAAATCCGGCCAAGGCACAAGCTGAGCCTCCTTTGCATATGTGATGAAGGTAATCAGGAGAGTGGCCCAGGACTCCTGGCAAGTGCTGGTCTCTGTGGGAAAATCTTCTCAAGTCTCGAGATTTCCCCAGGTCACTAGAGCTTTGTGGGGACATTCCCATAGTTTCCTGGAACTGTTGAATTTTTTTTTCCACGTTGTGGGAAACGCATCTCTGGAGTTAATGGCATTAAGATGTGGCCTGGGCTTTTGGCTGGAAGATCTTCAGTGAGAGCAGATGGCCACAGTGGTATTAAAACTAAAGACTGCAGTAAAGCTTTTAATTGAAAACAATTGGACCCTGCTGGATGGTAATTACCTTGGCTGCTTGCAAATAATATCTTGCCCCTGATGCCACGAGAGGGAAGCTGAATGGGAGCAAGAGAGATCCGCCTCGACACGCTTCTAATAAGGACGGGCTTGGCAAAGGCTTTCTCGAGGGAACCTCTGCGACAAAGGGGCTGAGATGAACTTTGCTGGAGTGCAAATTGTGGAGACAAAGCATCCATTTATAAAATGGCCCAATGGCTCTTGGAGGAAATTGAAATTCTGCCCACTTTCAGGGGCAAAAAATAAATAAATACTTTAAGTACTTCTGTCTTTTCTCAAGATAACAAGCTCAATGAGGAAGACATTGTGTCTGGTTGATGGACAGATGTTTGTGCTCTGAGTGACAGCCATGCCTGAGAACTGAAGGGTTATAAGGCCAGTCTCCATCTTGTCTGGAAGCTTTCACCTCTTGACACTGCCAAGGGCTCAGTTGACATTGAAATGTAGACAAGCACTGCCCAGGGCAGGGATAAAATAATGATGAGATGAACTCGGTTCTGTGAGTGAGGTGCTGAGCAGATGTTAGCCACAGAACACTGAGATGGAGAACCTGGGTGGGAAGGGGTGGTGAAGGCCCCAGGAATCCTAGGCTTGGTAATCCTCACAAATTATACCCAAGGGGGTTGGGTAGATAGATGGATTTGTAAGAAGAAAAACAAGTGAAAGAGAAAGACTCTTGATGGTCTTCACTTGCACGTGCCTGGGTGTGAGCACCTGCTCACACATGTGTGCACACTGCCTTTCCCCAGTCCCTGCACACAAAGTCACACTGAGGGGGTTCTCTAGATTGTAGACTCTTTGGTGGAATTCAGGTGGTGAGGAGCTGTTAGACTGTGCCCACCAGTCCCAGCACACAAAGTCACATTGAGGGGTTCTCTAGATTGTGGACTCTTTGGTGGAATTCAGGTGGTGAGGCACTGTTAGACCGTGCCCAGGTGAGATGGTCACTCCATCTTGGGGGTGTGGTTTAGGATGCTCACTTCTGCTTTGGTTCATGCCCCAAGGAAGGGTTGTTATTTCCACCACCTTTGGGAGCTCGTAACTTGTGACTTGGGAGTCTTTCTGTGCTTTGTTACGTCCTGATCCCTTATTGTGTATTGCTGGAAGACCTGGATCCTAAGTAAAAAGAAGCCCACGGCTGACCTGGTGTAGGACACACCTTCTTCTGTCTAAACCAGTCCCTTGGCAGAATTTGTATCTTCATGAGGGTGGGTGGACCCTAAAGGAAATGGCAATACACAAGCAGAGTCTGAACATTAGCCCCATAGTCACTACAGCCTATGAGATTTGTGGTCTGGGGTCAAAGCCCAAAGAAGCTTTGGATGGTCACCTTCCATGAAGACAAGCAGTGGAGTGCCATCACTGTGTCCCCAAGACATAACTCGGTGCTAGTTCTCTGGTCTGACTGCTCCCTGAAAAGTTCCCACGTTGGAAACTTAATCCCAAATGCAGCAGTTGACAGGAGGAGCATCAAGAAATGAACAAGTCATGAGGGTTCCCCTCTTTTTGATCAGACTAATGTCCTCATCTTTAGACTGCATTAATCCCTAACAGAGTCAGCTTGTCATAAAAGCAAGTTGAGCCAACTGCTGTCTTGCTTGGGCTCTCTTACACATCCAACTTCAGCCTGAATGACACAGTGCAAAGTCTTTGTTGGACTTGCCATGTCCTGGAGCTGTTAGAAATAAATTTATTTTCCTTACCAATGACCTACTCTATGACAATGGACTATTGTAGCACGATGGACTAAGATGTGTAGGAAAATGTAAAATATGTAATTTAGCTTCAAAAATAATGTCATAGCTTACGGAGCAAAGTTAAAACACACATGTCCAGACAGACAGACATGCATTACACAGACATATGCACAGACACAAAAACAAATACATCACACACACACACACACACACACACACACACACACACACACACACACAC
>NC_034610.1:6681135-6686834 GCF_900095145.1 Mus pahari
TCTTCTTCTTCTTCTTCTTCTTCTTCTTCTTCTTCTTCTTCTTCTTCTTCTTCTTCTTCTTCTTCTTCTTCTTCTTCTTCTTTCTTCTTCTTCTTCTTTTTCAAACAGGCAGTCATAAAGTCCAGGCTGTCCTTGAATCCACTTAAGCAGCAAAGCATGACCCCCAGCTTGTGATTCTCTTGTCCCCACCTCCCAAGACTTGAGATTACAGGTGTGTGGTTTATGTGGGGCTGAGGTGAGCCCAGGGCTCAGTTGTGTTGGGCAAGCTAATCTTCATTCATATTCTGATTCTACTTTGATGTTCTGTGCAGATAGGTGTAGGGACCTACAGACTTCTCATGGGCAGCCCAGACAGCACTCTTTCCCTGTTCAGTGCTCTGTGGCTCGTGGTCCCCATGCAGAGAGCTGGCCTGGCCTGGTTAACAATGTCTCCTCCCTGAGACCTGAGTAGTGCCCTCCAGGGCTGTGTAATCTTTCCTTCTGTTGACACAGAATTCCTATCAGCAACCCCACTCCCCTTATTGGCTGCGGGACCTTAGGATGTCTCTCTCATCCCCCCCCTTCTGTAGCATCTGCTTGAATGTTTGAACACAGGGACCCTTGTCTTCCAAGAGTTATAGTCTGCAGGACACGCTCGCCGGTCCCTGTATTCAACAGAGCAGGGCGTCTTTACTATCATTCCTTCTCTCTTACATCTGGCTACGGCTCTTTTCAGGACTCAGCCTGCAGAACTTGACTTAAGCCATTGGGGTATCTTATCAGGATGAAGGTGTGACTACAACGTGAAAATCCTTTTTAATGTTAATGTGGCTAAAATTCCTGGTACGGATAAAAATGATTTCCAAGCCATGCCATCCCTCCTGTCTTTTCTCCCCTCCTCTATCTTCCCCTCCTGTTCTCTTATTTCTTTCCTCTTTTCCTCTCTTCTCAGGTCTTTGCCCACTGCCATACCCTATGATCTCGAGCTCTCTCCTCTTTTCAGTTTCCTGTCCCCTCCTTTTGGCCATAGGAATCGTTATTAGAGCATCCCTGACTAGCCTCATGGAGCTGAAGGATTCTATTTATTTATTTATTTATTTATTTATTTATTTATTTATTTATTTATTACCAGATGTGAGGCAGCTCATGCTACATGGAGAATCTCCAACCACAGATATTGCAGGGACTGAAGAAGAATGCCTGGGATTAGTAGCAGTCCTGTGAGGTACAGAGAGAGACACGCTTTCCACTTATGTGGGTTAAGTAGTGACACCGAAGGGCCTTAGGGTCTTGTGGCAGAATTTATTATGCGGGCCTTGGGGAGAGAATTCTGGTCTGAGAAGGCTTGGCCTCATCTCACGTGGCCCCAGCTTTAACCGCATCTCTGAGTCAGTCCGTTCATCCTGTTGAGTGCTGAGCATTCCCGTTTGGGTGACCGTGGCAGAATGTGGGAAAGAAGGATGTGATACACTTCCCGATACTGGCTTTCCTTCAGGAGACAAGGGGAAGCAAGGCAGTTTGAAACATCCCATCATTTTTCATGAGCAGTTAAGATAACTATTTGCTGTTTGTGTTGTGCTCTGTAATTGTACAGCATAATTGCTTCTTGTAGGCCCACGGTGTCTGCTCTACAGCACTCTATTTTATAGGTATTTGGAGGTGTATATTTTTATCGATTTGGCATCTATACAGCAGTAAATGTGCTGGATTGATGGGCGTGGGAGTAACATGAAGGTGCTTGGTGCATTGATTTGGAATCTGTGAAGGGCTTCCCTGCAGTTCTCCATGTATGTGTTACTAGACTATAAGCAATGGTAACAGTAAAGAGAATATTTGGGGTGAGCACATGTCCCAAATGATGAATGAAAGGAAAGGATCATTGTTTGCTCTCTCAGGACACAGTCTGTGGGTGGGCAGGCCAAGGGAAGCTACACCTGATGGACCACCTTCTCGAAGAACTGACCTGTTTTCCCACACACCTATTTAGTTCACTTTCCCAACTCTAGATGGGATTATTCATTCTTTAATCCCTTAATACTTGTAGTTATTTATATATTGTCAGTACAAATCCCCTGTTGTGTTAATAGTAGGCAAAGATTCTTCACGTATTTTGTAGGCTGTTTCATTTTGTAGACACTATGGTAATTGTGTCTTTAAACACAGCACACAGTATTGATAGCTGGCCACTTGGGTTCATCATGGCACTGCGCACATAATGTTATATTAGGCCATATCTGTGTACGCAAATGCAGAATATTGGAAAATGACATGAAATAGAAAGGAGACAATCAGGAAAGAGTAGGGGACAGAGAAGCAGGGAGCACTCCTTGCTCAAAGTACATTACCCATATTCTTGGAACGTATGGGTCATGTACAGTTAGTATAGACCAATGAAAGAGAAGTAACCTATTAATAGTGGGATATTCTGGTTGCTTCTCAGAAATATCACCCACTAGAAAGAGGTGCTTATGGGCTTCCTCACTGGGTCCTTGCTAGAGATCTCTCTTTCATCCATCCTGTCTGCCTGTCTGCCTGTCTGCCTGTCTGCCTGTCTGCCTTCATTTTCTTAGGCTTTTAATTATTCCCCCCCAATATAATTTGCATATGCAAATGCAGCTGTCCTTTTTTGGACTCATTCTTTTTCCTTCCTGGTTGTTTTTGTTTACTAGTTTGTTTTGCATTCCCTGCTAAAGACCAGAGAATGCCTGCCGGTGAGTAAAAGGAACTGAGTGGCAGGAAGGGGCTCTGAGCATAGAGTGGAGGCTAATTCCCAAGGGGACCTTAACCTTTGAGGGTAACAGGGGACCGCAGAATCCATTATTTCTTGAGTTTTAGAAATTGTCTGTCTTCACACTTTGACTTGTTGAGTGAAAATCAGAGAGAGAGAGAGAGAGAGAGAGAGAGAGAGAGAGAGAGAGAGAGAGAGAGAGAGAGAGGTGGCCCAGGAGTGGAGAAGGGAAGATGGAGCAGAGTCCATATGGGAAAGCAGGTCCAGTCTCTCTTGGTCCTGGCAAACTTACAAATGAATTTGGGCCTAAAGAATAGGCCGCAAGAGCCTGGCTTAGTCCATGCTGGTTAAAGTAGCCAGGAAGTGTGGAATCCCAGCTACAGAAGCACTATTCGCTGCTCTCTGTAACGTGAATAATTTACTCCAGTCCCTCAGATAGAATGAAAGCAGGAAAGCCTTTGGGACTCTTTGGATAAAGTGCTCTGCAAACATGTCAGATGAGTTTGGGTTTTTATTGCAGAGGAGCCTGGTAAGGATGGGAATGGGAGTTAAGTTAAACGCAAGGATTTATTACCGGAGGGAGCAGCTTTTAACATAATTATTCTAAGAAAACAAATAAGTGATAAAAGAGTGGAAATCATATGCACATCATAAATTGTATTTAATTCGGTTCTGTTTTAACTGCAGGTGTGACTGACTCGCTTTTTGTAAATAATTAACATTGTATGAGTAGGCTGGTAAAACCCCATGTTCTCACCCAAATGCAATGGTTTTTCCATGTGGGCTCTTGCTACACCTGTGGCGACCAACTCTCACAGGTGTGCACAGCAAGCTCACCGACTCAGGCAGTCGAAAAGTAGGTTTTGTGTGTGTGACATGGGAGTGTCTGCCTGCCTGCCTGCCTGTCTGTCTGTTTGTCATTCACTGGGTGAGGGAGAAAGGTGGACATTGGGAGAGGAAGAAATAGAGAACTGGAGATTTGGGAGGGAAGTTGGGACTTCACAGTGGCGTTTGGTCTTCCAGCATTCCTAATTCTTAGGATGTGATGTGGAGTGGGTTGACATGATGCTACTTGTATTCCAATGCTAATACTGGTTCCTGAAGACCTAGTTGCCCCAGAGATGAGAGAGTCCGAATGCAGATCCAAGTGACACTGTGTGACCTTTAACCCCAAGTTATTTCTGATTGGTGAATAAAGATACTGACAGCTAATAGCTGGGCAGACAAGACATAGGTGAGTTTTAGGGTTCCCAGGTGTCTTAGTCAGGGTTTCTATTCCTGCACAAACATCATGACCAAGAAGCAAGTTGGGGAGGAAAGGGTTTATTCAGCTTACATTTTCCACATTGCTGTTTATCACCAAAGGAAGTCAGGACTGGAACTCAAGCAGGTCAGAAAGCAGGAGCTGATGCAGAGGCCATGGAGGGATGTTCTTTACTGGCTTGCTTCCACTGGCTTGCTCAGCCTGCTCTCTTATAGAACCAAGACTACCAGCCCAGAGATGGCACCACCCACAAGGGGCCCTCCCCCCTTGATCACTAATTGAGAAAATGCCCCACAGCTGGATCTCATGGGGGCATTTCCACAACTGAAGCTCCTTTCTCTGTGATAACTCCAGCTGTGTCAAGTTGACACAAAACTATCCAGTACACCAGGCCTTGGGGACTGGAGGAGAACAAAGAGGAGGAGAAGAAGGTGAGGAGGAAGAGAAGGTTGCCATGGGTTAGGAGTCAAGAAAACATGGCCCTACGCGCTGGCCAATTGGAGTTAAGAGTAGCCCAGATGAACACAGCAAGTAATAACTCATCAGTGGGAAAGTAGATCCTAATAGCACACAGTAGGCATCTGCCTCCCTCTACTGCTGATTAGGGCTTACCATAAGGGGTATGTGTGTGTCTTTTACCTGGGAATTAAATGGTTAAAGGTGAGGTAGAAACCCTGGATTGGGATTAAAAATTTCCACAACAGTGCTGTTCAAATTAAACACAGTGTTCCAAGTGTGACTGTTGCCACAGGCACCCCTGAGTCTTATGGAAGTGCCGTTATACTGCTGAGTGGGATCAGAAAGTGACTTTGAGCTGTCAGAGCTCTGAGCAGCCTTGGAGAATGGCCTTATGCTAAGGCCAGTGCCATCCAAAAGGGTAGTGGGCTTCAAAGGAAGGAAATGAGCAAGGTCTAAGTAAAATATCACAGATGGAGACGCCTTGGCATGAGGTTAGTAGACAGGAGGCATAGGGATGAGTGTGCAACTGATTGGAGAGTGTTTTTTTGGATACTAGCTCTTAACTGTGGACTTTAGACCTGGGCAAGCCAAGGGACTATTCTGTATTAAAGTGGAGGACATTTTGGTAAAATGACTCTACTTTTGGGCTTCTCCCAGCCTTTGTTGTTGTTGTTGTTGTTGTTATGGAGGGGGGTTCTGATTTACTGCTACACATTATGTATCATATAACACTCATGACTTCATATCTATTGAAATGTAATATTTACAGGTAGTTCATATTTTATGCAATCATATTATTTGCACATTGTTAATTTGTGAATTTCTATATTATATTAATTTCCTCAAAAACATAAATATAATTAACAAAATTTAAACTTTTTCTCTTTAAAAATTGTAAAACCTTAAAATGGCATGTCCATGTGTGTGCACGCATGCATGTATATATTCATGTGTGTAAGTGCACATATGTGTGCATGTGTGTTAAATGTGTGTGTGTTCATGCTGAAGCCAAAAGACAATCTCAGATGCCTTTTCTTAGATGTAGTATGCTTTATTGTTTTGAAACAGGGTCTCTCATTGGCCTGGAACTCACCTAGAAGGCTAGGTTGACTGGCCAGCCAGTTCCACTGCCTACCTCTGCCTCCCAGGACTGCGACTGCAGGTGTGCATTGCTACACCCAACTTTTCTTTTCTTTTCTTTTCCTTTCTTTCTTTCTTTCTTTCTTTCTTTCTTTCTTTCTTTCTTTCTTTCTTTCTTTCTTTCTTTCT
>NC_034610.1:6687030-6720190 GCF_900095145.1 Mus pahari
AGGACCACTGCAGGAGTTGACTCTCTCTTTCTAACATGTTTCTATATTTAGAAAAATGGATTTGTACAGAAAGCATTTTATCTCATCGTAGGTCATCTTGTCAGCCCAGAACCAGCTTTTTTTCATGTGAGTTCTAGGGGACCAAAGTTGGGTTCTCATGATTGCAAGGCAAACACTCTATTGAATGAGCCATCTCCTATGCCTTAGAAGGCTTAATGCCAACAATCAATACTGTTTTCTCATATATATCATATGTGTATATACATATATAAACAGACATCATATTCATATATATGTACATATATATATATATATATATATGTATATATATATATATATATTTGTGTATCTATATCTATCTATATGGGGACTTTATGACTGGACACCATGAACACATGTAAGAACTTGTATTCAAACTAGAGAACTGCCCAGTTTAGTTGCTTCAGATAGGGTGATAACAGGAGGGCCTTATTGTCTATATAAGGACTTGGCTTCAGCAGAGAGGAGCATTGTCATGGATCTACAGAAGGACAGTTTGATCCCTGAAACCAACATGGCAGGTGGGCAGAATGGACTACCAAAAGTTGTTCTCCAACCTGCACACAACTGCTGTGGCAAGCATACGTTCCCCACAAATAAATAAATGTAAAACAAACAAACAAACAAACAAACCCAAACCAAATCAAAACCAGAATCAATACTCTGTGTACACACATATACGTATGTGTGTATAGTGTACCCCTATTTTCTTTGCATTTCAGACTCCTTGATCCTCTTGAATGTGAAGATTAATGTAAACGTTCTAAGCTATTATCTCCTCATTGCCGTGTTTACCTTCACACACTTCCTGGAAGATCTGCTGCCTCTCACTCCTTCTCAGTATTTCCAGTTTCTACCATCTCCTTTCTTCCTTAATACTGAAATCTACCCCTCAGCTCACAAATATTCTCTTCAGTGAAGTCTAACATGTGGTTCTAACTCATGCCTGACTTTGCCTAATTTTATTTTAAATTTCTATTCACTCTTTTCATTCCTCCGCATGAGCAACTCCACTTGCTTATGTTTCCCAGTTCCGTGATTGCCCAGCACTGGCATCATGAGTCTGTGGTCTTTTCCGTCTTTGAATACATGCCTGAATTTTGTCTTCTGCTCTTGATAACTCTAACTACTGCCTGTGGTTCTGCTTTTGATGTTATGGCTTCTGTGTTGAGTTTTACTCATGTCAGTTTGTATCCTTGAATATCTTTCCTGATTTTGTAAATTGTGAAATATATTCTTGAACTTAAGGAATTATTTGAGATCTGAGTGTAAGGTTTTCAGCTAGGGCTTGTCGATAAAAAAGGATCACGATTAAAGGGGCTACACAGAGGTGTGAGGAATGGCTCTAAACACAGTGAGGACCAATATCTAGATAGAAATCCTGACGAGTTCCTCCCACCCACTTCTTAGGACCAGCAAGATGGCTCAGTGCGTAAGGTGCTTGCCGTCAAGTCTGACACTTGATTTTGATCCCTAAAACCAACATGGAAGACGGGAAGAATGGACTCCTGAAAATTGTTCTCTGATCTCCACACACCTGCTGTGGCAAGCACGTGGTCCCCCACAAATAAATATCGTTTTTTTTTTTTTTTAAACCCAGAATCAATACTCTCTTCATACACTTTCCTTCTTGCTGTTGTTATTTCCCGAGGGTCCTGTGTTCATTATGTGGTGGTCTCTGAACCACCTTACATAAATCTGTGGCTTGGCCCTCTGTTTTTCTTACCCTGCCTGGACGTTGCCAGACACTCCATCTGGTAACCTAAGCTGTTACTTCTTTCTGTCCATGGATGTCTTCCCTTTTAAATGTCAGCATTTCCTCTAAATTCTTAAGGTTAACCATAAGAAGAATTAAAAGTGATTTTTTTTTTCTATATTCGTTTTAATTTTTGTTTTTTGTTGGGAGGCTTTTGACAAATGTCATTGGTTATGTTTCTGAAAAGGGGAAGTCTGGGAGCCCATTTATTGGCCGTTAGGGACATCTGGCCTGACTAGTCTGATTGCTATTTCCCTAGAGCATATATGCTGGGTACCCTCAGAATGGCACACCACGAACACATGTAAGACCCTCAATTCAGGGTAGAGAACGCCATGGTTTGGGGGCTTTCGATGAGATGACAGTGGGTCTTAGGGTCTAGGTATTGCTTGCTCCCTCGGTTTTAACCCTACTCTGAGAAAGCACATTGTTCAGCAGAGACAAACATAGTCAAGGATCTGTAGAAGTCTTTTCCATAGATCCCCTTCCTTCCTTGTCACGGTCTTTGCTACACCAGGCATTGCCATGCGAACGCATGCAAACATTTAAAAAGCAAAACTTCAAGTCTTGGTGTGGAGGCGGGGTTGTATAAAGTTGACAGAAGAATCGACATAGAACTCTTCAGATCTCACAGAAAGCACTTGAAAGAGATGCTGCTAACACGCGCTGAGCATGAAGTCTGCAGGGTGTGAGAGACAGTTTCAATCCATCAAGTGGGTGCTCGGTAGTGCTGACTAAGCAAACTCTAATGGTGCTGTCAAAACAGCCTCCTTTAGATTGTGCTGAATTTGAAAATAAAGTATAGCATGCTCTGACTCCTTCCCTACCCAAGCTTAGTGTGCTTTCATGTCATAATGACTTGAAGTGCTATTAAATGAGAACTAGATGATGATTTTTAATCTACCCAAAGGTTTATCAAGTTAATTTATTTTCTGCATAAACCCATGGCCCAATGGCCTTGGTCCCCTGGAGACACTGGCTCCTGGCTTCTGTTGGAAGCAGACTTCTTTGTTCTGCTTTCCCTCCTGCACCAGTTCAGCTCTCTCTTCCCAAGTGACCAGTAGCCCAGTTTGTGCAGATTCTTTCATCCTTCAGTCTAGGGAGAGGTGTCCAGAACTGGATCCGTAGCACCCACCACACACACGGTAGGTCTCCATGCATCCTCTGTATGTGGACCATACTCAGTTCACCCTTCACTCTGTGCTCCCATGCTGGGTGGGATGGCCCATCTCCATTGTGGTCTTGACTGTACTTGGAGTCACCTAAGAGACACACCTCTGAGTATGCCTGAGGATATTTCTAGAGGGGATGAACTGAGAAGGGAAGACCCACCTTGGATGTGGGCAGCACCGGTCTATGAGCCATGATCCCAGACTCAGTAAATATGAGGAAAGGAAGAAAGCCGGCTAGGTAACAGACCAGCTCTCTCTGTATTTCCTCCTCTGCTGATATGAGAAGGCTCCTGCTGCCCACCGCTATAAGCCACTCCCGGCTTCCTCTCTGTGAAGGACCGGGCATTCAAATCAATATCCAGAATGAATCCTCCCTCTTGGAAGCTGTGTCTTGGCAGGTGGTTTTTCCACAGTACCATGAAAAGGAAGTAGCCCAGAGGTCTGCTTAGGGGTGTGGGAGCCTCTGTGGGCTGTTAGGGTGAGATGACCACCTCAGACATGGTCAGTGTCTACCCTGAATTTGAACTCCTTTCCACGGTTTTCTGGGACCATTCCTCCCACGTGGGGTACAGCCTGTCCCACTACTCCATTAGGCCTGAGTGTGCTTCCAGGCCCTCCTGGGCAGTTTCTGTTGGTCTGTCCTGTGGTTGGCAGGCTGAGGCAATCAATGGAAGAATCTTCTGTTCTCTGCAGGTGGGTAGAATGCTAACCACCAGTCAAGATTTACGTCGAGGATGGAGTCTTTAGATTGGGCAGGGACGCATCCAATATCCCGACCTTTCCTGAGCATGTGGCAGCCCTTGTGGGTTGCTGTTACTGGGTGAGTGCATGTACACTGTGTGTGTGTGTGTGTGTGTGTGTGTGTGTGTGTGTGTGTGTGTGTGTGAGAGAGAGAGAGAGAGAGAGAGAGAGAGAGAGAGAGAGAGAGGTTTGATGGGTAGTGCGTGTGTGCGCATATCTACATATGGATATGTAGCATGGCTGTGAATGTCATGACAACCCCTGAGGTCACTTCTCACCTTCTACCCTGTCTGAGACAGGGCCTCTTGTTTCCTGACACTTGTGCTGGCTATCTGGTCCTTGAGCTTCTGCGATTCCCCTATCTCCACCTCCCGTCTTGCTGGAGTGGTGCTGGGATTGCCAACGGCGCCCGCCTTACCCACCAAGTTTTTTACTCCGATTCTGCAGATTTGAACTCAGGTCCCCATGCTCATATGCAAAGTTCTTTACTTATTCTCCTCATCCCAGATGCTACTCTCTTAAAGAAGTGTGAAAGGCTTCTTTCCGGAGAAATATGTGAGCTTGGGCTGGAGGGCTGGCATCTCTAGCCAAATCTATCCTTGCTGAGAGCAACCTGTCTCACTTATAAAAAGAGTATAATTGTTCTGTCCCCATGAGTTTGTTCTGAAAACACACCCCCCCCCAGGAACTAATACTTAGGGTGTTTGTAGTCAATGGCTATTAACTGTTTATTCATTTAAGTTGTAGCACCTACAAAACTCATATTCGGAATGAGTTGACTCTGGAGTTTCAGATGCGCAGTTCCGTGGGCAGCTGTAAACAGGCAAGTGTGTGTGGAGGACTCTGGCTCTCAGCACAAGTGTATATGAGGAGGACTCTGGCTCAAGGAGCACTTGGCACTGTTAAGCTCTTCTCAAATGTCAGAGGCCAATACTGGCATATGAAATATTTGCTGGGACTAGAGGATTGGATTCTACATTATTCATGAGGGCTTTGCACTCCCGAATCCTTTAATTCCACCACATCTCTCGTACAAAAGGCAAAGCCAGTGCTTTCTAGTTACACAATTTGTAAAATAAGATCCTTCGGTTGTGTGAGCATGGTAGAACTAGTTTTTCTTTTTCTTTTTTCTTTCTTTCTCCTTCTTCTTTCTTAGGCAAGGATCCGGCTGTGGTGTCCCTTGCTCCAATAACACTGGCCCTTGGAAGAAAGGGACTCAATGGTCAACGCCACAGATTGAGGCGCTTTTTAATCTCTAGACACGCTGTGTGGTTGAGTGGCCATCCAGTTTGGGGATGTGTATACAAACACAAAGGCTCAAGGAGGTAAATAGTGAAGTGACACCATCCAGTGTCTGGAGATGAAGGCTTCCAGGGGTCAGTTTTCTTGCTGGCGGAGCTCTGGGCTTTTGTATCATTTGCCTGTGTGGCCCCTGCCTGCCATTTTCTGTCCTGCTCATTTCTACCTACTCAACCCTGTCTATTTGCTTATTAGCACACAGATCACTGCTCCCAAGGCCTTCCCAGAATGACAGGAGGAAGCCACCTCCCTTATCTTCACAGCCTTTTCTTCCCCTTCCTCCTCCCCTCCCCTTCCCTTCCCTTTCTTCTTCCTCTTCCTCCTCTCCCCTTCTCTCTCCCCTCAATGTCCCCTTCCCCCCTCCCCTTCCCTTGGTCTTCCTCTTCCTCTCTCTTTCCCCCTTCTCCTCCCTTCCCCTTCTTACACTTCCTAAGTTGGGGATCTTAATGTGTTGTTCAGACAAGCTTTGAATTCCTGGGCTTAACATTCTCCCATCTCAGTCTCCAGAGTACCTGGGATGCCAGGCAGATATCAACATTCCTGGTCCACCTACACTTTAACCAGTGAAGCTGTATTCCCTCATTTAGTACATTATCTCTGTGGGCTCATATTTTCTACCTGAACAGAAGTTGTGTTTACATTTTAAATCCCCATGCCATCATGAACAGTAGGTGCTAAATAAGTGTTCATTCAAGTACTGGATTCAGACTCCTAATTCCTGGCTCTGCCAATGACTAGTTAACTTAGAGACTTAGGAGCCTCAAGGACTTGCACAGGTCCCCCTCCTTCCCCATCCCATCCCAGTCACAGGCACAACCAGTACCACAATAGTGGCGACAGAAAACACTTCCTACTACTCATTATACTTCCATGTCATTTTGAGCATTTTACAGTCCTTACTGAGTTTAATCCTTCCCACATTTCTCCAAAGCCTTGTCTTTGGAGATAAGTATCAGTATCGCCACTGCATCTTCATAGACACCAAGTACTCTGCTTAGGTCAACTTGATGTAACCTACAATAAGCTGGGGAGAGCGTTTCAATTGGACAATTGTCTAGATTAGGTTGGCTTGTGGACATGTCTATGGAAGCTTGTCTTGATTATTAATTGATGTAGGAAACTCTGTCCACTGTGGGTGGTACCATTCCCTAGGCTAGGCACTGAGAGAGTGTAGAAAACTTGCTGAATATAAGCATGCAGGCAGGATGGATGTTATGTGATCATCTGCTACAAGCTCCTGCCACTGTGACTCCTCCACAATGATGGACTTTCGCCTGGAATTGTAAACAGAATAAACCTTTCCTCCCTTGTGTTGCATTTTGTCAGGGTGTTTTATCACAGCAACAAAAATAAAACTAGGCCACCAAGGTGCTCAGCATCTGCTTAGCTTACTCACTGACAAGGGACTAATACTTTATAGAAGTATAAGGGTTTAAACTCAGGCAGTCTGCTGCAACAACAATAACGTGTTAACATGGTGAAGCTGCTGTCCCTGTCAATCAAACATGGCCAAGGGTTTTGTATGGGGTAATTAAAAGCCTTTCACAGGTATCCCTAGAGGGGATCACCCTGGGTACTCCCACTGGACTGAGGGATCTTAGCCCAAAGGCTTTGCTGTAAGCAGGATTGTGCCCAGTCTCTGCTGCTGGTTTTTCCTGTTCCGAATGCCACACATTTTTGTGGTGAATGCCCGTGCCAGCCGAGCCTGTTTAGGGGCCTCTTGTAAAAGGCTCAGATGGAATTAAACACAAAGTAGTTTGAAATTTTGGGGAGAAAGTGGTATTGAGGAATTTATTTTCCTGTTCAGCTCCAAAGGCTTCTGGTAAACTAGAAGAAATCACATACTTTTGATTCTCCTGTGTCATATGCATATACACGCTGTCTTAATTAGTTTTTTTTGTTGTTGGGATAAAATATCCTAACAGAAGCAGCTTACAGGAGAAAACTTTCTTTTTACTCACCATTTGGGTAGGGGAAGTCACAGCAGAAATATACAAAGTAGCTGGCCTTGTCTCCTTTACAGTTGTGATCAATGGATGCTCCTGCTTAGCTCACCCCCTTTTGTACAGTATGGGATCCTAGCATAGAGACAGGTACCTCTCAGAGCGGGCAGTCTTTCCATCTCAGTTAACATAATATAGGCGGCACCCCCTAAACATGCCCAGAGGGCTGTTTCTCAAGTCATCCTAAGTTGCCAACAGATATCAACCATCACGTCTGTGTTCAGGTGGCTTTGTGTACCTGCGCACATGCATATGTAACCTGTCGAGTGTGCACACTGCCATTGCTTGACCTTTGCTTCGATTCCTGGTAGTCCCGAGGCCTCTTTTAATCTGTGTCTTCAGTTTTGATTGTCAGAGAAAAGTCATGATCTTTGTAAATTAGGTACTAATCATACCCTGGAAACAGGCAGTGTGCTTGTGTGTGTGTGTGCGCGTGTGCATGCTGAGGGTGGGTAATCCAGGAAAGGATGCATGAATGCACTCTCTCTCTCTCTCTGCTTTTTGGACTTACTCTAAAATGGTCTGTTCAGGCTGCTCTTTGAAAAGTGCCTGATTCTGTCCAGAAGCCCTGAGCATTTTAGAGACAAGCAGAACCTGAGCGCTCTCTCTCTCTCTCTCTCTCTCTCTCTCTCTCTCTCTCTCTCTCTCTCGGCATGCTTATTCCGAGGAAGAAAGTTTCTGATTTCTTCCCTTTGTGGAGTTTGTGCTGCAGTGTGAGGAGGGAAGCCCAGCCAGCTTTTCTACTTTGCTTTTAGACAATTTCCATCTTACAGACGAGGGGGACAAAGACCCAAGGAGCTTATGAAGCCTTTGCTTTGCCGCCATTGTTGGAGCTGATGATGTGGCCTTTCCTAGACGGAGATGCCACAGAAGAGGTCACAGCACTTCAGGATCCCGTAGGGAGTCCTGGAGAGAGTTCTGAGGTACTTTCCTTCATATGAGAGGTCAGCCGGACTTAGCAGATAACCATGCTTCAGATGGGAAGAATTCAGACACTGATCAAAGATTGCTACACTTCCCTCTCACCCAGGACAGAAAGGAGTGGTGGGCTGGGGTGGACTCCTCTCCTGGGATCTGTAGGGCTCAGAGGCTTCCTAGCCTCTTGGTCCCTCAACTTTCTTGTGGTATCTTACCAGTGTGGCATCTTCTCCATCCTTTTCTCTGGCGTGATACGTGGCAAATATTACAACTGTCTGAGAGCCAGGACTCACCAAGCTATTCTCTAGTGAGTGATTGCTCTGTTCGGAAGGACATTGGCTATTTTCACATTTAGATGATCCTGCCAGGAAATCATTAAATTACCCAGAACACCTGACAGATTTCTTTGGGAGCAGAACAGCAGTTTAGCCTAGAGTGATGTTAATATACCCCTTTAAAATAAAAATAAAGAGGGGGGTGTCAACCAAGCCATTTATGTTATCCGTCCAGTACCCCATGGAGAGCTTGGGGTGGGCACAGGGGTTCAAGTGAAACATTACAACATTGCATGGCTACTTGGAGCGATAATCAGGGAGGAGGAGGGAGGAAGCCGGTGTGACTTCAGTAGCAGACGACTTCTGAGCCAAGTGCGAAGGAGGTGTCAGGAGAAGGAAGGAAGGATTTCTAGGGCCTCAAGATGGCAGAACTGACTCAGTTGGCCCTGCACTCTGGCTCTCAGCCCAGATCCTTTCTTCTAGCCACATGACCCTCTAGGTACAGACCTGTGAGGCTCAGTGGCCCTGAGTGAGCAAGTCTGAGGGATGGTAACTTTGTCTGATGGACAGACTGCTGTCCAGTCATTAGACTGAATGGCTTCATTCAAGGTTGTACCATATGCAAGAGGTCTGTCTTGGCCCAAGGTGTAGTGATGGAGCCTCATGGAGACAGATCCCTGCTAGACCATTTCTCAACACTTCCCAAGCAGGTCTATTTATGGTGATTTCAGGTGTCTTCATGACTTCTCTATTGCTAAGACAAAACACCACGCCCAAGGCAATTTATAAAAGACGGTATTTAATTGGGGAATTGCCTACAGTTCCAGAGGTTGAGTCTAAACCGTCAAGGCAGGGAGCATTGCAGTGGGCAGGCAGGCATGGTGCTAGAGCTGAAGGCTTTCATGTTGAGCCAAACACCATAAGGCAGAAGAAAAGCTAACGGGGATGTTGTGGATTTTGAAATCTCAAAGCTCATCCTCAAGAAAGACAAATCTCCATCAACAAAGTCAGTTCTTCCGGACCAACTTGGGACCACATGTTCAAATATGCAAACCTATAAATGGGGCTGCTCACTCAAAAACGCCACACCAAGTAACCTTGGACCTAAGATGTCGCAGCTGACCTTTGAGCAGCAGTGGGTTCCCCTTATGCCTTCATGTCTTGGCATTTGTGGAACGACTTGGGTTGAACTGAGAAACTAGGTGACCACTGCACATTTAGGGAGACAGATCTCAAAGTGTTTTAGTTGTCTTCAAATCACAAATCATTTTCTTTTCTATTTTATATATATTTTTAATGTGTGTGTGTGTGTGTGTGTGTGTGTGTGTGTGTGTGTGTGTGCGCGCGCGCGTGCTCTCTCTCTTGCATTCCTTTATGTGCCTATGAGTACTCAAATGTCACAATGAGTAGGTATGGATATGGATGTACAAAGACAATCTCAGGCATTAGTCTTCACCTTCTACCCTGCTTGAGGCAGGGCACCTGTTTGCTGCAGCATAGGCCAAGATGTCTGGCCTCTGAGTATCAAGGGATTCTCTTGCCTTCATCTCCCTTCTTGCCTCGAGAGCTCTGGGATTGTGCCAGGCTTTATGTGGGTGCTGGAATTTGAAACTCAGGCTCTCATGCTTGTAAGTAAGTGCTTTACCCACTGAGCCACCTCCCTAGCCCACTCACCATCCTTATTGAGTCATTTGGACAATGAAAATCTCAAAACTGAATGTGGCCCATCAATGCCTCTTGAACTACAAAATAAAGAGGAAAAAAAGCTTTACAAGTAGCAGGTGTGGGGTCTATCTAGAGCTCAATGAGGTGTGTTGTGTTTCTGAGCTGAAAGAAAACTAATTTAATTTGTTTGATTTATTAGAGAGGAAGCCCCCAAAATGCACTTGACAACTTAATACAGTATGGATGATGTAGTGTAGAGCTTCTGATGACCACACATACACATGATTCACTCTCTCTCTCTCTCTCTCTCTCTCTCTCTCTCTCTCTCTCTCTCTCTCTCTCATTCTCTCTCAAGACTTCATTCTCTTGGTTCTTGGCAGTGAGTTCATGATCCTTTCTTTCCAGCTAAGTTTAGAGAAGGTGTATGTCAGTAGTATGTTGAATGGCTTTTTATTTAGAACAAACAGCCAATACTTATCCCCTTGTGTGAGGCAGATACTGCCACTGTCCTTGCTTCCCAGATGACCAGGGAGAGAGGCAGCTAGCTCAGGCAACAGCTGGATTCAGTGCTGAGCAACAAGACTGCAGAGCTCAGGGCCTAAGCCTCAAATTTACCTGCCAGGCTCTGTGTCTGCACAAGGAGGCCCCTGGCAAGATAACAGCAAACAGGGCTTAAAGTGAATTGAGTTGAATCACATCTATGTCCTGTGTGGTGTCCTTGTGTCAACGGTTCACAGTTGGAACCATTTGACCTCCCAGGGGACATTAGGTAATGTCTGGAGACATTTAAGCCATTGTAAGTATTGGGGGAAGGGGAGGGTAGTGCTTGCTATTAACACTCAGTAAGTAGAGGCCAGGAAGGCTGCTGGACATTCTGACACACACAGGATAGTCCCTCATGATTAAACAGAACGCTCTGATTGAAAGCAGCCATTGTGCCAACTGTGGGAAAATCTGTTATATGTTGCTTTGGTGACATTTTGTGAAATATTGAGGCAAGATTACCCCCAGCAATCACAGCACTGAGAGACCTAAGCCTATCATATGTTTTCTGAGGAGCTTTGGAACAATATCATTGTTGACTCTCTTTGATGGACAGTTGCTGGGTGTTAGGAATCAAGAGTCACCCTTGTTGCTTTCCCAGGAGAAGGCATTCCTTCTGATTCCAGGACAACAGGCCACTCCCGTTGCCTTGGAGACAACTCCACCAAGCAGAAGCTTATGTTTCTGTCTGAGGCGCAGGAGGACTTTGGATTGCAAACCGTGTGTGTGTGTGTGTGTGTGTGTGTGTGTGTGTGTGTGTGTGTGTGTGTTTTCCTTTGTACAATTTTAAAGAAAACTATGCAGACATTTCTAAAACGTCTGCTTTTTAACTAAAGTATTTCTAAACACAGGGCAACTGTGTTAGAGCTACCCCACACAATCAGTTAGAGTGTGCATTCACGCCTGGTCACTCAGCATCATAAAAGCAGATGCCATCCATGTGGGTTTATGATGCTTGCGCCTAGGGTCTTGTGCATACTAAGCATTAGCTCTACCACGGAGACACATCCCAATCCTGTTTAACAGTATTTGAGTTGAAGAAATTCAGTACACTCTAGAAAGTGGCCTTTAGTTTTAATCAGTTCATTGGTTTTTAGTACTGAACATTGAACCTAAGACTTCGCATGGGGTACGTAAGCATGCACTCGGCCACCAAACTGCATCTCTGACTCATACTTCCTCTTGTTTATACTTTCCATGAAATCCTTAGGTGTTGGCATTTGATGTTACTTTCATAACTTATTCATGTTCTCGCAAATATTATTTTATACCATTGTACACATCCTTGCAAATAGCAGCTTCTAGATGTTTTCTCATACAATAAACCTCCACACCTATTTCATAATGGGAAGGCCCACATCACAAATCTCTGCATTGGATCTCTCTATTCACCAACCTCGACAAGGCTGAACAAGTCATGATATTTGTTGGAGCTTCAGCAATGGTTCTGAAGGCAACACTGTAGTCCACTGGAGTGTAAGCCTAGTTGTGTTTCTCAGGTCCTGGGTCTACTGTGCTCCTTAAAGCCATGAAGCACACAAGAGGGTCTTCCAGGAGTCATTTGGGGAAGATGGTTCAGTGGGCGAAGCACTTGCCACACAAGCCTGACAACCTGGGTTGCCAATGCAGCAGCACATACACATGTGTAATCACAGCATCATGACCCTATTGGAACTGGGAAAGAGAGAAAGGAGGATTTCGGAAACTCACCATCCTGACAATCAGGCTTACACAGCTGAGAACAACATGGTAGAAAGCAAAGACTGACATCTGAGCTTGTCCTATGACTTTCACATGTGTGTCATGGCATGTGTGAATCCACACTCAGATACACATCACACACATACAACATACACATGACATGCATACATCTATACTCATACACACATGCATACATCACACACACACACACATACATACACACACATACACATCACATGGTAAGTGTACATCCACACAAACACTTGTACACATATCACACATAACATACACATCATGGCATGTATGTATCCACACTCACACACACTTATTTATGTATTTATTTAGTTTTCTTTTTTTAATTAGATATTTTCTTTATTTACATTTCAAATGTTATGCCCTTTCCTGGTTTTCCCTCCAACTTCCCCCCATTCCATTCCCCCTCCCCCTGCTCCCCAACCCACCTACTCCTGCTTCCCTGTTCTGGCATTCCCCTACACTCGGCATCGAGCCTTCTCAGGACCAAGGTCCTCTCCCCTCATTGATGTCAAACAAAGCCATCTGCTACATATGCAGCTGGAGCCATGTGTCCCTCCATGCGTGCTCTTTCATGGTGCACTTTCCTGGGAGCTCTGGGTTCACACACACTTATACCTGCACACATATCACATGCATACACAGAGCACACACATCATATTTGTCACATGCAGTCACATTCACACAGGCCATACATACACATGCATATCCACAGCCATACATAGACTAAGTCAATGCCAGCCAATTTATACTATTAATTAGACCAATTTCTGGCTTAATCACATCAAGTACAGAGATTATTCATCAAATGCTGAATAGATGATATGTTTAGAAATAAACGTAGGTTTAAAATAATAAGTTCAGATCTTGTTAAAAATTGTTAATATGTATGACAGGTTCTTAAAATGGAAGAACCACTAACGTAAATGTCAGACATTTGAAATGAGCAGGAGGCAAATATTGATGTGAACTTTGTAGGTGGGAACTTTGCAAATGGATTCTATGAGTCCTGAACTTCAAAACCAGACAGAAGACATAGAAGGGGATCAAGCAGTTTTGTAACTGTTTCTGGTGAGAGGCATTTGGAAGTTCTGGTGGGTTGTGTCCAGTCCAGAGGACCTGAGCTGCTGACTCGAGATGTTCTTGTCCATATAGGTTCCTACGCTTTCCTTCCTCCCTTGGGAACAGGTGTCCTGGGAGCCCCATTCCTGGTCTCTAACATAGGGGATTTTCAGCAGTCTCTCCCATCGTAACTTCTATAAAACAGACTGCAGAGGACTGTTGCCCAGCTTATTCTGAGAAACATGAAGCAGGTCTAGGCAAACCCCAGACATGCCTGGATGGTTTTATATACCTTCAAGGCTTTGGAGCACAGGGTATATCATTGTTTCCTGGCCTAAGCAGGAACCGCATGAAAGCTGCTGAATCATCATGTACGGTCCCTTTTAATAGAACTGACTTGATGGATGGCAGACGCAGCAGTGGGAGCTGAAGGTGTGGCACAAGTGCCCAGACAACACTGTGACCATATTCACTGGGGTTAAGGGGGCAGGGGAACTTCCTCTGGTGTGGGAGCTTGAACACAGTGAGGTCTCTTTGAAGACAACAACCAGTCCATAGGCATTGGCGTATAGTCACTCATCGTTGGCGTAGAAGTGGGGAGGTGGAAGGAAAGGCAGAGGCTGGCTTCAGCATCACCATGAGTGAGGTCAGACATGAGAGGAAGCTCTGTCCTTGGAAATGAAGACTGACTACTGTGTTCAAATGGACCCTGAGCTCTGGTGTGAGATCGCATTTGAGATACAAGATGAGCACAGGATTGACCATCACCTGGGAGCGAGTGACCTGCTACCCCTCAGGAGTACCTCAAGCCTAGCCCCATGGAGCTAACAGTGAGGACCCATGTGGATTCCAACCTGTGCTGCCTCGGGCTGTGTACTGCCACAGGAGAAACCTCTTTAACCAACACACTCCAGGGCCATAGTGTAATGGCTCAGTGGGTAAAGACGCTTTCTGCCAAGTCTGGAAGTTTGAGTTCAATCCCCAGGACCATATGGTAGAAGAAGAAACAATTCTCCCAATTTCCAATCTCTCTCTCTCTCTCTCTCTCTCTCTCTCTCTCTCTCTCTCTCTCTCTCTCNCACACACACACACACACACACACACATGCACACACACACACACACATGAACACACATGCACATACACAAATGAATATGTATTTAATTTGTTTGTAACGTGACAGGGGTTGGGAGATGGCTCATATGGTTGTCTGATGGGTGTGGTAGCTGGCCTTGACTTCAGTGCTCCGGGGTAGACCCTGAGGAATCTCTGGAGCAAGCAGACTACCTGGCCACCCTGTACTGGAGAGTTGAGAGACTCTAACTCATTGAATACAACGGAGAATGATCAAGGAAGACTCTACGAGTCAATCTCAGGCCTCAAGGCACACATGCACACGCAACGCCCATATATGCCCATGTACACAGGAACGTTCATACACACACACACACACACACACACACACACACACACACACGGATACATTTAGACATGTAAGAAAGAAATGTGGCATGTGTTTATGTGTGTGTGTTTCTCATGGTCTGCTCTGCAGTTTAACAAGGCCACATTCCCTTTCCTTTGTAACTAAATTCTGATTTTGTAGCCTCCTACAAAGCAGGAAATCCACTCTCTCCATCCAGAGATGCCCATTTACCTCCCCTCTGTGAAAACAGCTTGAGGGCTTCCTTAGTTCAGAAGTCAGTGTTTAGGTAGCCAGTGGAAGGGTTTGATTGGCTACACAGGTTCAAGCTCGTGGCTACCGCATCTACACAGTTGTCAGAGCCACTCGGGTATTGCACCAGCCAATGGACACTGGTCTCCTGCTGTGGGCATATCCCACTGATCTAGGTCTGAAGGCCTCTGGTACCCTCTATGTCTTCCACGCTTTTGTAGAAGTACACTTCAAAGTGACCCGCTGCTTCTGTGACTTAAGCATTGAGATACATGACAAGCCTTGTTTATGTACACAATAAGCTGAAACATGGAAATTTGCATTTTGGGAAAAAACGGATCAGTGAGTTGATTTAAAACTACAAAATATGCGCTCTTGTTATAGAAAGGCTTCTGCCATATGCGTGATGTGCCTTAGGCATAGCCCCATAGACCCACCTGCCTAATGTACCAAGCCCTCACCATAAGCACACACAGGAACATATGACATTCTTGTCCTACTGATAGC
Source organism: Mus pahari (assembly GCF_900095145.1). Classification (NCBI taxonomy): domain Eukaryota; kingdom Metazoa; phylum Chordata; class Mammalia; order Rodentia; family Muridae; genus Mus; species Mus pahari. The sequence goes on from NC_034610.1 coordinate 6,702,417, forward strand.
TATTAGCACTCATCACTTCAGGGCAGGCAGTCCATATCTATACCTGTCCCACAGCTGAGATTGACGAGCCTCGTGGACTGAACTCCCTCCTTACAGAAGAACTTACGCCAGTGGTGAAGAAATGGTGATAGTTGGTTCTTAGGAAAAAGGAGCAGATGTTTCTATGGCTCTCAGTGGTGGCCTGTGGAAAGGGATCCACATGCTTCTGTGTGGGAGTCCTCCATCTGCTCAGATCCTGGCCTCCTGCCCTCTGCCCAGCTGGAGGGCAGCTGCCCATGGCTTGTTCTGATGCTCCACGAGGGCTCTCTCATCACCCCTTACACAAACACCTTCTTGTCTGCTGCCCCTGAGGGAATGTTTGCCATCAAGTAAGCCTAAGCTAAAAAAAAAAAAAAAAAAAAAACGAGCCAAAGAAGGAAACCTCTGCACCTGTTTGGAGAAGAAATGAAAAGCAAATCTTGAATATTTAGAATTAGCCTGGGCGTTTGTTTGCTAAGTTTGTTTTAGCTGGAAATCTAAATGCAAGGCGAAGTTGGTTTGGAAAGATGACTCAGATCTAATTCAAAGTGTTTAGATGCCACCTTCCATTTTTATCCCTCCCTAAGGTGTTAGAGCATTGCCCATACCTAATTTAAGGTTGAGCAGGGCGGAGGAGCTCCTTGAAGCTTTCTGGGCTGGGCAACACTGAGAACTATTGGCTAGAGATGCTTGCAGGATTCTTATGCCAGGCACGGGAGGGCATCGGATGTTTTAGCATAAGGGAAGATTAGTTCTCGGGTCTGTCATTCAAACAACTACTAGACCGGTCACACCCCTTTCGTACTTGAGGTAGAGCCGCTATTGGGTGTCGCCCATAGTAAGCTCTCAAGTTGTTGGGGAGCTTTTCTAACGTCTTTGTGGCTCGAATTGATTACTGGACCTCATGGGCTTCTATAGTTGATATACAACATCTGCGATCATCATCATGCATCTCTTAATATAAAAATCTATTTGTGGTACAGAAAAACCAGGCTATTGGAAGACTCATCCTTCAAGTTCTGTCTTACATGTTAAGTAGACAGTACAAGAAACCCACTCGCTGAGCCACCTCTCTAACATATGATAAATAGATTTGTGTGTTTTTTTTTTTGTATTTGGTTAGCTAACATTTAGTACCTCTCAGATGGTGCAGTGGGTATTGGTGGCGAATTATAGAAGGCAGTGCTAGAAAGTACTACGTAATCCCTTCCCCTGGGAGGGTCACAATCTAACGTAACTACAAGCACTGAAGAATTGCAGGAATGTGTGATCCTAGGGGAAAATTTGAGACAGTTGTGACCAGAATACAAGGCTTAAGGGGTGAGAGGCTCCTTCCTGCCTCTGCAGTTGTGTCTCAGAACTGCTTACCCATTCCCATTTGCTTTCTGCTGAGGACCAGTGAAGTGCTAGGGTTGGGAGACCAAGGACAAGAAGGAGCCTTCAGAACACCGAACTCAGAGCAAAGGGGTAGCCCTTAAGCGCTTGAGACAGGGTCCTGGCTGGATGATTCAGGTGGACCATTTCTGAGAGCACAGAGTTCGAGAGCCAAAGCCTATGTGGCCACTGAACCAGAGGTCCATCGCTAGGGACATGTGACAGGAAGCAAACAAGAAGAAGGCTGTCTCTTCTATTCTACTTTTCAGTTCAATGGTTTTCTTCTCTATCATCTAAAAGGAAGGAGCTGGGAAGGGTGTCTGGAAAGTAGGTAGAGTGCCCAAGCAGAAGAAGACGTTGGAAGAGTTTGTGGAGTTGAAGTCATCAGCAAAATGACAAGCCCCTAGATGATAGGAAAACTTTAAAAAAAAAAATCTAATTTGTATGCATCAAAAAGTTGGGAGCAAGTGTCAAGAGAGTTTTAGTGTGTTTGAACATGACATGGGAAGCAGATGGCCTGCATCCTACCAAAAGAGATTTTGCCTCTTCTGTTAAAAAAGCTCCACTTTCCTTCCTCCTGTTAGTATATGACTAAAACAGAAAGGATGTGTGTGAGTTATGTTCTCAATGAAAGGCTTTACCTCATCTTTCTATTGTTCTTTAGAATTTCACCTTTAGAAGTGGTCAACATAACAGGAAGCCCATATAACCATAGAAAAGGATCAGGTGTAATTATTTAGCTGATAGCAAGCACCCTAATTTTTCAGGTGCAGGTCACTAAGCTATTAGATTACATCAGATCCCAGACATAGAGTGAGCCCATGCTTTGAGGCTTCCTACTGAGGCGTCATTAGACCCTGGCTCAAGTGGAAGCTATTTTATGCCATTATGTTGGGATGGCTTAAGAGGACCAGTGTTGATTTCCGGAGCTAATGAAGACACCCTTCAGGCAATGAAAATGATGTTAGAAAGGAAAAGAAAGAAAAGGAAGAGGAGTTCAAATGTAGAATGGATTTTATTTGATGGCCTTTGATGACCTTAGCTGATATCAAAGAAGAAACCGGCAGGGCAGAGTTGTCTGGCACAATGAGCTATTCCTATCTTTTGTTTTTAAGGATGGGAAAATGGTATAGTCTATTTTGTTACTTTCTCCTAAGTTGTTGGTCTGTGAAGCCCCTGAGACCCCCAAAACAAAACAGAATCTTGGCATTACGCTTGGATGCCCAATGAATCCAGACGATAAGATGCCACTGCTGAAGACGCCACACATTTTGGTTGCAGATTACAGAGAAATCGAGCTGGAACTGGACTAGTAGCTTTTGTCCTTTTGGCTGATTTTCATAGTGCTGGAAAGTGCAAAAGTCATCATAGTGCTTCTGGTGGCAAAAGTCATCAACACAGCCTCAGCCATCTGCACTCTGATAGCCAAGATGTGTCCTTCGATGCATTAGTGGCCTGACTGTTATGGAGTTGACTGCTTTCTTACTGGATTTGAGGCCTGCTTCCCAGGAGAAATTCATATCTGTATTGAAAACTTCGTTAAAAACAGTGCCTTGGGGCACAGGCAATTCATCCCAGAGCTGGCCATTTCCTGCCTTACTACAGGAGAGGCTCAGAGGCAGTGTCCTGCTGGGTTTGTTTCTGTGGTTCCACTCAGAACATGACATTGGTTCTTTACGCTGAGTGGAGTCAAAGGTCTTTGGCGAGGATCTAGCTGAGGGAGTGGGCAAGCTTCTGCAGGAGATTCTTATACATGGACACATTTTATGTTTTGTTTTTCTTTTTACTTTGCATAGGACCTTGCCATGCAGATTGATAATATTTCCTCAGCTTTCCCAAATAGGGACCCTTCAAATAGTTTTGCTTACACATGTCCCAGGTTATAGCTTAGGAAACACCTTTATGGTTTTGCTAGACAAAGATAATGTGACCTGATGACTCTAATGGGGACAAAAAAAAATTGAGTTAGTTTGTTTGTTTATTTATTTTGGGGACAAGGTTTTTCTGTGTAGCCCTCGCTGTCCTGGAAATCACTCTGCAGACCAGACTGGCCTCAAACTCAGAGATCTGCCTGCCTCTGTCTCCCAAGTTCTGGGCTTAAAGGCATGAACCATTAGTGCCTGGCTTGGATTTCTTATTTTGGGAGGACAGGCTGGTCTGGGAGATGTCCTCTATACCCAGGGCTCATGAGCAGAATTCCATCTCTTTACTCTTTGGTGAACACATCCTGTTTACTCCAACCCTGTAGCTCTAGCATGTTTCCTTGTCAAACGTGACTTCCTTCTCCATTTATTCCTCCAGCACCCTGAAGTTACAGGCTCCTATCTGCCTCATCGGTGAAGTTTCCCCGTGTGAGCCATACTTGACCATGGCTCCCCACCTCTCTAGCTCCTAAAGCATTTAGAATCTATACTGTGTGATTTGGAAGTTAATTATCTCCTGCCTTAGTTCATTCTCTAATTGTTCATTGTTTTATTCTCATCTTTGTTGGGTATAATGCACTTTGAGAGTAAGACCCATCTTTCCCATTCTAGTCAAGCTAACATTTTGGCACATCCCACAGCTGGGTTATTGTTCCCAACATTGTGAAACATGTAACCCAGTAGAGGACAAATCTATGAATCAATTACTTGGCTGAATGGGACAGAGCTGTTGACAGTTATAAACCAAAAAACCAAGAGAATTTGAGAGACGGAGACTGAGGTCACACTGAACAGTCAAGTCTGTGTTTCCTCAGAGGGAAAGCAGCTGTACAGCAAAAGCTAAGAGGGATGAAAAGGAAAAGTTTCAGAGTTTTAACAGCTTGGGTAGATGCTGGAAAAAAGACGAAGGTTAGATAAGGACAAGGGTAGTCTATGGAGGAAGAATAGCAGGTGTAAAGGATTGGGAACCACACACCTGGGGGTGTGGTAAGAAGTAAATTTTGAGTGGTCAGAGTAAGGCTAGATGTGATTAGAGTTATAGTTTGGGGGAAAAAAAACAATCTGGCATGAAGCTGGAAACATCTTGGGGTAGGGATAATCACAGAGAAGTGGTTACAGCAAGCTGGACCAGTTACAGAGTAGTTTCATCTGGAGTGGGAAACATAAACAGAGAGAGACAAACAATCACTTACAAAACCGGGGTTAGGAGACTGAAGGAAGTCGAGAGAGGATTCACCAAAGGATTCAGTGTTGACAGTGTCTATTGCTGAGGAAGGTGTCGAAATCTCTGCATGTGTTTACTCCACGGCTCAAAGTGAGTAGAAACCATTGAAGATATCATCATCACCAAAGGGGTGATTCAAAAACCTCCCCCTTTTTATTAGTGGCTATCTCATTCTCTATAAATATGTTATAAAAGTGCTGATATAATATGATGAATGACTATCTCTAAGATTAGTGGCTTAAGCTACCAGACATCATTATATCTCATAATTTGGTGGGTCAGGAGTTTTGATAGGAGTTTGTCTCTGTAGTTCTGGGATCCCTTGCTGGTCAGAAGGGTGGATGGAATGGTCTAGAGGGTTCAAAATGGCCTTCCATTTGCATTCTGGATCTGTAAAAGCTAGGCATGCATAGGCCCCTTTCCCTCTCAAGAACAGTCTTGCCCTATCTTCAGCTCTGAGGATGGTTTCTTGGGAACCATGGCTTTAAGACCATGGAGCCATATTTTCAGTAAAGAGGGGCTTTGAGGCAAGCCCAGCAGGGCTTTCTGTCTCTGAACTGATCTGTGAGACATTACCTTAGATCTTCTCAGACCTTAATGGATCTTGTAATGACATCACAGATTTGGTCTTTGCAATAAAGCCATTCGTTTTCCTTGAAGAACTTTCACTGGGAAAGGTGAAGGAAACGACAGAGAACCTGCCTCCCAGACCTAGTAAGTCCCAAGTCTAGACTCTGCTTAAGAAATTGACTATTCGTTTTGTTCAAGTTCATCTTGAATTTTGCCTTTGGAAATTCAACCTCAAAGTCAGATCCATACATTTATAGATATATATGATACATTTCTGTAGCAACCTGAAACTTTTCAGCCCCACAGCACATGGGTGATGTCTTCTTCAGTGCCCATTAAAAACCTCATACTCACCTCTATCTCTACTAGTTCATCCCCTTCACACCTCTCTCCACCTGCACCTCACATCACCAGCCCAAAGCTACAGGTGGTTTTTGTCATAGCAGCATGTTGTGTCCAGGTTATGCATATAGATTTTTTTTTTCTGGTAGCCTATTGTTGCATAACAAGCTACATTTAAACAGGATGACCAAAAACCACAACCAACTCTGCTCTGGTCTTCGATTTAGGGTATGATGGATTTGAACAACACTTACATATTTCTTCCATTCTTTGTAGCATGGGATTAGGGTGGGAGTTGTGTTACCTGTGCTATTGGCTGAATATTCATGAGGTAGGTGGAGCCTCTGGGAGGGCATTAGGATATGAGGGGAGAGTCGCTAACGCTAACGGGTTTTCTCCTGCTTACGACCTTTATGGCACAGAGCTTGCTTTTTCTGCTTTCTGCTCTGCAATAGGATATAATCAGAAAGGGACCATCTACATACCAAAAAGCTAACTCTGATCAGACACCAAGTCTGTTAGGGACTCGATTCGTACCTTCCCAGCTTTAAGGACTTTGAGAAATGGATGCTCTTCGTTTAAGCCACCCAGTCTATATGACATTCTGGGTTAAAAGCCAGGCTGGCATATGTAGTTTAGTAAAGCACCTCTCTAAAGATCAGAGCAGTGGTGTGTGCCTTCAACCCAGAACTCTGGAGGCAGAGGTAGGCAGATCTCAAGAAATAACCTCTCTAAAGCCTGCCCCATTGTAGGGGTAGATGGAAGTCTAGTTTCACTGGCCCCTGACTTATATCTCCCCAGAGTCTCCTCATAAACCTCAAGGGAAGAACTGCTACGTGTCAGCCCATCTAAGAAAGCAAACATACACTTCAAAACTAAGAAACCTAGCTTGCTTCTTCCATGCCTTTGGTTTTGAAGAGACAGCCCATTACTTCTTATTAAGTCCTGCTAGGTGTGGCTGTTATGGGAGAGGACCACTCTAGTTAATTCTCCATGGTGTGCTTTTAATATTTAGTTGGCATTTGACTAGCATGTAGAAAACATTCCTGGCAGGTCAAAATTAAATTTTCAGTAAGTCTGTTTGAGATCATTTTACAACATCAGGGCCACAGTTGTCCTGATGCCAGAAACGGTGGTTAGCTCACATCCTTAAGACCTATTTTAAGAAGAAACAACTCAGGCAGATGTGTCAAGGAATACCTGGAGAAGCACTCAATGGGAGCTTTAGTCACAGGGTCTCTTCTACCAATCACCCTTTGTCTGTGAGACCTCAGAGCCTTGGTCCAGTAACCCACCCTTACAGCTTGTTTCCCAGCTCCATGGCATCTACAGCCCCTGCTTAGTGCTGAACCAGATGTTCAGTGCTGAACCAGATGTTCAGGCCTGGGATGGGGGCTGACACTTAGATTTTCACGGTCTTCCAGGTAAGGTCATCCTGTATTTAAAGACAAAGTGAGTTTCATCTGGTGTCAGGACAGGAGCTACAGTGAATATGACCCATCCCCCAAAGACTCAAGCTTGGACTAGGGGCAGAATGCAGCTGTAGAGGGCTTTCCTAGTACAGGTAAAGACCTGGTTTTATTCCCAGCACTGAAAAGGTGGTGGGGCGATCCTATCCCCAAAGGACATCTGTATCTTGGCAATCTTTTCTTTAGTCAGTCAAAAATACCTGGTTCCCATGGTGATGAGTAATTGGGATGTAAATCATGGATACAGATACAAATGAGACAGACTCTCGGGAGTTTAATATTTGACTTGTATTGCTATGACAAGAATACTATAGCATTTCTCTAGTTCTGGATGTGGTTTAACCACATCCTTAATTCAATCCTCTCTCCCAACTGTAGAATCAGGGTACATCAGAAGTCACTCTTGAGATGAAATTTCAGCTCGGGCACATAAGCCATGCTGGGAATGAGTTTGTGAAAATACAAAAGCAGCTGTTTGTGATGCCAATGGTGATTTTACAAAGTGTCCACGGATGGCTCGAAGTGAGGAATGGGGTGAGACGATGCACTTTCTGTTGCCTTTGACGCAGGCCTGTGATGGGTGGCCCTCAGGCCAGGTAGGTCTTGATGCACTCAGGGCAGTTGTACCCGTTGTCATGGATAGCCAGGAGGAATGCTTCACCCAAATCCAGAGAGACTGATGGACAGAAACTCATTACCAGGGGAGGCTCTGAAAGAATTTATAGAATGTTTTCCCTGGCAAACAGACCAGAGCAGGCAGGAAAACAGTGTGCATCTGTCCAGGTCTTCAGGGACGCTCATCTCAAGAAGAGCAGAAGAAACCAAATCCTAACGTTGGTGGGAGACAGGGAGACAGCTTGTGACTGAGGGAAAACTAGTCATGTTTAGACTTGGCAAATGACTGGCACTATTTGTCAAACATATGGGACTTTAAACCACCAGGCTCTAATTGCAATTGGTGACATCATGGTTCTGTTTAAAAATTAAGCAAAAAAATATTCTGCCTCAAGAATATGTGAACAAATGTCCCCAGCTTTGTGTTTCTCCTTAGCTTTTCTCTTTCTCACCTCTAAGGGGGTTTACAGAAGTGAGAGAGGAGGGCTGGGGATGGAGCTCAGTTGGCAGAGTGCCTGCACAACTCCCTAGGTTCATGCTCAGCGGAGCGTAAATCAAGCCTGGTGGCATACACTTTGGATTCCAGCACTCAGGAAGCCGAGACAGGAAGATCCGGGGTTCAAGGCCACCCCTAGCTACATAAGGACTTCAAGGTCAGTCTGGGTTGAAGACCTTGTCTCAAAAGCACTGAATAAACAAACTGAGAGGCCCTGGGGTAGACAGTGAGAATTGTGTCAGAGACCCTAAACCTTTTATATTAACTGTAACAAGGGGCTGCACCATGGTCTAAGAGACTTACAGGCCTTAGAAGCGTCACCAGACAAGGCCACCCAGGTAGGTAGATGTGTTCTGTGGTCATGGTGGATAGCCCTGTCAGCCAGAGAGGTGACCTTTCTCAACTGCTGTGTGACAAGCACTTCTGTGAGATGCTACACAGATGTAATCAAAGCCTGTCCACCTAGAGGATTTCTGCAATTAAAGTTGGCTCGGCCACAGAGACAAATTGCCTTAGAAATGTAAGGGTCTGGTCTGTTCAACACAGCCGTGGGGAAGATCCTGTATCGATGCCAGGTTGGCCATCCTGGATTCAAGCAGGTGTTAGATGGGGGGGGGGGGTCTTCTGGCTGTTCCTACATTCCTTGTAGCTCTGGTATTGGGTCTCGGTACATTTTCCACCTCACAACCTTTTCCCTCTAACATGGCCAGTTAGGACTTCAGGTATCCAGTTCCTAGCTCCTACGTTGAACCACATGTTTGCTGAGCCAGTCAGTCCTCACTGTTTTCTGAGGCCTTACTGGACAGGAAGTTGTGAAATTGGATTTCTCATTCCTATTTGCTCTGATTTTCTATTTTTCCCCATAGCTACAAAATGAGACAAATATTGAGCGTGATTATGAAATACAAGGAAAAAAAATCCTGCTATTTAAATATGGTGTTTGCTTTACTGAGAATCATGCTGAGATTCATCTTCTGAATCATATAAAGTTGGGAATAATCAATAAGATTTTTATGCATCCTTCATTCTCTCCATTGATCTTAAAGGAAAGCCCCGCCCCCTCCTTGCTAATTTGTCTCAAAAATCAGTTTAATCAATGAATGGGTCATCATACCTAGTTCTCCTTTGGAACTGTAGTGAAGTGTGACACCCACTATTTTTAGATGTTGTGGGCTCTGTCCCTGAGTTCAAAGAGAGCAAAGTGTTGCTCAGGTGGTACCAGAGCTCTGGCCACCAATGCTACCCTTTAACCTAGCAGCAGAAGCAGAAAGGAAACCCACATTGACAGCCTGAGAATGTGTTCCCTTCAGTTCACTAAGAAGCAAGGTACACAGTTTCCGTGCAAGAACGTAGCCTGCCTAGAATGTCTACCCAACCTGCCTGGGACTCAGGCGGTTGTCCCAGAGGGATGCTCATCCAGTCAGCCAGAGGGCCATGGATGAGGGATGCTGGGAAAACATGATCTCCACAGTTGCTTCAGTTGGTGTCATATGGGGAGACACTGAGCCCGTCCTGGTGCTGATGGAATGGACAGACTCCCTTTGTCTGGCTCCCAACACTGCCCTAGGACTCGAGGACACACTGGGAAGATTAGCAGCTTGGAAAACTGTCTCCTTTGAAATGTTTAGCTAAACAGGAACCTGAAAAGAAAACTGGACTGTTAGTAACATCCTGACTTGCTCTGTCTTTTGTGTCTGGCTTTTCCCCAGCCCACACCCTTCACTGGAAGCCAGCATCATCTCCTTCCTGTAGGAGAGGAAGCCAGGGCTACGCTCTCAGTGATGGACAAGAGAAGGCGGTGCACTTCCCCCCCCCCCCCTTTTCAGTGTATTTGGCTTTGACTATCTCTGGCCTGGGAGGGGATACAGGGAGAAGGCAGAATGAGACTGTACTCAGCTTGAAAAGATGATGTTCTTCGTCTTACCATCTCCTGGTATCCCTTGGGTGGGTCTGAGCAGCCTGGGTTAGAACACAGAGTTCAGGACCACTAGTTCTCCTTGCTGGTCTCTAGTGCCCAACCCTGCTGAAATAGAAGAGCAGCCTGGAATGTTCTCAACCATCCCATGATGCTCAGGGGTTAAGGTCGTCACCCTGAAAATCTCTTCTAGCCTTCAAGCAAACATTAGAACTGTGGAAGAGACTTCAAACGGGCTGTGGGGATTTAGTTGCACTTCAGGTACTGGTCTGAAATACTGTGTTTTGGCCATCTTCTTTTAATAATAAATTAAGCCTCGTTTTGAGACAAATTAGCTATAAGAGGACGTCTCCTTTCAAGATGTTACTGTGAATGGAAAAGCCTTCTTGAAAATCCCACAGAATGTTCATATACTATTATATCACATAAAACAAATTTCACTTGGTGCTCATAGTAGAGTGTGCATCTAAAAGTAGCATGACTGTTTTGTTTGTTTCTTTGTTTTCTTTGAATATGATTGTGGCTCTAAAAGTCATTCTCTACAGTAGCTTCACATTTAGGTTTTCTGCATATGGAAAGACAGTGCTGCATTGTGGTTATCTAAGTTTAGCATGTATCTGGGTCAACCGAGATGAACAGGGCTGCCCCTTAGCTCTGTTGTCCCAGGCCTTATCTATTAGCCTTCATGTTTGACCTTGTATAATTCACAAACATGTGCTTATGGTCTTTATGAAGGAGCACTGGAGATAGGAAACTTCTAGAGTAGGGGTAAAGGATCATAGAGAAACCCTGGTTCTTCTACAGCTGAGAACCTTCTTTGTGGTTTTTGTTTCCTTTCTCTTCAGCTTCTTCTTGGATTTCCTATTATATTTCCTACTTTCATAAAGGCCTTATTTATGATGATGATGATGATGATGATGATGATGACAGTGATGAAATAATCTCCAATAAGTTCAAGAAAGGCACTACCATCTCCACAGTGCAATGTATTCCTAAGACCTAAGAAGCCCGTGTGTAGCTAGAACCCATCCCAACAGCAAGTACAGAAAGAGTTAATTTATTCTTTGCACTGCATTTCATGCACCACGCTGTGGGACTTGTCATCATTGTCACTTCTTTCAGATGCCAAGAGCTGACTTCTTATGAATGAAGGCTCCTAGGAATCAGTGCTGTCAGGTGATCGTGTGGGTTCCCCTGGTCTGTGAGATACTGGACACAGACAGAACATCTCTGAGAGGTCCAAGATGAGAGTGGACCAATGAGCAGGAAATGCGGCAGAGTTGGTTGTTGTTTTCAAGGGGACAGTGTGTGGAGAAGAAATCCTTTCCTGCCTTCCGTGTTGTAACTGTTGACAGGGTGTAGAAGGACCTGTCTTTCTTAGTGTTGCTTAAGTCAAGTGCAAAGGCCATTGTATTATTTTAGAAACTGTCTATCTATTACATGCATGACACATGGACTTGGATGGTGTTTGACACAGTGTTTATGTTAAAGAAATATATCTGTCACCAGTTCTAGAATGGATAGGATCAAGACAGAGACCACTGAGTCTGCTGAACAGTTGTTAGTGCTTTCCTTATCCATGAGAGTGATATCATTGTGTTTGGGCTGGAGTTTGTAGGCAGTTAGAACTCTTTGTCCCCTCTCCCAGGCTTTGAGGAAATGCTGTGTTTTGAGCATAGATGAGAAAGACAGATGCTTTTCCCATCTCCACCCACTCAGTGACTTTGCCAAGTGACTAGGGATGGAACCCAGTTCACCGCTGAATAGCTAGCTGCTGCCAGGGTGAGGCCAGGGACTCGGCACGGTCAGCTCTCTGCTACTAAATAGTGGACTCATCTTTTATCAATTAACTATCAAGCCAGATGTGGGAAGGAAGGAAAAGACAGGCGTGGGAGAGATCCAGTGGCCTGTTCAACTTTGACTTTAAGGCCAAACAGGGTTTGCAAGGGAGGGGAGAAAAATATTGCAAATTGATTGAGCATGCTGATATTTGCTAAATTTAGAGGCATTTATGTTCACCAGTTCTGAAGCACTTTTGAAGCAAATCCAACTCATTTTCTGGCAGGAAATAATACTTAGGGGAGAGGTTGGGGGGAGGGGAGGACCAAGTTGTGGAGATATTTCAAAACTTCTCGGCCACCACCCTTTTTTATAATATCACACGAGTGTAAATGGAAGGAATTAAATGGTGAGAACACTAGAAAGGTGGGGTTTCTTCTGAATGGCAGGAACACAGCTGTCTGATGTTCACCCCGGCCTCCTTGGCAACGGGGCTGACCCGCAGCTGAAGCTTCATTTCCTCTTTCGGGTTGTGTTCAAATATAGCCTCTTGAAGGCTGTCATCAAAGCCAAGGGCTCTGGCTGCTGCGTGGAGCTGGCCTCATTTCCCCCAAGAAAACTGGAAACAGGGAAACTGTCGACTCAGCACTAAATCCACCAGGAGATGGGTTGGAGAGATGCTTGCTGCCATTTGGGATGGGTGTTAGGAAGTGGCCCAGTGTGTCTAGCCTTGGCTAAAGATTCAGTGTAGTTAAAAGTCAGTTCACTTCAGCTCCAGCCAGTCCCTCCTCGTGCTCACACTGTGCCCTAGAGCAAAATTTTGTAGGGGAAAGAAAACACCCTCCACGCCCGACACCTGCTATAGGTCTTCCTTCTGTGGAGTCAGACCCACTAACACAAAGATGAAGGCAGAGTCAATGTGGTCATCAGGAGTCTACAGAGATGGAGCAGGTGGATGTAGAGGGGGGTTGAAGCCATACTGTCTCTGCCTTCTTATTTCAGGAGGGCACATGGCCTGGAGGGTTTGCTGCTTGATCTCTTCTTTGCAGGGTGTACGGATAATCGGTATTCAGAACTGGGTTTCTTACAGATGAGATTTGAACGCTTTATTTTCCCTGATAAGTTCTGCCATAGACTGCGTTGTCTCAGCCCTGTGGCATCACGCTAAAATGTGACAAGAAAGAGGCATTTTCTAAGGGCTGTGCGGAGCGGGCCAGCAGACATGTGGCAGGATTATACCTCTAATTGCACATTTTTTAAGCCTTTTGGGACAGAATCTCCTACTCATCAGTTGGCTGTGAAACTCAAGGTACTTCTACCTCAGCCTCCCAAGTGCTAGGATTATAGGTGTGCGCCATGATCATATCATAATGTAAAATATGGTACGACTTTTAAGCTTTGCAATTAAAAAAAACCAATGACTTAGAATTCCAAGTTCTCCTTAAAAATCCAAAGTTTCTTAAGTGTGTGCTCCTATAAAGTAAAAAAAAAATAAATAAATAAAAATAAAAAAAAAAAAGACATCATATGTTTTCTTATTGCAAGAGGGAGAAACCAGGACATAAAGTCAGATTAAAAAAAAAAATCTAACATTGTAAACTCAGTGTCCAGTATTTGGGACTCATTCATGATCTTTTGGGCTCCAACTTGGTTGAATAGCCCTACCTCTCTGGTTCTGCCATATGTGGCACACATATGACTTCTCTCATAGGCTCAGACCATCTTCACTCAATACCTGCTGCTGCCTTTAGAAGATGTTCCATGGACCTGGCATCTCCAATATCCTGGAGTTTCTACTGCACCGAAGCTGCACTACCACCAGCCTCATGGCCTTTCTTTAAAGACCCTGACTCAGGCACATCGTACCAAGCCTCAGATTCTCTCCATGACACCTTCAATTCTCCAGCTTTCATGCCACCAAAACCAGAATCACATTTTAGAGATTTTTATATGTTACTAAGTTTTGCTTCCAGCTTTAAATACAGTCGTAGCCACCTCTGGACCACATTTTCAGTATAATGACTCTAAAGCAATATGTTTCAGATTTCACATCAGTGATGCTTATCTTTTATTAACCACAGCTTACTCTTCACCCTTGATGAACAGGCTCCAATTGTTCCAGTAAAGCAAATGTTTTACTTCTAGGATTCTTAATTCAAAAATATCATAGGAAATACCCTAGTGGAGTTTTCATTCCCTTCTGAAACTTCAAAATCTAGAATTTGTTACCTGTGTTGCTCTCAGCATTATTTCCCAAGTTTTCTATCATAGCTTACTAACCTAAGTACTGTATAGCTTTTCCAGTTCAACATTCCAAATACTTTCACAAACTCCCCTCCAAAGCAAAAAGTTCAGGCTCATCATAGCAACACCTCACTCCTTGTAATAATTTCTCTTCTAGCTTGCTTGATTTTTCTATAATAAACACATTGACCAAAACCAACTTGGTGTTTGAGTTGGGAGGCACACAAGTGTATTTCATCTTGCAGATTATAGTCCATTATTGAGGAAATCCAGGGACTCAAATAGAAATTGAAGTAGAAATCATGGAGTAATAACACTTGACTTGCCCCCTGTGGCTTGCTCATCTATCTTTCTTATTCATTTTATATTTATTCCTGTCTAGGGATGGGACCACCTACAGTGGGCTGGGTCCTCCTACATCAATTAGCAACTAAGAAAATGCCCACAGACATTTCCACAGGCCAACATGTTTGAAGAAATACTCCAATTGAGACTCCCTCAGGTAACTTTGGGCTGGGTCAAGGTGACAGTTGGAGCTAAGTGTGAGCCTTCCCCACAACCAGGACACAGTACTCTGAGATGCCAGAGAACCTTTGCTACATGGTACTGGACTATAATGGCTTTGGGACTAGAAGGGTTAGGGAGGAGCATAGCGGGAGCTCAGCAAAGTCCTCTTTCTTGCTCTTTAGGAACCAATTTGGATAGCCTAGTAGTTCCTAGAGTCCATGAACATCCTGACTAGCCAGGGCTGGAAGAGCAATAGGGATTAAATTAGTCTTTTAATTATGTGGACCACCAATATGATGTATAATTTAGTGCAGAGATAGAAAGGGTGTGTGTGAATACTCTATCTGCTTGGGTATATTTGGCAGCTCTGTTATTAGGTACTCCTGGTCTTCACTTGCCCCTCCTCTCTGACTGTGCATACCCCGAGGTTCCTTCTCAGCAGACCTGAGTTTTAATTAGAGTTAAAATCTCTTGTGGGAATAGTGTATTGATAATATAAATAATTTAGATATTGATGCCCTAAGATGGCTTGATGTTAAAAGCTCTTCCAGGGTATTTCTTTAGTTCGGTTCCTTTAGTGGCAGGTTTAATGAACTCTAAAAATTATATTTTATTCATTATATATATGCACTTGCCATTTGCTGCTCTAATGTCTATCTGTCCATCCATCCATCAATCCATCTATATTCTATCAGTCATCTGTATCCATTTTGTCTTCATTTCTAATTATGTATCTATGAATCTATGTAAATGTATCTATATATGTATCTATTATGTATCTATCTATGTATCTATCTATGTATTTATCTATCTCTCATTTATCTATCATTTGTACCTATCTATAATGGGTAGCTCTTTGACTATCAACTATCTAACTAAATCTGTCATTTATCTATATATCTAATATAATATCTAGAACATTTACCTATCATCCACCTAGCTTTTATCTTAAGAATCTACCAATCATCTATTCATTATGTGTTTATATATCGTACCTATCACTTGTAGCTATCATTTATCATATATATCGATCCTTCTTATTAGCTATCCTATGCATTATCGGTAATAACCACTCATCTACCCACTCACCCCTCCATATCCATTCTCAGCTGTTAGTTGCCTGGAAGAGCCTTCAGCCTGTTTCCTGCAGTAGCTCAGGCTCCACTGCCTAGCAGGTTCTGGGTAATTATTGCTGAATTGTGGAAAGAATCATCTATGCACAATTGTCATGGAAGGAGTCAGTGGCATCAGGAACAATAGGCACCCCTGTTTCTTGCTGAGCTTCTTCCCCTTTATGAAAACTCTGGAGAGACTTTCTTCATTGTAGAGGCAGAAACTCAGCGAGGGAGGTACAAATGGTTGTTAGAAGTAATGTGGGCATCTGAGGGAAATGAGAAGAGAGGAACAGTTCTCTATTATTTCCTGTTTGCAGGAAACTTTCAAATACCAGGGATTTTTGGCTGTGGCCTTGAAGGTTTAAAGTCTAAAATGACTATGAAATAAGCGAGTGCTATAAGACTGGTCACCATCTGCTTGAGTTTTGAGGGCTGATATTCATACTTCTTTGTCTGGGGATGGGTGAGGGTTGGCTCCAATGGCTTCCTCACACCCAAACATGTAGGTGTTCCAATCCCTAACATACAACGGCATAGTCTTTGCATATCTTTGAGATGATGTAGCTCACCTAGGGCCATATGAATGGTTGTCATGGTATCTGTCTTGCTTGGGGAATGATGACAGGAAGTCTCCAATAGTTGGGCGGTAGAGAAGCGATTACAGTGCTTTGATCTGTGGTTGATTCTGTGGCTGTGGAACCCATGGATGTGGAGGGTTGTTGTACAATAACCTCCCTCACCTCAGATTCAGAGTCCTGTAGCTTGAAAGTAGTCCATGGAAAATTCGAGAAATGAATAGTTATTACATTTTAAATGGGTGCTATTGCAGTATATTACTATAATTATTCTACTTTATTCATTGTTAATTTCTTGTTGTTCCTACTTTATAAATTAAGCTGTATAGGCATGCATAATTTATGTAGGATTTAGTATTACCTATGGCTTAAGGCATTGACTGTGAGGGGGGCTAAGAATAATACTTGTGTAGATTATGGGGGACTGTGGTGCCACTACAGTTTGGGACTGTAGAAATGTATTCTTCTATAGTTCTGAAGCCACAAATTTAAGAGCAAGCAATCAGCATGCCATGATCTTTTAAACCTTAGAGAACCCCTCCCAACTTCTCCCAGCTCTTGGTGAAGCCAATGGCCCTTGTAGCCTCTTGGTTTTTAGTCATGTGACTTTACTTGTATCTGAGTCCTCACTTGACATCTCCTGTGTGTCTTCTTTCTGAGTGTGCCTCTCTCTGGATCTGTTTTTTTTTTTTTTTTTTTTCTGATGAGCCACCAGTCATGCTGATTCCCTAGGATTTACCAATGATCTCATCTTAACACCTGCAAAGACTCTCATTCCACCCAGTCTCTCACTTACAGGAACTAAGGGTTGAGACCTCAAATTAACACCTAGTAGACACAGTTCAAACCATGGCCCTCTGCTAGCCCTCATCTAGGATGACTACAGGGCATGCTCAAATGAGCATGTTGGTTTTCTTATCCTGGATTGAGCTCTCTTCTTCTCCAGGGACCCACAGTGGCTGCTCAGCTCAGCACCCCATCCAACTGATGTCATTGACGATAGATAACCCTCAAATTCCACTAGGGTTTTATTCTGTTGAACACATGTTGAACGGTGTGTTGAAAATGCACTGGATATATTTTTCTGACTAAACGTCCTACTATAGCAACAATATGATCTGCAGCGCCCTGTCATGAAAAGTGTTGGTGGCTTTCATCTTTATTGTCAGATTGTGGGTGTGAGGGATCTGTTTTTGCCCAGTTTTCTAAGCAACAGACTATATTACCATATACCACTAGCCAGGAAAGAAAATAGACTGAAATTAATATTTAAAATTCAATTGAATGCTACTTTTAAAAATTATTAGGAAGATTCTTGTAAGTTGGGAATCAGTGTGGTGGTAGGTTTGCTCTGGGAAAATTAAGAGTCCTGGTCTATAATTAGTAGACTCAGTTTGCAGTCTGGCTTGGGTCTCTCTAGCTGTGTGAGTTTAGAAAAACCTTCTTCTCCAAGTCTAGACCTTAGTTCCTCTACCTATGAGTCCAGGAGAGGATGTGTGTGTGTGTGTGTGTGTGTGTGTGTGTGTGTGTGTGTGTATGTATATATATATATATATATATATATATATATATATATATATATATAGAGAGAGAGAGAGAGAGAGAGAG
>NC_034610.1:6720363-6723030 GCF_900095145.1 Mus pahari
ACACAGAGAGAGAGACAGAGAGAGAAACACAGAGAGAGAGACAGAGAGAGAGACACAGAAAGACAGACAGACAGACAGAGAACTCTTAGGTCAGTTTCAGCTCAGCACAATCAACAGAACTGCCAATAAAGGAAAAAACACATCCCCTAAAATCTTTTTAAGGCTGCTATTAGTTTTTGCATTTGAAACCTGGATGTTGGTTCATAGAGCCATACAATCCAAATGGAAGGACCATCTTCAGTTCTTCTCCTGGTTTCCAAAACATGAACTCATTCACAGAATATATCAGTCAAAATGCAAATGTCAATCAAGATCTAACAGGAACGGGACTCTTCTGCTACTAGTTATAAAACCAAGCTTGCGACATGGTCACACTGGAATGGAATAGAAAGCAGCATGGTTGGATGAACATATGGAGGAAGGCACACAAACAAATGCTGTGAGTCTGGGGTCCAGATGTTCCAGGAACTGTGACAACACTCCCCAAGCCTCTGGGGCTCCGGCTGCCCAACAGGAACTCCAAGAGGAGTCTTCTACAGGCTCTGTCAACAAACCCGTGAGACCTCTGAGGCTCCCAGGCAGCCGAGCAGCAGATGGAGGGTGTGCTCCTACACAGGTTGGCCTCCAGCTCTAGATTCACGTGTGAAATGTCAGCCCTGTGGGCCTCTGTCCTTCTTCACACTCCTGAGACTTCCTGACAGCATGTGTGACTTCTGTTCCTACTTTTCCCCAGGCCATCTTCTGGGCCTCTTCCATATCCCCTCAGAAGCAGCTGAGGAGCGCAAAGAATCTGCTGTGGCATGGAGGTTGAAAATAGGTGGGGCCAGCCTTGTCTTTTAAGCCTCAGCCTGCAGATAGGCTGCTCTGAGATTCTCTCTCTGGGCTGCATGTCTGAAGAAATTTCCTGTCATACAGAGACTGTCTGGGAGTGTTGACAGAAAAGCAAAGATAAGGTGTTTGCTTGCCTGGTTTGAGTGAGTGTCTCACCATCCATGTGCATCCCACTGAAGGGCCTCCTTTCATGACTTAATTTATTTTTATTATTATGTTCAAGTATTTGCTTATTATGTTTCATCAGCCTGGGCAAAGATAAAAGAGAAAGGTTCATATGCATGTGATTCTTATACAATTCCGCCACAAACAAATTGTCAAATGTAATACAAAGAAAAATCTGAAAACAAATAAAACTCATGATGGCATTATTGGTGAGTTGATACTTGGTGGAGGGAAGGTCCAAAGATGTCCCTTTGCATGGACAGTTGTCATCATGACAGATGAATTCTTTTATTAGTGGACTACAAGTATAAAATTATTACCACCCTTTTAAAGAAAGCACCCCCAAGATCTTTCTTTAGGTGTTGACCACTACCCTCAGACCTGAGCCACTCACTGGTGTGCACCAAGACTAAATCCAAATAGCACCTCTGCCCTAGAAACAAACATGGCTACTGATGCTGAGTTTGACACATAACAGTGCGATGAACCTTGTTCTTCTTCACTTTCCTCCCCTTTAAACAACTGCAAAGTGTTTGTTTATCCGCTACTTACAAATGAAGAATGTGGTTCTGTTATTTATCCACTAGTCCCTAAGATGATAATAATAATAAGAGTACAGATTCATGGGCCTTGATCCAAGATGTAGGGTGATTTTATGGGACATTAGGAAAGAAACACTGTTGCCAATTAAAATGTGAAACACCACCAATTATAAAACATGAAAGAAAGCACGCTGGAATCAAGTCTACAGAGTAACGTTGGCAAATATTTGTGGAGCTAGCGTTTTTTCAAGTGTTTATGTACAGTAATTCATTTAATCCTTGCTGCACCAGTGAGGAAATGGATCAGCCAGAGGAGGCTAGATTTTCTACAGTGACAAACACCACCCAAATCTCCATGGCTTAACTCAACAAATGTTTATTTCTTGTGCATGTTAAGTCATTTGTGGGTCTGGGCAATGGTCCAGGCCTGTGCAAACGAAGGCTCTGCTTTCCAGGCTGTTTCCCTCTCATATCTCCTTCAAATAATTTCTGCCTCCCCGATTACCTTCCTAGGAAAAGGGAATCTGCAGAATTCTGTACCAGTTCTTAAATATTTCTCTCTCAAGATAATGCAAAGCCTTTCTATTTGATATTTGATTGGCCAAAGCATTTCCTACGGCCACACCCACCTTCAAAGGGCCTGTATCTGGAAACAACAGACTAGAAGTCTTGCTCTGAGACCTTTGAAGCTGATTCTACTTGCTGCACTATTGGGGAAATAGAGCCGCAGGGTAAACAGCTTACAAAGGCCCACAGCTAATTCAACAGGCAGGAGCGTAGCTCCAGGAGCTATATATACACTTGGGCTGAGAGACGCCATCTCCTGCTTCCCACTGAAAGGTAGGAAAGCCCTCACTGGATGTCATGCTGTCAAACAACATCTACCAAAAATTCCAAGGAACAAAACTTCTCACATTTAGTATACTAAATTATTATGGGGAATTATCAGTGCAGAATGTAGATTTGAGGCTGGGTGTGATTGTGCACACCTTTAGTTCAGGAAAAAGAAGGAGGAGTGGGGAGAAGAAGGAGAGGCAGAGGCAGAGGCAGAGGCAGAGGCAGAGGCAGAGGCAGAGGCAGAGGCAGAGGCAGAGGCAGAGGCAGAAGAAGAAGAAGAAGAAGAAGAAGA
>NC_034610.1:6723165-6738277 GCF_900095145.1 Mus pahari
AGGAGCAGCAGCAGCAGCAGCCTGGTCTATGTAGCAGAAAAAATATTTTACTTTAAAAATATTGAATAAAAGGAGGTTCCAATTGAGGTCATCGGTTTTTGTCATCCATACCAATTGTCTGGCCTCAATAATATTTTGTTCTAATTTTGAATTTGTTTTGAGACAGGGTCTTTCTACATAGGCCTGAGGATCCTGGAACTCATTACATAGACCAGGCTGACCTTGCACTCCCAGACATCCATCTGCCTCTGCCAACAGAGTGCTGGGATTAAAGGCAAATGCTATGGTGAAGGTTTGTATATGCTTGGCCCAGGGAGTAAGTAGCACTATTAGAAGGTGTGGCCCTGTTGGAGGAGGTGTGTCACTGTGGTATGGGCTTTAACACCTTCATCCTAGCTGCCTGGAAGCCAGTATTCTGCTAGCAGCCTTCAGATGAAGATGTAGAATTCTCAGCTCCTCCTGCACCATGCCTGCCTGGATGCTGCCATGCTCCTTCCTTGATGATAATGGACTGAACCTCTGAGCCTGTAAGCCTGTCCCAATCAAATGTTGTCCTTATAAGAGTTGCCTTGGTCATGGTGCCTGTTCACAGCAGTAAAACCCTGACTAAGGCAGACACCATGCCTGCTATATTTTATCATTTCTTATGGTTTTCTAATTAAGACTCAAAGTTGATAAATATTCTTGGAACCAACATTTGCATCCTAAGATGGATTGTTGCACTTCAGTTTGGAGCACATGGCTTAGGCAGTTTTAAATAGAGGCGTTGAGAACCTCAGAAGTCTACCCAGGCAGGCAGCCCACCCACTGGGACCTCTCCACTTTTCAAACATTGTTATTAATTAATTAATTACTGGTTTCTGAAACATGCACAGAAGACCGAAGGCAGGGGACTGTCAAAAACGCTGAGAAACAAAGATATTTCTTGCTTGCTTTGTACTTGCAACCGCAGCTCAGCGAGCGGCCTTCTTAGAGAACCCTCAGGTTTGGTCTAGATTGCTTTAGAACATCTGATACCTCTTACTCACAATCCAGCTCAACGACTTCCTGTAGTTCTTTTTTGGCTGTAAGCCTGTTGGTACAAAATTTCTGCTCCACCCAGTCTCCTATTTAAGCATTTTAATAAGGGGTACTGATAGAATGGGAGGGTAAGTAAAAGAAGATGTGAGATTCCTATCTGCCAGAAAGCCAACAATTAGAAGGGATCTGGGGCTTTATTCTTGGTCTTTTCCAGTCCAACAAAATCTGTTCAGGCGGGTTTCACCTGCTCTTCCTTCAACAGGTGCATGGACAGTCAGGGAGAGCCATGTCCTCGTTCTGGAGACACTGCACACTTTGCAGCGAGATGAAGAAGAAGCTGTGTGTGCCCAGTGGGTGTAGGGCTGCTGAGGCTGGCCTGGGTTCTGGATAGAGGGGACCTGGCCTTTGCCTGGAAGCCTTTCTGTGAGGAGATGAATGGCTGATTAGGAGGACCCCTAGGAAGGGGCTCTAAGGCTCTCATGCTGTGCTGTTACTCATTATAAGTGAGACTCGCATTCATGCCTAATTTCCTATTCAACATTTTGTGACTGCTTTCTTCAGGAGCCCTCTTAAGTTGTGTAAGATTCAAATTTAGTCATGTTCACATGTAGACCATTTTCTGGGGACCGGGTAAGTTCTATCCTTGTGCTTATGAGGTTTTCCCTGGTCTTATTTCCACATCCTCTTACAGTGGCTCCTTCTGAAATGGGGTGGAGTCACATATGGGGAGTCTTGGCAGCAGGGATGGGGGAAGAGAGGCAGTAGCCTCCGGGGCTTGGGGGCAGGTGTGCTGTTGGAACTGAGCTCCAGGAGAACAGAGATCTCGCAGAATTTATGGAGGAGGCATACATAGGCGCTCTTCTTTCCCTGTTCTGCTGCATGCAATCTTGTGCCCTGTGTTGCATAAATTTACAATAAAGCAAATGGGAGCTCTCAGGAGTGCACATGGATCAGGCGAGCCCCTCTGCTGAAGCAGGGGCTCTGGGATAGGTCTGTCACACACAGTGATACACACCGTTGCCATGACAAAGAGCTTCTTAGGAGGCAATGTCTGACCCCTTTGCCTTCGTTGCTTCTGCATCTTGTAGCATCTGGCAGGACCACTGTCAATAAAGACCTTATCAATAGTGAGGCATCAATAGCCACCCATGAGTTTAACTGCAGGGACAAATATTTGTGAATACTGGCCGGCCACGTTCCCATGATCCCCGCCTCAGTCCCGTGAGACAGCTGGGGCTCGTCTCATTTGCAGATGGAGAAACTGAAGCGCAGCTAGGTTAAATGACTTGCCAGGCTGTGTGTAACTAGATCAATTCATTTATTCAACACATTTTAAACTTTATGAGGAAGGAGCTGCTGTGCTGGAAAGAGTTCGAGTCAAGCCTGATAATTGATGGGCGGTAAACACAGGGCTTGCATGGGCCTGGGCGCTTCTGCAGTCGAGCTGAACAAGGCCAGCCAAGGGACAGGCTAGGATCAATCTGAATTGGAATGCTGTTCAGATTTGGAATGCAGAACTAAACAGTGTGTATGCATATCTGTGTACATGCCCGCCTGTGTGCATATGCATATGCATGTATATATACACAGGAGCCTATGTATATGTGTATATTCAAGTACTTCTATGTATGCTAATGTGCATACATGTTTCTGTATATACATGAGTTCCTGAATATGTATATATATATGTGTATTTACATGCATGTATGTGTGCATGTATGCATTCACAGGTGCACATGTGTATGTGATTGTGTGCTTACACATATGTATGAATGAATGACTACGAAGATAACATGTGTGCTTGTGTATATATGGGACATGAGTGTGGGGTGGGTATGTGGGAGCAGGGTGGGGATTCACAAGGTCATTTAACCACATTCTCTCACTGGTGACTACCCTTCCAGAACCCATTGTTTTCTGACCGACTCTCACTAAATCTCCTCAGATTTGCTGACTAGAATAAACAGAGCCCAGGAAGCATCAAGACTGAGATGTTTGGCTTCTTCCTTTGACAGCCTGAACGTGAGAGACATGATGGGTAGAACTCTGGCCAGTTGAGAGCAAAGCAGACCAAGGAAAACAATGTCTGAGGGTGGGCACCAAGCCCTGGAACCTCCTGGAAGGCCAAGACCTGCTACAAACGCAGTGCATACAGGGCAGGAGGCACGGGGGAGGGGGTGTCCTCAAAATCAAGTGATAAATTGGAGAAATTGAGACCACTAAGACTCTGCCCTGAGCCATCATGGCGCCTGTCAGCAGTACTCAGAGTTATTGCTCTGCACTTTGCTAAGCATATGGAGGGATCGGTTCTTGGCTGGGTTCCAGACATCCAGAAGTTAAATTATCCTGCCATGAGGGGTACTAGCTAATGGGAGTGAAGGGATGAGTCCAGCACTATGTTCCTTCTTCGTTTTTCTTCGAGGGGTTTTTCTTCCCAGACCCAACCAAGATGGCACTGCGTTCGACCTATTTCTTCGCCCTTTCCCTCCGGGGGTGACTGGCGCTAGCTTGCATCTGGTTTGTGGTTCCGGCCCATTGGGCTCATTCGTTTATTCAGCTGACACAGAGGGTGGGTGGCAACAGGGTAATTGCAGGAAAATAGCTGGCATCTTCTGGTGGGTGTTGTGAACCGGTGGATCTTCACTCTGGCTGTTTGGAGCTTTGGCGCTGGACTACTTCTGCTCACGCTGCACGCTCAGTCCTGATGAGAAGCTGCAGGGTCCGCCGGCAGCAGCTCACAGGGGTCATTCCAGGCTTCGTGTCCTCTCCCTGGAGACTCCGGGGCCAGCGCGGCTCACTAGGACAGGGACACTTGAGTGCTGGTGAACTGGAGAGCAGGAGGTCGAGCAGGCTGATGACTTGCTAGTAGTTGTGTTTTAATCCTTCCTTGGCTTTCTTCCATTTGGGCAAACAGATGAGGTAATGTGGTTGAGGGAGAACACTTGTACTAGATAGTCTCAGCTCCTGAACCTGCTGTTAGGTCACCCACAAATGGCTGAGGTGCCTATTACCATATTAAAGCTGATGGAGGCCAGGGATTCCCAAAACACTCAGTACCTGTGGCTCCTCCCACCACTTCTCACCCAGACCACGCCCCCAAGCCGCTCCTTCTAAGGGACAGGGCTTCCTCTGCCCTTCCCCCAGCCTCATATAACTCAGCCATTGAGGCTATATCTGTCTCTTGGCTCCAGGATCTTCCTACGGTCAGCGCCTCTCTGCCTCCCCGTCTCCTTTCGGGGTAGGTTAGTCTGCGGGCCATGTCCAGCCTAGGCTCTTCGCTCTGCCGGCTTTCTGACTTCTATCTACAGCAAAAATCTCCTCCACACTTAAGGAGGTGGTCACGTCCTCCTTTTGTTTCACTTTTTCACTCACCTGCCTCAGCTACTCCTTCCACACATTTGGAAGACCTATATCCATCCAAATATTAACAATAGAAAATACCCTATTTTAACAGCGGACCGAGAGGAATGTAAATGGACCTGCCTATAGGTTGTACTTGGTAACTCATCTGGTTTGGTAAAGGAGAGTGTTTCTGAGAAAGGTGGGCTATCCGGTGCCAAATATTTCAAGATATCAAATGTCTATGCTGAATGGAAAAAAAAAAAAAAAGAAAGAAAGAAAGAAAAGGAAAGGACATGACAGCTACTAGGTATGGTGGAGGGGAACGTTTATTGTAGATAAAAGGGAGCGCAGAGATATCTGGGAGAGTCCAGAGAGGGCATCATTCTGATCCATGTGAAGAGAGGAGGCAGGGGGCAGGGACCAGGTGTAGCAGCTGGAAAGTTAGGGGGTCGGGTGGGGGTGGGGTGCATAAGAGGGCAGGGTAGGGACCGAGGATGCTGGGAGATCCAGGCGGCCAGCTCAGCTTTGATATGTTAAATAGGAATCTCACATTTGTCCCAGGGTTTGAGAGTTAACACTAGCGCTGGAGAATATCTGGCCAAATCAGAGAGATTCCCGGCAGGACTCTGATCTTCCCAGAAGAATTTGCATACAAAGCAGACAGACACCGACCGGAGTGGCACGTGATGAGATGGTGTAGACACAGCCAGGCCTGGGTATGTAGCACACAGCTCTAGAGCAGAGGCCATCCTGTTTCAAAACGGTCTAGTTTTCTATTACAAAGCTCTTTAGGCACACTTTGAAAGGTAACTATATGATAAGAAGTTAGTCATTTGATAAAAAATTTGGTGACATTTTTCTTTGCGTCTGAAAATAAACTTAAAAAAATTTAACAAACCATCTGGTTTCGTCTATTTAGAACATCACTTATCGGCCCCGCCTTCCATTCTCATTGTTAATGGCTGTTCATCTTTTTTGCCTTTGACTTAGGCAGTTCTCCCCAGGGTGAGGGGCAGAACTCAAGTTTAGAAAACATATCCTTTGCTGTTACACAAAGAGATTTACATTTCAATACTTTGAAGAAAATGGAGACTGAATGGCTGCTGGTGAAAAAATTGTGTTGAACCCGAGACTTGAGAGAGGATTTTTTTTTTTTTTTTGTAGAACATGATTTTAATATTTTTAACTGTTGATATTCAATGAACAGAGTGTCTCCCTTTTCATTTCTGGTTTCATTAATTTGGATACTGTCTCTGTGCCCTCTGGTTAGTCTGGTTAAGAGTTTGTCTATCTTGTTGATTTCTCAAAGAACCAGCTCCTGGTTTTGTTGTTTCTTTGTATACTTCTTTTTGTTTCTATTTGGTTTAATTATTTCCTGCCATCTACTCCTCTTGGGTGCATTTGCTTCTTTTTGTTCTAGAGCTTTCAGGTGTGCTGTCAAGCTGCTAGTGTAAGCTTTCTCCAATTTCTTTTTGGAGGCACTCAGAGCTATGAGTTTTCCTTCTACCACTGCTTTCACTGTGTCCCATAAGGTTTGGTATGATATGTCTTCACTTTCATTCAATTCTAATAAGCCTTTAATTTCTTTCTTTATTTCTTCCGTGACCAAGTTATAATTGAGTAGAGCATTGTTCAGCTTCCATGTGTATGTGTGCTTTCTGTTGTTTTTGTTGGTAGTTAAGACCAGCCTTAGTCTGTGGTGATCTGATAGGGTGCATGGGATTATTTCAATCTTCTTGTATCTGTTGAGGCCTGTTTTGTGACCAATTATATGGTCAATTTTGGAGAAGGTACTGTGAGGTGCTGAAAAGAAGGTATATCCTTTTGTTTTAGGATAAAATGTTCTATAGATATCTGTTAGATCCATTTGGTCCATAACTTCTGTTAGTTTTACATTGTCTGTGTTTAGTTTCTGTTTCCAAGATCTCTCCATTGCTGTGAGTTGGGTGTTGAAGCCTCCCACTGTTATTGTGTGGCGTGCATGTGTGCCTTGAGCTTTAGTAAAGTTCTTTTATAAATGTGGGTGCCCTTGTATTTGGAGCATAGATGTTTAGAATTGAGAGTTCATCTTGGTAGATTTTTCTTTTGACCAGTATGAAGTGTCTTTCCTTGTATTTTTTTTTTTTTTTTGATAATTTTTGGTTGTTGATTTTATTTGATATTAGAATGGCTACTCCAACTTGTTTCTTGGGACCATTGCTCGGACAATTGTTTTCCAACATTTTATTCTGAAGTAGTGTCTGCCTTTGTCACTGAGATGCATTTCCTGTATGCAGCAAAATGCTGGGTCCTGTTTACATTTCCAGTTTGTTAGTCTATGTCTTTTTTTTTGGGGGGGGGGAGGGAGGATTGAGTCCATTGATGTTAGAGATGTTAATGAAAAGTGATTGTTACTTCCTGTTATTTTTGTTGTTAGAGGTAGAATTATGTTTGTGTGGCTATCTTCTTTTGGGTTTGTTGAAAGATGACTTTCTTGCTTTTCTAGGGTGTAGTTTCCCTCCTTGTGTTGGTGTTTTCCATTATCCTTTGTAGGGCTGGATTTATGGAAAGATATTGTATAAATTTGATTTTGTCATGGAATATCTTTGGTTCTCCGTCTATGGTAATTGAGAGTTTTACTGTGTATAGTAGCTTGGGCTGGCATTTGTGTTCTCTTAGGGTCTGTATCACATCTGTCCAGGATCTTCTGGCTTTCATAGTCTCTAGTGAGAAGTCTGGTGTAATTCTAATAGGTCTGCCTTTATATGTTACTTGACCTTTTTCCCTTACTGCTTTTAATATTCTTTCTTTGTTTACTGCATTTGGCGCTTTGATTATTATGTGACAGGAGGAATTTCTTTCCTGGTTGAGGCTTCTTGTATGTTCATAGGCATCTCTTTCTTTAGATTAGGGAAGTTTTATTCTGTAATTTTGTTGAAGATATTTACTGGCCCTTTGAGTTGAGAATCTTCACTCTCTTCTATACCTATTACCCTTAGGTTTGGTCTTCTCAATGTGTCCTGGATTTCCTGGATGTGTTGGGTTAGGAGCTTTTTGCTTTTGCATTTTCTTTGACTGTTGTGTCGATGTTTTCTATGGAATCTTCTGTCCCCTGTATTCTGTTGGTGATGCTTGCATCTATGACTCCTGATCTCTTTCCTAGGTTTTCTAACTCCAGGGTTGTCTCCCTTTGTGATTTCTTTATTGTTTCCATTTTTAGATCTTGGATGGTTTTGTTCATTTCTTTTACCTTTTTGATTGTGTTTCCCTGTAATTCTTTAAGAGATTTTTATGTTTCCTCTTTAAGGGCTTCTAGCTGTTTACCTGTGTTGTCCTGTATTTCTTTAAGGGAGTTATTTATGTCCTTCTTAAAGTCCTCTATCACCATCATGAAAAGTGATTTTAGATCCAAATCATGCTTTTCCAGTGTGATGATGTATCCAGGACTTGCTATGGTGGGAGAATTGGGTTCTAATGATACCAAGTAACCTTGGTTTCTGTTGTTTATGTTCTTATGCTTGCCTCCTACCATCTGATTATCTCTAGTGCTACCTGTCTTGGCTATATATGACTGGAGTCTGTCCTTCCTGTGATCCTGGTTGGGTTAGAACTCCTCAGAGTTCAGTTTTCTCTGTGATCCTGAGATCCTGGGTGTGTTAGAGTTCCTGGGAGTCAAGCTGACTCTGGGACCCTGAGATCCTGGTGTGGCCAAACTTCTGTGATTCTGTGATCCTATGATCCTGTGATCCTACGATCCTGGGTGTGTTAGAACTCCTGGGAATGGAGCTTCCTCTAGGTGTTGTAGGACTGCCTGTGGAGTTTGTGCCCAAGGTCCACATCAGCACAGAGCACTCGTTAAACAGGGGAGAATCCTTTTTTATTTGTCATGTGCTATCAGCTAATCTCATCCTGTTTATTTCTTAGACCCTCCCCCCTCTCAAAGAGTCAATTTGCTGTGTTGATGGTGTGGATGGATGCAGCAAATTCCTTCAGTTGGAAGATAGTAGATGTCTTACTTCACTGTGCAAAGTGGATTATTAGTCCTGAGTAAGTCCCCACGATAATGTAATAGTCACATAAAACCTGCCAACTGTTTCAACTTCCGTTTATCCAGAATTAGCATGCACTGAAGACTTTAGGAGCGCATTAAATTTAAAGGCAGAAGACCTCAGTGAACAGCCAGCTGGGTTTGGCTGCCAAGTACTTTTAGCAAAATTGCCTTTTTCCGGGGTCACCTTGCAACATTTTCTTTTTGAAGATGGTCCGCGTCCATTTCTTGTTTTGGAAGTGTGCCTCATTATGCAGAAAGATTCAAATTAGTGTAATGACCAAGAAAAAACGCCAAGGAGCTCTGCATTTGTGCCCTTCAGTCCTCATTCCCTCTTCCCAGAAATGGAAGCCTGTACAGACACCACCGTACTTCCCTCTTCACATTTAACAAGCAGGGCTTGCTTGCAGCCCCAGCCCGTCCGCATAGGCAGAACTACTGCATTGTAAAAACAGCTTCGTGGGATATTACCCAGCATCTGAGTGGGTTTTACCCTATGTCCTAGATAAGTGGGGTGGCAGGGTTTCCAGTTTGCTAACAGAAGCAAGGCTGCAGCGAACATGCAGCTTGTGGTGAGGAGTTTTTAAGACAGATGTCTTGTGTGGAGAAATCGTGTCCTTTGTTCCACGAGCGTGGTCTTTGTTGGAGGGGATGTCAGGGTGATGGGTGAGTGGTGGTTGCCAGCGCTGGCAGGTGCTTTTCAGATTTCCCAGCTTCACATTGGTCCCTTCCTATGGGTTTCTATTTTCCTCCCACTCGATGCACAGTAGTTTGAAGAAGTGTCCACCATGAGACTGTCCTTGTGTGCCTTAGGATGACTCTGAGTGTGACTGAACACAGAATCGCAAACCTGATTTATTTATTTATTTATTTATTTATTTATTTATTTATTTATTTATTTTAGCTGGAGTTTCTGGTTCTTCCGGGTGAGCTCTGCAGATGTGTCACCAAGATGGCCTAAGATTGACTGACGCTTTTTAGGCCCCCGCTGTCTTCAGTCACATCACGCAACACTTCCCACCATTCCCTTTCTTCTAAACCAGTGCTCTCCACTGGGACAATTTTATCCTCAAGGGACATTTGACGATTTCTGGAGACAGTTTATATTGTCATCGCATTAGCATGGGGGACTTTTCGTCTGACATCTAGTTGAGAGGAACCAGGGATGCTGTAAACGTGAGCTATAGCCTGACTTTTGATCCCCTCTAGAAATCCCAGTCATATGTTATCTTAGTTAGAGTTTCTATTGCTGTAAAGAGACACCATGACCACAGTAACTTTTTAAAAGGAAAACATTTAATTAGGGCTAACTAACAGTTCAGAGGTTTAGTCTGTTTTTGTCATGACAGAAAGCAAGGCAGACACGGTGCCGGAGAAGGAGCTGAGAGTTCTACATCTTGAGCCAAAGGCATCAGGAAGTGAAGGGAGACACACTGAGACCTCAAAGCCCAGCCTCTAGTGACACACTTCTCCAAACTAAGTCACGCCTCCTAATAACACCACTCCCTTTGAGCTTGTGGGCACCATTTTCTTTCCGAACACCACATATGTTAATAGAGTTTGGAGACGGGGCCCTTGAGGAAAGAGATCCTTATGATGATATTGGTGGCTTCATAAGACCAAGAGAGAGCTGATCTGGTCTGTCCACTTGCTGTGTCTCAGGTGTGAGATGCCATGACCATGGTGCTGCCATTGATAAATCTTCTTTTACTCTTTTCCTTCCCAGAAATAGAAGGAGCTCTGTCTTCAGGTCTGAGCCACTCAGCTGTGGGACATCAGGGACTCAAAGAAGTTCCCGATGCATATTAGATTCAAGTTGAGGTTGAATGTAGGAACCAGGCCATGTGGTATGACCATGTGTCATGCTTAGCAGCAAAACAGAACCAACTTCCACAAGAAAAAGAGTGGAGGTCTCTGGTCACCCCTGTCAGTGCCGACAGGGGCTCTTGAGGATAATTCCTGGGTAAGTATAGTGTGAGTACAGAGTCTTGATGGCCAGGATCCTCTACAGATGGCCATCCATGATGCCCAACACAAGTCTCATCTATCATGCAGGACACAAGTCTTTTTCAGTGAACTTCTGTATGCCATCCACTTTCTTCCCAGCGAGTGGTATCTCTCAGAACCTGTTCCAGTTGAAGCCACAGCTGCAGCCAGCTGTGATGAAAGGGCTCCAAGGAGGCGGGGAAGGAACAGGCAATGCCGAGACATGGCAAGGATTAGCCTGTCCTTTTCCAGAAGTCCTTTAATTTCTAGAGAAGGCAGAGCTAATCTTCTGGCTACCATTTCCATAGACCTTGGAGACCTCTGGGTGAAGAGCTGAGGGCTCAGGTAACAGAATCAAAGATGTAAATGTGGTATCAGGAAGACCCCTCAAGGGCCTCTTCCCTTCTCCCAGCTTCCTGGATAAAGAACTGAGAACTTAGAGTTTAGGAGACGATGTGAGCCTTTCTTTGCCTATGGGAACAAATAGATTTTTCCATTCTCCAGCTATTCTTCTTTCCTTTGTCCTTTTTCTAATCAGAGGTGATTTTCTTATGAGGTCCTGGGGGAACCTGTGAGTGACTATTTATATCCCTCCTAAGGTGATTTTCCATTGATTACTTTATTAGAAACCAGAACTCATCCCTTGGTGCCTATCTTGCCCTGTTTAGGAATCCATGAAATAAGTTTCTTTGGAGCACAGTTTCTGAACTGTGAGTCATGGCCCCATATGGGGTTGTATAACCTGAGTGTTGGGGATCATAAACACAAAAAATGGCAACAGGTTTCTCAATTTACAACTATCAAAAATTCATTCAAAACCGGATTGGTAACCTGGCGGAAGTCTTCTGGCAGTCCTTGCCTGTGTTGTGTTGTGTTGTGTTGTTGTGTGCTATCACTGCTGCTTGGGTTTTGAACTCACAACTACAATACATTTTGTACTGTGCGTAGTATCAAAAACACAACCCCAGCAAACGCTGCCTGAGGCCTCCCAGCTTGGGTTTGAGACTCATTGTGTGCTATGAACTGTGGTGTCCACTGTTCCTAACAGAGCTTTCCACTCTTAATTAAACAGAATGGCTTAGTTCCAGGGAGCAGATGTCGTCAGTTGTCACCATCATCTAAGTATGAAATCAGTGGATCTTTGGGTTGTAGTGTGTTGCAAAGTTTGGTTGTAACAATTGCCATTTGAATGGCTGGCTTGAGTTCCATAAAAATAAACAAGCAAACATTACATTTTGGCTTGGGATTAGAGCAGAATTCCCAACCAATCTGAAATAGCCCTAAACATACTTCTAATACTGCACTTTGTAGTTGTGAATTGGCAACAAAATGCTGATCATCTCTGAGAAACACTGGATATGCCCCTTCTCCATCCCGCAATCACAAGTAATCCCCATTATTTAATTCTTTTTGTAAGAATAAGCAAATACATCTCCCTAGTATATACATTTGCTTTTCTCTTTACTAAATGATAAAAGGATGTGTATACCAAAGAACTACTTTAAATTTTCTTTATGACTTATTCACGGTAAATATTTGATTTGCATACCTATTTTACATACCTGTATGAATGGATAAAGTGTGAATTTCTTATGCTGAGAGATTGAGGATACGAAGAACTGAAATGTAAAGAAAAACTGGAGAGCCAGGAATTAAGTACCTGTAGCATTTGGAACTGTAGAGGTCTCTGTCTATTGAAAATATGCCATGGGCAGTGACTGATCGGCTTCTCCCACTGGTAGGGAGGGAAGGTCTGTGCTTTGGAGTGAAGCTCTCGCTGGCAAGAACTTAAAGATAACGAAGATTCTGATTGTCCTTTGCTGGCGTCCTTGCTGTCCCTTCACTGAGCTCTGTTGGAAGCTCCTTTGTCCCCTGTGTGAAATCAATCTGTTCTCCGAGTCCAGGACTAATTGTCCTCAGAGACTCAGCCCATGGGGCACGGAGATAGGGTGGACAGATAATGGCCCCCAGGACACCAACTCCTCTTGAGCTGCACAGACAAGTTCTGACACCCTTGGGCTAGGAGTCTCCTCTGATGAGCGAGAAGGACATGGGTAAGATCTGTAGAGTTGGAGCAAGAAGTGACAAGCTGGTGTCTGGACCTCAGGAAATGTGACGTGAACTTGATTTCATGTTGTCTTTCTCTTCCTCCCCCTCCTCTTCCTCCTCCTCTTTCCTCTTCCTTTTCCTCCTCCTCTATCTCTCCTTCCTCCTTTCCCTCTTCCTTTACCAGCACAAGGACATGTAGCCACAGAAGAGACCAGGTGGCTTGGACAGGGTTACCCACTGGCATTCATATGTCCAGGGTTGGGCCAGACTGCATGACTAGACACCACAGGACAATGGAATCTAAGCCAAGGTGGTTGCAGGAAGAAGACGCCTTGGCAGCTTGGGCCTGTCAGTCATCTGGGGTACTGGGACCTGAAGCTGCTCATCACTCCTGGCCTTGAGCCAGGTGAACCTCACCTTCCAAGTCTACCTGAGCAGCAGGAGCCATGGAACTAGGGCCCTGCTGTTCTTTATTGATGACTTTGTACACTTACGCATCCATCTTACCAGAGACAGCACACAGTGAGGGTTGGGCTCCCTCCTAAGCCTCCGTTACACAGCCTGGGCTTCCTGTGTCCACTCCTGACCATGTGCATCATTAGCCATGTCCACCCCTGTTCACATCCTTCACTGCCGGTGCATTGGTCATAGGCACTGATCACACTGACCCAAGCCTCGGTGTTAACAGTACACGATAATTGTATGATTGCTACTGAATCTGGGGACTGTAGAGATGGCTTAGCAGTTAGGAGGCTTCATGCTCTTACAGAGGATCCAGGTTCAGTTCCCCGAACCCACATGTCACAACTACTTATAACTTTTGTTCCAGGGTAACCAATGCTCTCTTCTGACCTCTTGTCATCACACACACACACACACACACACACACACACACACACACACACACACAATTTAAGCCTTCTGCCGGACTGAGTGATAGTAAAAGAATCATTTTCTTACCTGCTTAGAGCTCTGTGGGTCTTAAGCAACAAATTCAGTGTCCAGACGTGTCTTCACCAAGCTCCAATACGTGGCCTTTTCCCTTCCTGTTTCTCTTGTGTCCATTTCCTATGTCACCTTGTCCAGTGAAGATCATCTGATCCACATCTTTACTGCTGTGTAAAATCCCCATCGTATAAAGGTATAAAGAATAGAAAGTAGAAGAGAGCCCAACAGAGATCTCACAAACCCCATCCTCTGATTCACACTTCAGCAAATTGTACTACGTTAGGAACTAAAGGGAGCAGGGGTATTTGTATCTCCTTTCCTCGTGGTCACTCTACAGCATTCCCCTTCCTTCCAGCATGTTCTAGAGGTGGGGATGAGCATGAGGCCCATGGCCCAGCACACTGCTTCCCCGGCATATGCAAAACCAGCTAGATTCTTTTCCATTTCCTCCCTGAAGCTCTTTGTCTTGGCCCTGGTTGCCTTCGGACAAATAAAAGCACGGCTCTCAACAATCTCACATTCTCTTCCCTCCGTTTGCAATCCGTAGACTCCAGGTTCTCCCCCGGATGGACCAAGGGGATTCGGCTAGACACGATCAGGAGAGTACCATCCCAGCACGCACGCATTCTGGAAGATGTGACTTTTGCTGTAGTGCTGACATTAGCAGTCTTTGCTTTAGAAATGAAAGAAACAAACAAACAGACAAACAACTCTGGTTCAACAGATTAATTTGTCCACAGCACCTATTTACTGGTGGAAGAAGGCAGCACCGCCTGTCTCCAGACTCAATTACAAGCCTTTGAGGTTTGTAAAGTTCTGGGGAACCACAGAACCTTGGAGACCATGTCAGCTTGCATCTGTTTATGCACAAGGGTCCCTAAACAAGACTTCATTCTTAGATGAAAATATCACGGTACAGATCGATGGCTCCTTGCTTCTGTTTATGTTGGAGCTAAGTTAAAACTCGCAGTGTTCGCTACTGTTTCATATTTATTGCCACTTACCACCAGCTGTGACTCAGCCCAGCCCTTCGGCTTCTGGAATAGTCTCAGCTTTGTCAGCCCCACACTGAACTCTTCTGTCTGTCCAGGTACTGAGAGTTCAGCATTCATGGTCACTCTCCACCCTGTAGCACACTCCATGTGTGCCATGCTTGTGCATTAATAGAGATAGCGGCAGCCCTGCCTGTGCTGTAGAGGCCCTTTGCTTAGAATCTGACATGGTCTACAGAAAGTTGCCCTGGAATAATATAGTTTCTTCCCTTCCCCCAGCCCTTTTACAGCCCAGGTTGGCCTCAAAGTTGTCATATACCCGAGTCTAGCCTTGAACTTGAACCGTTGGTCCTTTGCTTTTACCTCCCAAGTGCTCGGATGGCAGGCGGGCACTAACATCCCTGGCATAAGCGTTATTATTTTGACAATTCCTAAGGCTTCAAAAAGATTTATTTCAAAATACTTGTGAAAATTTCATGTTTTGTTTGAAAAAAAAAAAAAACACAGTATATACACAAATACTTTACCCAATTCTGCATGGTTTAACTACATTTCAGCTAAGAGATGTATTGGGTCAATCACTCCCTTTTATGTGTACAGTATTAGTTTACTAGTTTTCCACGTTTATAGGGAAGCATGTGTGTGTCTGTGTGTCTATGTATGTCTCTCTGTGTATCAGTATCTATATGTGTCTATATGTGTGTATCTGTCTATGTATGTATATATATATATATATATATATATATAT
>NC_034610.1:6739167-6741620 GCF_900095145.1 Mus pahari
TGTGTCTGTGTGTATATGTATGTGTGTGTGTGTGTGTGTCTGTGTGTGTATGTATGTATGTGTGTGTGATGCAGGTACAGTACATTTGTGGAGATCAGAGACAGCTTTGGAGAGTTAGTTTCCTCTTTTCATATGGACCTGGGAATTGAACTCAGTCATCAAGGCTTGGCAGCAAATACCTTAACCCACTGAAGCATGTCTCTGGCCTGACTTTTATCATTTCTCATCTCCCTGCGCAGGAAAGCAAAGAGAGCTGTTGACCTCAGTGTCTAACATGGGGAAAGTCTATATATGCCTTCTGCTCCCCTGTTCCCTGCAAGCCTAGACAGTTTCCAGCTTCCTGCCTTGCCCTCCTGGCTACTGTGACCCTTAGCTTCCTCCACATCTGCATGCCATCTTGTGACACCTCTGGCAGGTGAGGAGATGGCCAGCATGCCTGGCATCAACAAGTCACTCTTCTGGTTCCAATGGTCACCTACAGTCTTTGCTTATGCACTGTTGACTGAGAGACTCTCTAGAGAGTCAGATCCAAGTGGCAAATTCTGCTAAGGTCAACACAGGGTCATTGACAACAAGAATGACTCACACTCAGACTTCTGTGTCCCACGTGAAGCTAACACATTGACCAGAAGTTAGGAAGGATGAGATAGAAGTGACCAGAGGAAAGGACAGTGGAGGCTTGCTCAGTGGGATCCTGGATGGACTGCCTTGTGAGCATC
Source organism: Mus pahari (assembly GCF_900095145.1). Classification (NCBI taxonomy): domain Eukaryota; kingdom Metazoa; phylum Chordata; class Mammalia; order Rodentia; family Muridae; genus Mus; species Mus pahari. The sequence goes on from NC_034610.1 coordinate 6,739,887, forward strand.
CAGGGTGTGGGTCCTTTTCCTAGCTGCTTTGACCTGCTGTGCCACGTGGAGTGGTCCCCATTCCCCCTTTGTCTCAGTGTTCTAACATGCTGAATAGACATGCCAGCACTTCCTGTTGCCAAGGGCCAAAGCGTGCTTGGCTAACCCGTCACCTGTGAATTCCCCTGAGTATTTGCTTTCTGCTTTGCATCCCAACTTGACTGCTCATCTGCAGAAACTCAACTCATCCTGTCTTCATTTGTTTTCCCGAGACTGTGATAAAACACTCTGACAATCGCGACTTAAGGGAGAAAGGTCCTATTTTTGTTTTAATGCGTCCTTTATGGTTAGGAAGTCAAGGCAGGAGGGCTTAAAGCACGTCTGTAATCGGGAGAGAGCCATACATACAAATTCCCGCTCGTTTCCTCTTATCATGTATACAGCCCAGGATCCCCTACCCCAACAAAGTGGACCTTTTCATAGTTACTATGGCTATCCCTTGCCAACCAACATAATAAAGATAATGCTTTCAAGGTTTACAAAGGAATGACCATGGCACATTTTCTGTGTGACAGGCAGTTCCTGGCAGTAGTCTTCAGGGGTGTTCTAGAAGCCAATGCAGCAGCACTTGATCAGCCTTTGTGTTGGATCAAGCATAGACCCAAATGGACTGAAAGGCAGAGCTCTCTGAGAGCACGCGTGCGCATCTTTGAATGGAAAGTTATCGACACAAGTGACCTTGGAGGGTCTATTCACAGACCCAGAAGCCAGAAAGAGCTTTGAAAGATCAGCACTCAAGACGAGCAACTCTACTCAGAGCCTGAGACATGCCCACAGGGTCCAGAAGATTCCCGCTGTGTGGGCCACGTGAGCTCTCCATGCTGTCTGAGCATCCCAGGCTGACTGAGCCCCGACAGGAGACCTCTCTCAACAGGCCCTCTCGGAATGACCTGTCTCTCCCTCACTGCGGCAATTCCTCCGGTGTATTTTCTGATTTTGTCACACTCTGCTAAGATTTCAAAAACAAAATCCCAAAGCCAGTTCCATGCACTTGAATTGGCTGAATTGCAGAAGTAATTTCTCACACAATTGAAATCTAAAATTTGGTAGATGCCTTTCCCCGTGGGACAGGAAACAATTCATCAATCCCCATTAGCCTCCATCAGTAATGAAGAGAATGCATTATCCTGAGTTCTTTCTGATAGCATAGCCAGCTCTTAGCTCACTGACAGCCTGAATCTAACAAGGCAATATCATCCTGCTATTCCTGACCTGGGAGCCCCTGACAGCAAGACAGAACCTCTATAAATGGTGGGACATGCAAGATAGATGCCTGCTATGGAGGCCCCGGACGGCTGGAGTGTTCTAAGAGCTGAGCTTCTCAAGGGAGACAGACCCTGGTGACTTACCTTTTCCAAGTTGTTTCCTAATTCAGAGAAAGTGTTTTGTGTTTCTGATCTTTTGGAATGAAGGCCTCTTGTAAGTGCTTCGATGCATTTTGGTTTGCATCCTTGGACTCACAAACATGCATCAGGGGTCTGTCTTGGTCTGTCTTATGCGTCTTCTTTGTGGACCCTGCTTCCTTCAACTCCCGGTATATTTTTGTTTTAAAAATAAGCCCTTGTGGTCTTTTATGGGAGCAATCCTTGATTTAAAACATTGTTTTCTGGAGAGGGAAACGTGAATTACATGAATATTTGGCCAGGCTGCTTAGATGTGCGTGTGTGTGTGTGTGTGTGTGTGTGTGTGTGTGTG
>NC_034610.1:6741810-6782154 GCF_900095145.1 Mus pahari
CCCTCTCTCCCTCCTTTCTTTCTTTCTTTCTTTCTTTCTTTCTTTCTTTCTTTCTTTCTTTCTTTCTTTCTTTCTTTCTTTCTTTCTTTCTTTCTACTTCTTTTAGGGAGGAAGATGGCAAACAGCCCTCAGTACCAACCTTCATTAACATCTACCTGGCTGCTATTAGGCCTGGGTGGGAATGTGTAGAGGTGGCCGATAAAGGATATGTCACTAAAGAAGCCATTGGTGTTGTTGTCTTTGTGTGACAAAGCTCTGTTCTCCACACTGCTGGACAGGTTCCAGGTCTTCTCTGTGAATTTCTACAAGGCTTTCAGTACTTTGAAAATAATATCCCCTGATTTGTTCAGGGCTGAGGCAATGACACCCTAGACAAGGACTGCTTGAGGCAGGAGGGGATGGACGCTGTGGTTCTTCATTTTGATGGATTTATCTATATTTCAATGAGCGTCCTTAGGCATGCGCTTCTCCCTAGCAACTGCTGGGGTCTGCGGGTGACATGTGACTGAAGGACTTGGCATTTGAGACCTTGAGCAGTTGGGGAACTGCCCCCTCTCCATCTCTGTTGATTGGATAAGCACGGGCTCCTGAAAGATTGCCTCATTTGTATGAGCATAGGATCTTCCAGAATATCAGCTGCAGAACTGACTGCAGCCTGAGGGGCAGTAACGTACTGACATGTGGGAGACACAGTCACAGCACTAGGCTCAGCTGAAGAAGAATGGCAGGGAGATGTGAGAGGACCCAAGGGTTTGGGTTTGGTGAGACTAAGGAGAATCAAGGGCAGCTGCAGACACGGGGCAGTTAATTCCATTCTTGGAGACCCAACCTTATTACTGTATAGGGTCTATTCTGATCTCTTACATTGTACACACTCTAATACATGCCTTGAGGTGGTATGCGCCTGTCTGGACAACTTCACTGAGAAAGACAGAAATTTAACATCCCTTTATACCTATGGCCTGGTTTAGGTTTGATGTCAGGAGATCAGGGCTTTAACCAATGTTTTGCGTTTTTCTGAAGAAGGTGCTTCACCTCCCCAAGAAGTTCCATCGGGAACTATCCAAGAGTGATTCTCCAGTAACCATGGAAATTAGGATGCGTGAGAGGCCAGATGGAGGCCGTCTTGGGAGGTGGCAGTAGAGGTGTCATGGTGGGAACTATTTGAGCATACTGGGTTGCTGCAGCATTTGCTTGCCTCTTACTCTCTGGCCACTCTGTAAGCTCTCTTTGATGGCAAAGGTTTCCTGCTGGTTGCTTTTTAACATCAACTTACATAAACAAGAGCCACCAGGGAAAAGAATTTTAAGAAACAATCATGTATGCCACACTGACCTGTGGGTATAACTGTGAGGGATTGTCTTGATTGTTGATTGATGTAAGAAGACCCAGTCCATTGTGGGTGGCGCTATTCCATAGGTAGCGTGTAGCAAACATTCAAGAGAGAAGAAAGCAATCCGAGATCAAAGGAGGCCCTGTGTGCTTATTTTTTCTCTTCCCTTGTCTGTGGATGCAATACTTTACCTTTCTGGCTTGACTTCCTCACAATCATGTGTTCTAGCCTGGAAGTGTAATTAAAATAAACCCCTTTGCCCTAAGTCGCTTTCTGCCCAGGTATTTTATTGAAATAACAGAGATGAGAGTAGAATGGCTCTCTGGTCCTCTTGGTCTAAAACCCAACACATGACTAAGGTGTTATCATTGTTTCCTAAATGAATGGGATGCAAGTCAGTAGCAAAGGATTTTGTCTTTATCTGCAAGAGATCTTTATGAATTCACTTCAACTCATGTTTGGGCTAGAAAGATGGATCTGAAGTATTGTCTTAGGTACCTCTGCCTTTAGGATTTCTTCATTTCCTCTCATGCTTTGTCAGACTAAGACAGGAATTCTTGACTATGAGAGAGAGTTCAGAGCTCTGAAGAGATGCTTCAACTGTTTCTCTGCTCCAACAGTGGGCCAGCTATTGGATAATTAATAACTGGCTCCTGGGTACTTCTGGCCACAGGATTCATAAATGAAGAGCTTTAGATGATCCCAATACATTGTAGCTTCAGGGTAGTGTTATAGACTGGGTTATTCTGGGAATTTAAAATTAAATGACAAAAATAGCTTATAGCCTTGACTATGCTTGTGGTAGGAAGGAGAACAGGGCCCTGTCTAGGGGAAGAAAGAAGGCTGGATATTTTGCATACAGATTATTATTAAACTCAATAGTACTGAACACATTTATTAATGATCAGGAAGTAGGATATAAACAGAACATTAATTAAGTGCCTGGATTTTAAATTGGGAAGCATTATAAAAGAAAACTAATTACCTTCCCCATTTCTTGACATATTAAACTTGTATAGTCTAGGATACCTACTGGTTAAAAGTAGGACAGACATATATTTGTTGACAGCACTGTTTGCTCAAATTATAGCTGGCATTTTGGTTATTTACATGCCTATTCTTATACCTGAAGTCTTTCTATTTATGTTAATTTTAGAATGATGAATCATTCTATTTATATGGTTAGAACCCACAGAGAGGAAGGATGTTTTTGAAAGAATAAAGTGGTATGTTCAGAAGCAAGGTCAGAGGAAAGAAGGAAGTTACAGAGGGCAGAGGACTCTATCCTGGGAGACTTGTCCCCTGGTCTGACCTTGTAGGGTCTGTTGTGATGTCTCTGGTTACACCATTCCAGCAAGTACCCCGCACCCTCCCCTGCAAAGGTCCCCATATGAAGCTGCTGACTAAGAAAGACTTGGAATTTAGTGTCACCTTTATACCTATGGTGTGTGGATTTGGGTCAAGAGATCAGAATTTTTCAATCTACAATCCGCATTTTCCTGGCCGTGCAGCTTTGATATGGTTCTTTCATCTCTTTTAGCCTCAGTTTACACATCTACTGAGGAGACAATTTGTAACTCGCATGGCACTACTGTGCCTCTGAAGTGGAGGGATATTCTTGAAAGAATTTTGCAGGGGTAGAGAGCTGTGCAGAAGTCAGCGTGACATTGGACCGACTCTCAGAGAACAAGGCGTGCTATCTCAGTGCTCACAAAGAACTCCAAATAATTACAGGCAGAGTGGCCAAGAACGTTTAGAAATATGGATAGGAAATTCAATCTGGGAAAATGCTAGTAAGTGCTTAGGGACACTAGAAAATTGGCAGAGTTTCCAGTTGGCAAAATTAATCAAACTATTTTTCAAATGCTTGGGTTCAACAAACTGAAATGGGATTGCCAGGGCCCCTTTTCTTCTAAATCTTGGCTTCTTTGTTTTGATGAGAATATGATACATAAACTTCTGATTCATGTACACTTAATTCACTAAAAGGCTACCTTTTTTTTGCTGCAATCAGAAGTCCCTGGGGCCCAGTTGTCTTTTTTTATAATCCTTCCTAGCCAAGCATAAAGATGTCTAGTGCATTTAAATATTGTGTTAAAATCCTATCTTATTTATAATTTTCCTATGCTACATATGCTATCATTGCGAGTATTAACTGGGAGAAAGACATATTTATGAACATGTTTATATGTAAGTATATAATTGAATATGACTGTAGATATCGAAACAATGCACAAAACATTCTTATATAATGATGTAACGTGTTTTGTGTGTTCTGTAAAGTGGCAAGTGTTGGACAGTCAGGATCCAATGTCCTGTGTGGTTCTGACAAATAGCCTATAGCCACAATGCCGTGAGCTAGTTACACATCAGACTGTGAACTCTGTTTATGGGAAGCAGGGATAGAGAAAGCAGTTTGGATGCTCACAAGGAGTTGGCTGACCTCAGGCTTTCTGGGAGGGTGCCTTCCTCGTTGGTACACACCATTAGAGGATGGATAAACCTGTAAGAGCCATGGCGGAGCCAGGTTCAAACACCCAACACACATGCCTACCCAGCAGGGGCTGATGGAGCAGATACTTTAGCATTTGGATCATTCATTTCTTCTCCTGCGCTTCTTCCAAGAGGAGGTAAAATTCAGGTACAAAAGAGGTTTTCTATCCAAGCACTGCTCTTTCTGAGAAGGCAGACAGACAGACCTCTCCCTTGTGAGTGGGGTGGGATGTCATGTAAGTCTTCAGGGTGGCTGCAGAGGCAACACCAACATACCTGGGGTTGTGTGTATACCTCCTCGCTTGCTCCTATTGCCTTTTCTATCTATCCCCGTGAAGTTGTTTCAGGCCTAAGGAGTTTCTTTTCCAACTTAGAGAATGTGGGGGCCCAAAGACAGAAGATTAGTTACTGTGTAGATGCCTCCTTCTGACCTGCTTTGGAGGAAGATGGCAGAGGCTTTATAAGCCTGGGTAAGATATGGGGCAAGGAGGTCTACCTGTGACCACTGTCTACACATGGTATAGCATTAGCCATCAGGGACCTAACTCTGCTGTCTGTGACTCAGGGACTGCTTTAACACAGTGCCCTGTGTTAGCTTTTCAATGAATGGGTTTGAGACACACTTTCAAGGCCACTTATGGGAGAGGTAGTGTGTTCTGGCTCACAGTCGCAGAGGCTTTAGACATTGGTAACCTGATTCTCTGTTTCTGGACCTGAGTTCACATCTAACACCATGATGCTGGAGTGTGACTGGGGCAGAACTGCTCACTTCACTACATAGCATTCCAATAGACAGAAGCGACAGGAAAGAGTCAGTTACTACAGGGAAAACCCTCTAATGACCTATGTCTCCAGTTAGACCTCACAGGTGGAAGTTTCTAGAACCTTATCAAGGGGTGACATCAGCTGAGGGCCAAGCCTACAACTTGCGAATCTAATGGACTATTTCATAATCAAATCACGACATGTCCTAATGGGCTCCCATTGTTTAAGTGAGAGCAAATCCACAGTAAGAATTTTAGAGGACTGGAACATGGGAATGAAAGAAAATAGAACATCAAATTGATAGCTTATCTGTCCAGAGACCTTTGACAGTTTTCTGTGTTTGTTTCAGTCGATTGCCTGGTGGTATGTTTATACAAGAGGGACTGGTGCACACTCACATAAAACTAGAGTCATGTTATGCAGGTAGTTTCATATTCAGCAGTTTTATTTAATTTTTAAATTTTTACAATTCATTTTTTGATAATTTCATAAAGTACATTCTTTAGCCTACTCTTTCCCATCCCCACCTCCTGCAAGATGTGCCCCTCTCCGCCTCAACTTCAATCTGTTTTCCTTTCCTGACAAAACAGAAACCAAACGAAAGACAAAAGCCACTAAAAACATGGAGTTGAGTTGGGGTCGGCTGTCTACACCTAAGCATGCACCCTTCCTGGGGTGTTTGTTATACTTAGTGTCACTCTATTGGAGAAAACGGATTTTCTTTCTCCTAGCAGCTGTCAATTGCAAATAGCTTCTAGGCTAGGGGTGGGATTTAGTGTCCATTTCCTCTTTCACACTCAGATTTTGTCTGACTTGAGCTATATATCTCGTCCGTGTTGTTACAGTCTCTGTTAGTTCATACACACATCCGCCCAGCTATGTCTGGAAATAGCAATTCCTTGATATTGTCCAACACCTCTGGCTCTTTCCACTCTCTCTTTGGCACAGATTACTGAACCTTGAGGAGGGGTGACAGAGACACCCCATAGTGTCATCCCAATACTGTCTCATTCACTGCACACTGTCCAGTTGTAGGTCTCTGTTAATTCCCATCGACACCAGAAGCTTCTCTGACGCGGGCTGAGCAATACTCTGACAGCCATGTCATTAGGAGTTATTTTATTGCTCTGCTCATCTAGCAGAATATAAGTAGTAGGTCTTTCCCTGAACCCCATGACCTGTCTAGTCTCAGGGTCTTGGCCTCGTTAAAAATATCGGGTGTGAGTTTCATATCCTCTCATCTTTTTCCTCCCAGTTCTGGTAATACACACACACACACACACACACACACACACACACACACACACACACACACACATTCATGCCACTTTTGCACCAGTGGGCATGTCTTGCACGTATGTCATTATAACATCTTAGTGTTCCTAGCTGGGTGAGGCTGATGATTGCTGTTCTCCTCTGGTAGTGCATATAGCATCTTCTAGCCCTACAAACACTACCAGGAAGGCTTAGAGCTTCCAGCTTAGCACCATCTAGTTCTTTCTGTGCTCTTTATCATAGCTATATGCAATAGGGTCTTATGGTTAGGTTGTGGAGACAGTCAATAGCATTGGCAACAGCCTGTAGTGTTTAAGGCAGTCTACAGGATTCCTTTGCTGCTGCTGCATTTGTCTTAGGGGAATCATGAATATTTAAATAAAAATGAACTCACACTGTGTGAGCAGTTTTATATTTCTTAGTTTTAACCCTTTTCATGCCACAGACTATTTTCCCATCCTTTAAATGCTTCCTGACTTTTTACTGGCAGCCTGTTATTTTATTTCTGAGGTTGCTCTGAATTTTGCAGTAGTATGGTCAGAACAGTATTTCTGCAGATGGTTGGTGTATATTTCTGGCTTTTTATTAGGAGAACATCTTATAGGTGGTGCTGCTGGGTCAGCTGATAGAACACTTGTGTGGTGTGTGAGGTACATGTACTTACATGTGTGCTTCAATGTTTACCTCAAATTTGTTGTTTACTCAAAGATCCTTTATGTTATTAATGTTTACACCAGGATTTGAACCTGAATCACACTAGTTTGTCTAGACTGGCCAGCGGGCAAGCTCCAAGGATCCTTTTTTTTTTTTTTTTTTTCCCGGTTCTGGGGGAATACGAGTACATATGCATGCATGTGTGCTCGCGCGCTCGCGTGCACACACACACACACACACACACACACACACACACGCCACACCCAACTTTTTACATGGTACCTGGGATCTGAACTCAGGTCCTCATGGTTGTGTGGGAAGTCCTTTGCATACAGAACTGTCTTCCTAGCCACAAACAGAACAGCTTTAAGTACCTCCTCCATGTCTCTATTGTTAAGTTGAAGTAAAAACCTGCGACACTTTCCCCATGGTTTTTGAGAACATTCTCTTCCCTGAGTGCTGCTGACACTGGGCACTGATGCACTTTTACTGCCGTGATGCGATCTGAGTGCTGTTGTGAAGGGCACTGAGATGGTGAGGCAGAAGATGGACCTTACATCAAAGCCAGCAGAGAGGGTTGTGTTGGTGTCATAGCAGGTTCCTGTGGTGCTCTTCATGTGGCTTCTGCATGATCTGTCCCTGGCCATGACGATCATCCTGCCCTACCTCTCTGTGGTTGCCTTTTTGTAAGGTTCTGTGAGCAAATTCCAGATGTGGGCCCCAGGAAGGAATGTTTCCAGTTTTGACCCCGCTTGCATCTCAGACTTGTTTATCCATCAGTCATCTTCCAGCTCTTCCACGGTTTCCTTTTGGGTGAGCTGGCTGCTATGGGCTACCAGGAGAGAGTGGGTGAGACAGAAAACAGGAATACCCCAGGTGATATCCTACCTGTCACTCTCAACTACTCTCTCATAAAAACTGTGAACCAGAGGTCCTCTGTGAATCTGAAAGCTCTCCTCTCCTCTGTGCCCGAGGCTTGTCTCTCAAGAAGATACTGACCAATGCTTGCCAGCCTCTGCGGGCCCCACACTCATTTCTGCTTGGCTGCTGAGAGCAAGGGGACTATACATGTTCCCTTGAGAGGGCCAGCGAAGAGGGGAACATTCTCTGTCATGGAGAATAAGCTCTCCTCAGGATGAGAGAGAGCCAAGACAACTTCAGGAAGAGGATGCAACCCAAGCAGCCTATCCAAATACGTGTCTACGTATCGGTGAAAGTGAGTTGCAGAATATGTGCACCTAAAGATGTCGGAATGGCTGACAGTAAAGTTTGTAGTGGAGAATTCTTCCACTTGGTTCAGTGACTTTATTGGAAGCGCCTCCTGTAAGCGGCACCCTGGAGAGTCAGGCTCTCCATTTCTCTTGCTTCTCTGGAAGGATTCTGCCCTGTCCTCTCTCACTAGTCATGCAGAGAATCTGCTCAAGTGTGACCCTGAGCACTGGAGCCTGTGGGGCTCTGTCTCTAAACTCCAGACTCACACACCCCTCCCCCTCCCTAGGGCTTCTCTCTCTCTCTCTCTCTCTCTCTCTCTCTCTCGTCTCCCCTCCTGGCAATAGGATGCTGAGAAGGAAGACATATTGATTTTTCTCCCTCCTTTATTTCCGAGTACCTGTGCATAGCATACATTTGACACCTTTTCCAAACTTCTGCTCCCCAAGGGTCCAGAGGAGAGAACCGACTTATTTTATCTTCATGACTCCACGTGAATTATGCACTTGCTGGCTGCTTTATTCTAACTGTCCCATTTCAATTGCCCAATGGGTAAAAGCCTTATAGGGACCCAGAGAAATGGTCTAGGAGGATATTAATGAGAAATATGTAACTTCTTGGTAAGTGGAAATTATATTCCTGCTATCTTGAGCTCAAAGGGGCTCTTACCTTATACACACTCCAACCTTGCTAGTAATTGCCTCTGACTATAGGATTCCAGCCCAGGATGATTGGGACACTTGTAAATACTCTGGCCCATCTCAGGAGTTTTGCAGGTGAACACTGCAGTGTTTCTTGATTTACTGGGGCTCCTGTAACTATCTCATAGCCCATCATTTAACAGATGGCATGGAAAGTCTGGAGGAACAGTCTTTGGTGTGTTTGACATCTCCTAACAAGGGGTATAAAGGGAATTTCCCAGGAACACTGGCTAAATGTCATACAACCACAGAAAGTTTCACCTTAGGGGATCACATATACCTTGAGACCTTAAATATATTTTCATTGTGGTGAGCTAGACATGTCATAAAACTTGTTGACTATTTATAGCTGTACAATTCAGGGGCATTAAGAACATCCATCCCACACAGTTGTCCAGAGCCTTTCCAGACTGAATCTCTGTCCCTCCTAAGCAGCAATTCCTCTTCATGTCTCCTCCAGTTCCTGACAGACACACTGTGCTATCTTTAGTCACAGCTGTGTCAACAAGGTATTCATGTGACTTTATCTGCCTGATCTTGAAAGTAACTGCTTCCAGTGGTAGGGGAACAATCAAGTGTTAGAAATTTTTTTGTCACCTTTCCTGCCCATAGAACCCTGAAGAGGGACATTGTAAGTCCTGTAAGCTTCAGGAACTTCCTAAGACTTCTAAGTCTTCTTTACTTTTTTGAGTCTTACGGAACCTCCCTCGAAGAAGGATTATTTTAATGTAGAAGAAGCTACAGACAGTAATGCTAGCTGGTGCCTATACCTATTGCCCATCTTCAAAGGGACTTGGATCCTATACTGAGGATATCCTTGGCAGTCAGAGTGTCTCATTACCTCATACCCCTAATCTCTGGGAGAAGAGTGTATTATTAGCCAGGGTTTCCATGACAAACACATTGGACTAAGTGGTTTTCACAAGATAAAATTATTCTGCATACTTCAAGAAGTCTCAGATGGAGGTGTGGGCAGTGCTGCCTCTGAGGAGGTCTACATGGTTGACTTGTAGGTGGCCATTTTCTCTGTGTCCTCACAGGATGTTTGTCCTCTGTGCAGGTATTTCCTACCCCTCATTAGGAGAACAGTCATGTTAGGTCTATATAAATGGCTCATTTGACTTTCATTATTCAGTCAAACATCTTGTGTTTTCTGTATAAGGTCTCATTGGGAGGGGGCACAGTAGCACCCTCCCCTTCACCCCCCAAGAACCTGAGTCAATGTGCTGTCATGGGGCTGCAAGCTTTTAGATGTAGATTGGATGAGTAAGGAGAAAGGAACTGTGGTGGTTTGGTTTGTGGCTCATGTATGTGTTGGTCCCCAGTTGGGAGTACTGTTTGGGGGAGATTATAAAGCTTTTAGATGCGAAGATTTGCTGGAGGAAGTCCCTCACAGGGTTGGGGTGGGTACTCTTCAACTGCTCTGAGCAGGTGAGATGTTGTCTCTCAGCTTCATCTCTGGATACCATGCCTGCTCCTCACTGTCCTACCTCTGCCATGTATGTCTAGAGGGGGCAGAATGTTCGCTCAGTGACCCAACCTCCCCATATGCATAGGTTCAACCTTTGTTCTCAATGCCTTGGGAGCAAGGTGATTAGCACTGCTTGTTCAAGGCTCCAGAATAATTCCCTGTCCGTCAGGCAGTGTAGTCCCCAGTCTCGTGTTTGTTATAAAGGCTAAGGAGAATGGCATCCAACCATCAGCTTGGAAAGGAGCTCTGAACAGCTGGTGTGAGCTAGCGAGTATTTTCCAACAGTCTAGAACAAACAGAGATTGTATCCTCATGTGTTCTGAGAGTTCCACAGCCTGCCCCTAGGGCCTCATGATTAGGTCTTGTGCCCAGAGTCCAAGCCCACATGCTTCAACCATCCTTCCTCCACCTGGATGGGACTAGGGTCTCCTTCATCCCTGCCTCTCTCTTTCTCTTGTCTTATAGGTTCACAGTTTTTGAAACTCTATCAGACTTTGTCCAGTGAAAATAGAATCTACATTGGAAATTTTATAAAGAAATTACATTTTTTTATTGCTTTAGAAACTATTTATGGAGAAGCAAGACAGAAGAAGCTAGATGTCTTTAGACAACCATTTAATTAATTAATAAGAAAATGGAATGGGAATGATTAAATGGATTATTTTCTGTGCAATATGAATTATCTTGCACGCTTAGCAAATTCCTTCTTCAAAGCTAGTTCAAAGGCACATGTCAGTCTAGTTCTATCCAAGTTGTGTATGTATAAACATGAACAACTTCCATGTGAATACCATACACATCAGTAAGGTTTCACCAATCTCAGCTACAGGCAGTGTTTGACCTCATCGACACTAGATGGTATGTGGAATGTCTTTTGGGCTGAAAACACGAAGACAGAGCTCGATGATGGTTCAGTGGGTGAGAGCATTCATTGCTCAAGCACAAGGACCAGAGTTTTGGTTTCCAGAGCCCATACAAAAGAGGCTCATGTGGATTTGCATAATGTTGGAGCCCTGGAGCTGTAGGGCAGACAGGAGGACAACTGGGGCTTCTGGCCAACTCCAGATTCCTCAGGAGACCCTGTCTCAGAACAATGCGGCAAGCGTCTGACAGGATGCCTTACATCTTTTCCCTGCCTCTGGAAACACTCATGGTACTGAAGACATGTGCACATACATACACAGACATAACATACATGTACTATATAAACACTAACGTACACCACATATTCACAAAGAAACATGTGATTGCCACACAAACATATCACACACATATACCACACACACATGCCACATATACATGTACCACACATACATATGCACACATAATACATACACATGCACCACATATACATGTACTACACATACATGTACACATATAAATATACCTCAAAAACTCTATCTTATAAAAACAAAAAAAATTATTTTTTTGTATGTGCAAATATACATGCTTGTGTTTATGTGTGTGCAGGGGCACTTGTATGTATGGGTACGCATGTACGTGTGTGTACATATGTATGCCAGAGAAGGTTAACCTCAGATGTCATTCCTTGGGTATGGTATTCTTCTTGTTTTGTTTTGTTTTAGAGACACAGTCTCAGGCTTGCAACACATCAAGTAGGTGAGGCAGACTGTCCTGTTAGCCTGTCTCTCTGCCCTCTCAGCTTTGGGATTACAAACCTATACACCCCACCCAGCTTTTTTTTTTTTTTTAAAGCACTCCTTTAAAGGGGCTGCTCTGTATGGAGTTTCCAAATGACTTCATTTTAGTGTGGAAACTTGTCTAGTGTGACTGATATAATAGAAGCTTAACCTTTGGAGTGTTTCCTCGGCTTGGCTGCAAAGTCAATGTTGGTTTGGTAAAGCAGGCCTCCTGGGGCCACAGAGACAGCCTGGGCTGCAGGCCTTGCTCATGTTCTGTGCAGCCACTGAGAGAGTGACTCACAGTGACTTGCACAGATGATCTATGTGCAGAGCTATGCGGGTGCTGTCACTCATCACAGGGAGGCTTGCCAGACTGGCCAGTCCATCTCTTATTTTCCTGCTGGAAAGCACTCATGTGGCAGGGATGCTGCCTTTTCTGATTAAAGAGAGAACATATCTGAAGATGATGGAAGACAAGAAACCATGGACAATCCACTTTGTCACTTTGCGGACTCAGGATTTATCTTCAGTGGTACAACAGGCTCTCCTGGGCTAGAACCTAAACCCTGCCTCACAGAAATCAGTAAAAGAGGTGCAGTTATGTGCCCCCAACTTGATCACTTTCCAAATACCTCTCAACAGCCTTCCCACTAGGGTTGAGCAGAGAGGGTTCCTGTCAGGGCCCTGAGAGGTGCTACCAGCTCCGAGTTAATCCTGCTGACCCTCTGACTCATTCATCCTTTATAAACTGCAGGACAAATAGATCAAAGGCTCTTGAGAAGCCTTTATTGAATAACACTCATAGCCACTTCCTGTGCCCGGCACACAGGGGTGGTGTGTGCGAAAGGAGAGGCTATCTCCTTATCCCTCACCTAACATGAATTTCTTCCTGTTTGTGTCTGTTCCCACTTACTGTGATTCCCAGGTAGACTAGCCCCATAGTGCGAGTATGGTCGCAAAGCTGGAGCCCTCCCCACCTGGGAATGAGTTGGCAATGCTCTTTGTGAGTGTCTCTGTGGGTCCTGAAGAGTGTACATCTCATATTTTGGAAACAGTTTCCATCCTGTCTGAACATCTATGTATTGTCTGGTAATAAATTGAGGATTTACAGTTTTTATGCTGCCTTCTTGGCATGTGCGATGGTTTGAATAAAAATGGCTTCATGGGGAGTAGCACTACTAGCAGGTATGGCCTTGTTGGGAGGAAGTGTGTCACTGGGGGTGGGTTTTGAGGTATCAGATCCTCAAGCCAGGCCCAATGTCACTTTCTTCCTGCTGCCTGGAGATCTGGATGTAGAACTCTCAACTCCTTCCCAGCACCTTGCCTACCCATGGGCCACCACACTTCCTGCCCTGACGATAATGGACTAAACTTCTGAAGCTCTAAGCCAACCCCAATTAAATGCTTTTTTAAAAAATAAGAGGTGCTGTGGTCATGGCATCTCTTCATAACGGCAGAACGTTGACTAAGAGAGCATGCATTGTGAAGAACATGCTAGATGGTTCTCCGGATGCTCTCCAGAATTCTAGACTCTAGTTTTACCTGGAGACTTCAAAGCCTGCACACCAGTACCATTTCTCAGATGAACTTCACCAGAAAGGTGTCAGGCCCAGAAACTGGAGTGGCTTCCCCATCTTATGGAAATTAAAACAAAACAAAACAAAACAATACAAAACAAAAAAAAAAACCTGAAGATTTTATTTTTCATGGTACCGAGTTTACAAATTGTCTGAAGATTATCAGGATATTTATGTTTAAAGGTAAGTCATGTGATTAGTAAGCTACAAACACAAAACAAAGCAAACTGCAAGGGACGAAAAGAAAAGCTACCTCAAAACAAATAGCATTCACCCCTGTCCTTCATCTTTAATTCTTCTGAAGAAACACTGGGTAGGTTGCACTTCAGTCATAAAGGGTAAAGGAGGATTCTGCGATCACTGATATTTTAAAGACTTGAAGAAGAGCTGTTTGCCCTGTTCTGTATGTTCGAAAAGCTTTGAAATTAAGAGTTCACAGTGACAGCCTCCACAAAAGAGCCCCTCACAGTCCCGCCAGAGACCAAAGCATAGCCCGATAGATGGTATTTTGACACAGTAACCCTCACCCTCGGACATGTTGAACTGAGAGAAAACTGAGTCTAGAAAGAAGAGGGAAGAAGAACCGACACCATTTCTGCCCTAACAAAGAGAACCTGTCCTTTGCTGGTCCTGGACATCTTTACAAGACTTTCACTGCTCTTGCTTCTGCGTCTTTACTTTGGCAGGTCCCGGTGAAGTATCAAACCCTTGATTTCGAGGATCTACTTGGGGTCTGGAGAATCCCCCAGCTTTAGGATGGCTTTGTCACTGGCTGAGAAAAGAAGTGTAAGAAAGCAGTTGGCCGATGTCTAGCGCTGTTCTTAGGGAGGCCCTAGTGTGAACCGATTTCTCCTTTCCCCGGAGTCATAGAACATCTGACCCAGACTCGTGGGTCTTTCCTCAGTCCATCTTGCTCTGCTGTGGGCAGCCCACCTATCCTTGAAGTGGGACATAGAGTAGAACAGATGAGCCTTGCCAGTTTCCAGACCACTGAGAGAGCCGAGAGAAGCCAAGGCATATACTTTGTTCTCTATGCCATTAGTGTCACGGGCCTGCAGCTGGTGTGGGAGTGTCAGCTTGAATCCAGTGGTGTTTATTCAGATCCACCCAGAGGGCTTGAGGATGGTCACTCAGGTTCCTCTTGGAATGACTGCCTGTGGAACAACCTGTAAACAAACTTGACCTAGGAAGTGTGAGGCTAGAGATCCATCAGCCCGAGAGAGTGGCGAAAGCAGAGGAAAATTCTGAGTGTAGGGTTCTTTATGCCTGTCTTAGTTGGAGTTTTACTGCTGTGAACAGACACCATGTTCAAGGCAACTCTTATAAGGACATTTAATTGGGGCTGGCTTACAAGTTCAACATCCAGGGGTAACATTACAGGGGCAACATCCAGGCAGGCATGATACAGGAGGAGCTGAGAGTTCTACATCTTCATTTGAATGCTGCTAGCAGAATACTGGCTAGAACTGTCTTAAAGGGTCACAGCAGTAGGAAGGTTGAGAACCACTGCCCTAAAGGATGCTGATGTGTACACACAGGGCACTGATTCTTGCTCTTAGGGTGGCCATCCCTATCCTTCAGCCCTACCCCAGTGCCGCCAAACTTGGGGTGGCTGCTGTAGTGGGCAGGTTGTATCTGCTGATGTCTTCTGGACCATGCCCCATGAAGCCTTTGGGAAGATGTTCTTTGCTTTCTTGCTCTCTTGTGGCCCATCCCTTCATGTATGAGACAGAAATGAGGTATACAGACGGCCAAGGAAGAGGCCTTGTGATGGTGTGTGTGTGTGTGTGTGTGTATGCTCAGTCCAGGGAGTAGGACTATTAGAAGATTAGAAGGTGTGGCCCTGTTGGAGGAGGTGTGTCACTGTGGGTGTGGGCTTTAACACTCTCATCCTAGCTGCCTAGAAGCCAGTATTCTGCTAGTAGCCTTCAGATGAAGATGTAGAACTCTCAGCTCCTCTTGCACCATGCCTGCCTGGATGCTGCCATGCTCCTGTCTTGATGATAATGGACTGAGCCTCTGAAACTGTAAGCCAGCCCCAATTCAATGCTGTCCTTATAAGAGTCGCCTTGGTTGTGGTGTCTGTTCACAGCAGTAAAGCAGAACTAAGACAGGCATGAAGAACCCTACACTCAGAATTCTCCTCTGCTTTCTACTCTCTCATGCTGACAGATCTCTAGTGTCACATAAGGATTTTGTGGTAACCCCTATCCATAAAGACATTTGGTTGCTACTTCATAACTATGATTTTGCTACTGTTATGAATCATAATATAAATATCTTATATGCAGGTTACCTGATAATTGATCCCAAGGGTCCAGCCACTGCTTTAGGGGAACTTGGGCTGGAAATCTAGTCATGAGAGGCAGATGGTTGAGAAGCATCCGTGTGGCAGATCGCTTCCCCGAAAGGCCAGGACTTTAAAGAACAGACAGAGATCCAACAACCACAGGAGAAGGCTAAAGCGGGACACTAGAAACTTCATTTGTCTCACTGTGATCTTTCCTGTGTGTCTTTCTTGGGAATGCCTTGGGAAGCACCTGACACACAGAAACATTTACTCGTTCTGGAGATCGCGTTTCCAAGTATTGCCTTTCAGACAAATAGGCATGCATGTTCTCCTCACGGAAGCTGTCTGCCTCCCTCACACACATCCCTAGCAGGACCCCGAAAAGCAAGTGGTTGCAAAGACACAGGGGCAACCCAGCAGCAAGATCTTGGGTGATTTCATCAGCAAGGAGTTTGCATCCCAAAGGAGGGCCTTAGGAAGTACAGGATTTCCCTCTGCCTTAAAGGACTGACAAAGCCTGGCTGAGAAAATGAACCCTTCCCATGCAGCAAGCAGTTGGCCATTTGCTCTGACTTGAGTGTTGGCTGGTGCAGGGTAAGGGGCAGCTTTAATGTCAGTCTGTTGTTCCCAGAGAAACTAGCCTTTCTCATACAGGGCAGGGGAGGCTTGCTCTAGTGAGAGGAAGACACAATGTCACCTGAGCACAGTTTAATCACAACTTCAAGAACATTGCAATGAGGTTTAATATGCCATTAAAAACATCGCTATGTGTTTCCAAACAAACCAAGAACTGGCTGCAGATAGGTGCCTGCATGGTGCATACTTCTAATAACTGCATTGGCTCATTCAGCCTATCCTTTCTCCCCCTCCTCTTTGGTGTATAGTTAACATTCCCGTTATTGCGGAGCAGCCTGAGATGAGCCACTTAGGAAACTCCTCTGCTCCCATTACATTTATGTCTCTTATTTAAGGATGCTAATTCTCCCAGCAGCTCCTCATCTGCCTCTCTACTTCTCTGGATTCTACAGGCGATGCTAATCAGTACTGTCTCCCAACAGCTGCCCCAGCATCCCACCAGCAGGGGTTGGAGACTCGGCTCGCTCTCTACCCGCCCCTCCCTCCCCACTGTCACTCATGAAAGGCCTCCTTTTGGAGATTCCCCCTGGTGGTCTCCCTTGCCAGGTGTTTGCTCCAAATGATGAATGTTGAGTGCGTGAGCCTGAGGTTCGGATGATGGATGAGGCAGAGAGGTGAGCAGGTGTTCTTGGTGGCGCTGCATGTAGCCAGGTCACTTGTGTGCTCTCCACTGCCCCCAACCTCGAACTTGCTTCCTCCACCTCACACAGCTCAGACTCCCAGAATGCCAGTCCAGGGATGTGTTACGAAGAACACAGGTTGGTTTCCTTAGGAAGAAATCCTCTCTTTTGCTCTTTTGAGGATCCAAACTCCTCTGTTGGGTCTTCCAACACAACTCCAAGAATGGCACCCACAAAATCTCTCAGACTTCTGACAGCTGTTTCTTCACTGATGAGTTGATTCAGTCCCCTATGCTCCTGTAGCCCATGGCCGAAGGAAAAAAATAATTTAAAAAGAGGACCATGGGAAGCAGGGAGTTCATTATTGGGAACCGAAAGCTTAGTAGTCAGATGATGTCCCCATGATGGAGTCATTGTCTTTGAGTGCCAGCACGCCCCCAGCAGGCACCTGCTCAGGCAGGCCTCACCAGCAACCTTGTGGCTTTTCTTGAGAATTGGAAGGATTTTCTCTCCTTGAGTTCCCATTAGTTTAAATCAAAACTAAAGTTCACAGTGCCTCTCCTTGGAGGGTGACATTTTCCACTTCACACATTGTCAGCTTCGTTTAACATGTTTTTCCTCAGCTGTGGTCACCTCTGTGGGAAACCACACACCTCACAAAGTAACAGCCATGCTCCCCGACAGAGGATGCCTCTCTTCCCTCTGCCCTTCCTCTACCTTTGGGGGTCACTCATTCTCCACAAGCCCTCATTCTGGTAGAATTAGTAGCCCCTAATGTAGTACACAAGTCCCTTGTGCAGCTATGGGACTACACAAGGTTTTTGAGAGACACCACTCATGGTAGGGGCCATCAATGTCCACTGGTGACCTCTGTTCTTTAGGGACCTCTAATGTAATTAAATGCTGGGGAACCCGCCCAGCAAAATAATCTCCAACAACTCAGTGTTATGGAGCAGTTCCTAGAGGTGGCCAGTGGTGAAACTCAACAGAGGGAAGAAAAATCCATTGAGTGAGCTGGCTGTCCATGGGATAAATGACAACCATACATTCAATATAATACATTTGAAAGTTCAGATTTCTGACTTCTCTGTAAGGATTTTCCTGTTGACACAGACCACATCTCAGGGAAACGTGTAGCTGGTTTTCCACAGAGGGGCACCTCATCTTGGCATGTGTAATCATTGCCTTCCTCAGACAATAGATCCACTCAGTTTGTGTGTTCAAACTTTGGTGCTGTAGCCTAGTCACTTGTGTGCAGAAGGAAAGAGCTTTGGAAGAACCGGAAGGTTACCATTGCCCCCTGCCTCGGACTTACATAGCTCAGACTCCCAGAATGCCTAGCCAGCCACATGTTGTTAAGAACATGGGGCTTCTTAGCAAATTTAATTTGCTAAATTAAATTTAATTATACAGTAATTTAATGACACAAAGGACCCCCACTGAGTGTGGCATTTGAGCCGAATCTGGAGGAAACGCTTGCACACGGTATGCATTGTGTGAAGTCCATCTCTTTGTGATTGTCGGAATATGGCCTTAAAGTTCTGATGAGCAATTCTTTGGCATCATCATTCTAAGTATGACGGAATCAGCTTCAGAAAGGAGTCTCCATTCATTTCTTCTCAAATTCAAAAATCCCACCCAAAGCAAAATTCAATGAGCTCAGCCACCACACATGGATGTGAATTACCTTATCCCTAGCCCCACTCTCTCTCTCTCACAAGGCTATAGTCCAAAGTTTAGGGACATCATCCCAAACACTGCCATCCCCAGAGCGTCAGTGGGACACAGCCTTTGTGAATATTGAATGGATAGAAATGTATTAGAGGATATGGAAGTACACTTCCCTCCCCTTCCAAAGCACAGCTTTAACCAAAGTACAGGGAGTTCTTCTCCAATACATGAGAGAATGAGAATGGAGGGATGTAGTCTCTGGATGGTGGGAGGGACACTGAGGGCAAAGGAAGTAGCTACTAGTGAAGGCAAGAGTGGCTATCCCAAGGGCTCATCAGCTCCATCAGTGGTGTTGGAAGGTGGTGGGCACCAGCAGGATGAGAGCAGGCAGAGCAGGAGAGAAATAACCCAGAAATGCAGAGAGTAAAGAAATCTGTCTTTCATTCTCCCGATGGTAGAAGAGTGGCTCCCAGGGCTAAAGGACAGCGTGCTTCTAAGTGGAGTCTGGTGGAGGTAGGGACTAGAAACTCATGCTTGAGAGTCATACAGTCTGGACTTAACTGTCAGTATTTGTAGGAATCCAATTCTAGGGGAAGAATTCTTCCCCTCCCAGATCTTCACTTTCTCACTGGCAAAGCGAGAAAAAGTATTTTCTGTATTAGAAACTTTTCTTATTGTTGTGACCAACAAACAACTTAAGAAGGGAGGGTTTTATTTTGTCTCAGAATTCAAGGAGGCACAGTCCATCATAGTGAGAAGTTAGGGTCCAGAGCTTGAAGAGGCTGGTCATGTCCTACCTGTAGACAGGAAGGAGAGAAAGAGAGAGAGAGAGAGAGAGAGAGAGAGAGAGAGAGAGAGAGAGAGAGAGAGAGAGAGAGAGAGAGAGAGAGAGAGAGAGAGAGAGAGAGAGAGAGACTGGTCACACCTTACCTGACCTACGGTCAGGAAGCAGAGAGAAATGACTGCTAGTGATGTTTGCTTTTTCCTTTTGAGTAAGTCCAGGATTCCAACCTAAAGAACAGTGCCGACCATAGTCAAGACAGAACCTTCCACTTCACTTAACTAATCTAGATACTCCCTCACAGATGCTACCCAAAGCTTGTCTTCTAGGTGGTTCTAGAGCCTGTGAAGTGGGCCATCAATATTAGTCATCGCACATACTTATCTTACATGGTGGCTGTGAAGGTTTATGGAGTAATGTACGTAAACTATTTAACCATAGCAGTAACTAATGAATAAGAGCTATTTCTCACCTGTGAAGCCTGCCATCTTGTCATGTTTCCTTCCCCAAATAAGAGACATCTCTCAAGAAGCATTTTCTTTCCTTGGATTCAGTAAAAACACAAGACAAGAAATCTGGATTCAAGGTGGGGGTGGCACTCCCCGAGTCCCCAAAACTTCTTTCACGGATTAGGAAAGAAATGAACTTTGGTGTGTGTGTGTTAATTTGCTTTAATCTCTCCAACAGCATATCACATGTTAGATGGTCTAAACGAAATCAGTGATGTTGCTTCACAACAAAAAGCTTGAAGCCAGAGATAGAGGTGCCAGTCTGATCCTGGATAGAATTTCAAGTCAAGGAGATCAGAAAATGACTCCTGGCCATAGTTGAGGTTTGGTCTATTGTAATGCTAAATTCTGTAGGACTAGGCCTACCAGTGACTTCTCAGGCTTGTAAGCTTTTGTTGTGTAAACCTTGTTCCTTGATTTAAAACGATTGGTTAAATAACATTGACTATAATCAATTACTGGAGGGATTAGAGATAGGTGGGGTTGGAATGACCTGGTTGGAGGAGAAGAGACCAGGAGAGAAGGAGGAAGAGCAAGAGAGACGATGAAGCCACCATGAATGGAGAGGAACCGGGAGCACAGGGCCAGGAGAAACAGAGCATATCTGGGACACACCACTGCAGAGGTAGCTAGGACAGCAGTGAGAAGAGTAGATTAGGGGTGACCCCCTAGTCATTGTCAAAGCCAAATAAAATAACCATAGTCTGAATCTCGTTTATTTGTAAGCTAGTTGGGGATAAGCTTATGTCGGATCTACTACTGGCCATATCTTCCCAATGGTGCAGGTACAGCTAGTGTATTGAGACTTCAGACTGGCTGAATGACTTAAGCTTGAACTTGAAGGAGAAACAGAAAGAAGGAGCATCAAGTTGCTCCTTACTTCATAGAGGGAGAGGAGGCTTTCACTGATCTACTTTGTTCTGAGAAGGCTAAAGTGTGACAATTGTCGACTGGTTTAACGAGAACTTCTTGTCCACGAACATCCTGACGTTGTTTGGGAAACAGTAACATGAAGGAAGCAGGCACCTTCATTGTAGCCTCTCCAGGTTGGAGAGGAAGAAAAATGGACAAACCACTAGAAGCAGGCATTGTTCCACATAGGACGTGAAGTTGTCAGATCGTTGTCATTTGGAGAAATTTTGCCAACGTTGCCTTCCGTTCATGCTTTCTGTTGTCTGTGGACATGTTAGCTCTTGGGTCCTTGGCAGTTGGAAAACCACTTGGTGCCAGCCATTGTCTGATAAATAATTGTTTGGTGAGTGCACACATCTTTAGGAGAGCACTTAATTCCCTTACAAGAGTTTACAGACTTGGAGAATTAAAAGTAAATTTAGAAAGCAAAGGTAACTCAGCAGGCTTTGGCTTTTAAAGCGAATGAGCTTGAACTGAATGGTCAAGATACTTTATGCAAATGTGACCTGAAAGAATAGGCTTAGAAAAGCTCCAGGCATGGAGAGAAGCTGAGCTCTGGCCACACTCTATGGTGCTTAGCAGTGTATTAGGAGTCCCTGAAGAGAAACACAAGATGTACGGTGATCTGTGCTGGGTCTTCCTCAGTTCGTGTGACAGAGCTCCATCACTAATGGGCCTTTAGGAGGTGATTAAAGTTAGATGAACAGTAGATATTAGATGAAGGTGGACCTCCTGATGGGATTAGTGTCCTTAGGAGAAAAGCTACCAGAGAGTAGGAGGGCACAGTGATACAGTGTCCATCTTTACTGCAATAAGGTAAAATAAAATAAAATAAAATAATAAAATAAAACCCCCAGGCCCAGGAACTGGATCATGTTTCCATCCCCAAGCTTCCAGCCTTCAGAGCCATGAGAAAAAAAATTGTAGTTGCTTCAGCCATCTCACTCAGGTTACTTTGGTAGGGCCACGAAGTGAATGCTGTTTTGTTACGGCAGTGGAGCAACTGACACCACGTGTCTTCTCAAAGTGGATAATTTTTCATTATGATAATTTATTACAGACAGGAAAGTCTTTGCAGACCATCTGTATTAGGACACTCCCTACTGAGGCCTCAGGATCTAGCCTGGTCAATCAGAAATGGCAGCGACCTGCTCAGTCAAACTGCAGAAGCAATGTCTGGGAACACCGAGGTCCATGACAGGTTTAGATGGGCACATGACTTGATGCAGGGCCAGAAAGAGGAGTGGACAGATAGATGGACCACAATTCAAGTAGGTGAGATGGACAGTAAGGACTGACGTGAGCTGAAACCCCTGAGATAGTCACGTGTTCTTGGCGTGCTGGTCCCTGGATGCATACCCTCTGTGGTCAGATAATGAGTACCTATGGTCATTGTCTTAATAGTATCTTCTTTTCTTCTTTAGGAGGTCCAGATAAAAACATGGCCCTCATTCTGCCTGTCCTATGTGTCTGGCAAGTTCCAGGTCCCGATTTTCTGATATGAGTTTAATATGCCACATCTCCCCAATTTACTTTGATAAATTTATAGAATTGTTACCCTTTCTAATCTTAGGCATAAATTATGAGGTGGTATCTGGCAGATGGTGGTGTTTATGTGCACACCAAGGGACATGGTTGTCCTGCTTTGTCAATTTGCCTCAAATGTAGTCAAATTCTGCTTCTGAAATGAAGTCTGTCAGGGTAATGCACAGCCTGAAAAACCACCACTTTACACAGTACTGAGGTGCTTAGAAGAGGGTATAGCCTGAACTTGGATCAGCACGAAGCATCAAGGTTGGCTGTGGTCAGGAAGAAATCAGGGTCATCACACACATGTTCTTAAGGGCTCTGTGTGGCTCTGCCCAACTACAAATGGAACAAGGAGAGGGGATCTTGTGTTTCTAGAAGGAGGAAAGCCGAGATGCTGGGTCCTCCACAGTGTGCACCACAGTTTGATCACATGATGGATCAATTCTTGATGGTACCATGTTGTTTTAAGACCCAGTTGGTATGATGACATGCAAATTCATGTAACTAGAAGTCCAAAAGTTTTTCTTGAACCCTTGCAAACCAAATGTCATTCTTCACCTCAATTTTCACATATACTCATTCATTTTAAGGAGTTATTCTTATTAGATGGTAAGAAATGAATTTGGATTGACTCAAGCCCTTATATATCCTGCCTCATCATCTCTTTGGAGTGGGGCAACTTCTGGTGAACATCTGGATTTAGGTCTGAAGATCCTTGGGCAGCTTGGTTCCTACCATACACTTTAGAAATCCCCAGCATATGACAAAATAGCACCAGATAGTTGCTTCGTCATCCACAGGGACCAAGAATGCTGAGTCATGGTTGCTTGCCACTAGACCAGATGGAACTATCTGGAAGCTGGGAGCAGCTGATAGCTAAGAGAGTCCAGGGAGTCTCCTGTGGAAAAGCATCCACAGACTCACAGAGTTATCTTGAGTTCTGTGGTGGAACATTTCACTGTACTAGGAAGCGGCTGAGCGTTCAGAGGGATCACTGGGATCTATGTGCACTCAATGAGAACCGGAAGGGTCAGGTCTCTGGAGTGGGGTGTGGGCTTCACTGTGCTGGCATCTGTGGGGGCAAGGCTGGGAGTGGCAAGAGGTAGAAAACAGGGTTGTACTTCCTTGCTTGTTTGTCCTTGAGAGGCTGAGAAAAGATACTTAGAGCCGAGCCCACCACATTGTACCCTCCTTTGCCGATTATGAAGGACTTATATTACATTAGTTCATATTGTATAATAGTTTGTACTGTCTTTATAGCAACTTTGACCTGTTATTGTTGACATTCATTTTGCATATAAAAGCACAGAAGAAGAAAGGGAAACAGAAAAGAGAGAGGGAGAAAAAAAATTATATGCTCCTGAGGTTTTCAGGTCTTGATTATCACTAGCCCATCTGGAAAAATAAATCACGACTTGAGGTGGTCTGACCCTACCCTTGAATGTGGCTTATAGAGTCTAAGAATTTGGTTGATGGGTTGAGAGTCTCCATTTTTTTTCTCATGCGTCTGAGATGAGTTGTATGTGTGTTTCTTAGGGCTGCCAGAGTGAATTGCTCTAGACCAAAATAAGATTCCCCACGATTCTAAAAACTGAAATCCTAAGCTCAAGGTTCTGGCTGGAAGAGACCTTTCTTTTAAGGATGCTTGTCTTGGCTTTCAGGAGGCTGTCTGCTCATTGCCATTTCACATGGCTTTCTGTGCAAGTGTCTGAGGTCTTTAGCTCTCTATACTCTATACTTCTAGGAATAACTTAAGGCAGATTCAGTTGGGGTCTGAACCTAAGACCTTGTTTTAACTTGACCCCCTCTTTAAGCTTCTGTCTCCAAATAGTTTGATTCTGTGTTACTGGGGGTTGGGGATCCCAGAGCACAAAATTTAGCCTATAGCAGCTGCAATGTTAATATGGATTGTGCCATCTTGCTACTGTCTGAGCATTTTTGAGTGTAAGGAAGTGCATTCTTCCTGACACAGAAGGCTCTTCAGAAGTGCAGGAACTTCAGTGTGAACAGAGCTTCACATCCTGGGGGGTTGATGATGAGGGCCCCTGTGTGTCACCTTAGGAAGCTGTAGAAAGTGAGTCTCACTAACAGACGTCTGGCTATGATTTAACGATGAGTGGATGCTAAATTACTGGCTTGTGAAGTCATCTCAGGAAGTTGAACTTGAGATATGCCTTTATTTTAAAAGCTTGGCCATCATTAGTATGACTCGAGAGGGAACTAGAAAATGCTTTAAATAGAATCTTGCACTACCCTTTGAGCTCAACTTAGAGATGAGGAAGCAGCCTGGAAGCTTGTTCTCCAAGCGTCATTGGAGGAAGTCACGTTTACAGAGGGCTGTGGCCTCAGTATGTCCGCAGAGAGTCTGACCATTATCTTTATAAGAACCTACGTGGCATCCTGAGAGGAAACATCCTCAGGAGATTTCATGCCCAGAAAGCATTTGTTCTCGGTGCTCTGGGCTATTCGGGACCGATCTTCACACGTCATAGTTTTCTCCTTAAGAACAAAAATCTTGAAGGCCAGCAGCTCAAATTATTATGAAAAGCAGTTCCCAGGTGGGATGGTCAGGGCCAGGACCAAGGGCCATGCTTCCTTGATTCCTCTGTCAGCAGGACCAGAATGCAGACTGCAGTGTGGCTAACAGTGTTATTCTGCCTCCTTATCTGATCATATCACCTTCATGGGAATAGCTGCAGTCTTAGAGCCCAGCACACTCCACTAATGTGGTGAGGCAGCTGGGATAAAGGCTGATTTGGAGCATCCAGTGTTCTACTCATGGACACTGGTGAGAACGTAAGGACCAGTTTCTTCTCTGAGGCAGGAGCTGCAACCCCCAAGACTGGCTAGGCAGCTGGCTCCTCCTGCCCCCAGAGATTCCAACTGAACTGCTTAGGACAATGGGCCTTCAAGGCAATTTTTGTAGTTATTTAATTCTGTGGGGAAAACAACCTTTGGGTTTGCTATGTGATCTTTTTCCTTTTAAAGAATGACAGTCAGGTTAATCTAACTATGGGAATTGAAAATTTATTAATTTTAAGGTTTTTGGAATGGTTTAAAAAATAAATTTGATAAAGATTAAAGATTTTAAAAATAGTAATCACCTTCTATGACTTAAGATTTGACCTCGCTTTTTTCAGGGCTCAACAGCGGGCTCCAAGCTCTGCCCGTTTGTACTTGACCTCTGGTACATCTTTCCTTGCTGTTTTCATGAGAAACCCTGAGCCCTTTCCCTGACATCTTAGTTCTTAAGCGTTGGCACAAGCACAGACTGAACTTTTGATGTGTTTCCAACATGCTCTGTTTAGAAAGCCCTGGAGTTCAGTTGTTTAACGTTTAAGACATCACTCAGCTCAGAAATCTGTGTTTGTCAGTTGTCCGTTACTGTAACAAGGACCAGAGCTACAAAGATAAAAGGTCTTTCTTCTTCTTTTGGACTTTCCCTTAGCATGTTCCAGTCGTGACCAGCGGGTTCTTGTGGCTTTGCTACTACAGTGGCTCATCCTGGCGGGAGCCCATGACAGAGCAAAGCTGTTTACCTCATGGCTAGGTAGGACTTGAGCTGGAGAAAAGCAAGAGACCAGAGTTCTCTAATCCCTGTCCAGAGAGCACACACTCCTAGAGTGGTTGGTATTGGTTGTCATCTTATCTGTGGTGGGAAATATTCCACACGCTGGGTGATGTGTTTATAAAAAGATAAAGAGGTAGGGGGGATATGTCCTATGGGGGTGTGGTGAGGGGGAAGGGGATGTCTCAGGGGGCTTATGTGGGGGCATCCCTCCCTCCACACCCTCTCCCCAGGGACCAGCCACAAGACCGTATAGTATAGTATAGAATAGAGTTTATTTAGGGCATGGTGGGGTGGGGGAGTTAAGACGGTAGTAGAGGCAAAGAAAGGCAGAGAGAGGGGAGAGAGAGAGAGAGAGAGAGAGAGAGAGAGAGAGAGAGAGAGAGAAGAGGAGAGGAGAGGAGAGGAGAGGAGAAGAGAAGAGAAGAGAAGAGAAGAGAAGAGAAGAGAAGAGAAGAGAAGAGAAGAGAAGAGAAGTAGAGGCCAGGGTGGCCATGAGCACATGGAGAGAGTGGGGAGGGAAGGGAATAGGGAAGGGGAGAGCAAGAGCAGGAGAAAAGCAAGAGATCAAGAGAGCAAAGGGGGCAGAGAGGGCAAGCCTTTCATAGTGGGTCAGGTCTAACTGGCTGTTGCCAGGTAACTGTGGGGTGGAGTTTAGACAGAATGCTAACACTGGGGGCTTGGACTGGATGGAAAAGAACAATGAGCTGAACAGTGCTTGTCTCCCTCTGCCTTCTTACTCTGTAAGCACTGTAACTAGTTCCCTTAAGTTCTTGCTGACATGGCTTCCTGCCGCGAGACTGTATCTTCTAGAACTGTAACCCCAAACCGACCCTTTCTCCCTTAAATTGCTTTTGTTGGAGATCACACCTTCATTACGTAGGCCTTTGGCAGCCATTTCAGACCCAGAGCTTAGCACCATCCATACAACGCCATTGTTTCTTTCGAGTTATGAACGTTTCATTAAGGGAGCTTGGCCATTCTGGGCTTGGTGCTTAGCTTCCTCTGTCCCTCACATGTGGCAAATGCGGCCAAGGACTGAATCCCACAGGAGAGGGTGTTGTTGTTTGTTTGTCATATTTTAAATTGCTTTTGACAAGGGAAGTTCTGCAGCATTCCCACACTTGGCCCCTCTGCAGTGTCTTAGTAAGCAAAGCACTGGGCTGGTCCTGAATTTAAGAGTGTCCGTGAGGTGTCTTCTGAAGTTTCCCTGGTTCTTTCTTACTCTGAACGCAGTGAATGATTATTTCTGCCATCCTTTCCATCATTTGTTTCCCTCTGAGCCCCGCTGAGGCTCGAGGCTGGCCAGACATTATGGAGGTAGCTTCACTGGGTGATTGCCTGCAGACTGTCAGTCTTTCCCTGGGAGGGTCTGTATTCTCTTTACAATCTAAACAACCAAACCGGACTGAAATCTCAGTACTGTTTCTGGCCTATAAACAGTGTGCTATCTTTGGTTCACTTCCTGACACCTCCCTGGGCTGTTTGGGTTTTTACAAACATCCTCATGGCTCAGGAAGGGTGGGCTGAATTGTTTAGGAGTTCAAGGAGTTCCGAAGTCTTTCCCTTCGGCTTCGGCCGGCTGGATTTTCAATGAGCCAGGCCAGGAAGAATGGGCACTCTTAGGGGAGGAGAATGAGAAACTGGGCAACAATAGAGACGACAATCCTGCCTTCAAGTCCTGTCCAGGGAGTGTCGGTGAAAGCGATTGAGGTTTATTTCTAGCAGGTGTGTTCACAGGCAGCTGTTCAAGGGACTAACACAGGCCAGCTCAGGACAACCTGTGGCCCATTTTGCCTTGCCACGTCTTGTCCAGAAAAGCACAGCTGCAAAGAGACTTTACCAGATGGCAGTAGTCACCCACGGCTGGCTGCAGGGGAGATGGCCAGCTCTCTGATCAAGGGGCCTGGGCGGGGGTGCACCTCAGCTTAGAGCACTCCGTGGGTCTTTGTGGGACTCAATAATCCAGACAGAGACAAAAGCACATGCATAGTCCTCCCAGAGGACTACAGACGCACCTCTTCCCTCCATTCTTAATTTCCCTCTCTGTTTAAATGGAAGGGCAAAGAACAAAGCCTCAATGGGCTGTCTTTCGGGTTCTTCATCCCCATGATAAGAGCAACTGTGATACTCCAAGTGACAAGAAAGGAGCACATGGCTGAGGCACTGGGCCAAAAGATCCAAACAGAGTCCCTGATTTGTCCCTGAGAAAAAATAGGTGACTTCGGGGAGAATGTTTGGAGCAACTGCAGATCCACGTGTGTGCAGTTGGAAGCGTGGGCTACGTGGAAACACCCACCTTGAGGCCCACTGGACAGGTGCAGTTCCCACCCGTAGTTGGGTTTCGGGAATGTCCAGGTTTCAGCTTTGACGCTCTCTCTACTGATAGTAAATTTCCAAACCTTAAATAAGTCATAAACTCACACATTTGCACACACCCACTTCTCTGCCTCCTTAATGCATCGGAGTGCTAATGAGATATTAGCACGCGATGATGTGTACTGAACAGAGTTTATTCCCAGGAGTTCACAGTGTGGGGTCGTTAACATGCCTGAGTCCCAGAGCTCTAAAAAGCAGCTTTGAAAGTGGCCTAGAAAGGTCCTGTACTGGCCAAGCTGTATTTGCATGCTCTCTTCTGGCTTCTCAGGCTTCTAGGATTGGTTCCGCTGTGCATCAGTTTTCGTTCTGTTCCAGTAGTTTCTATGGCTCACATCGAAACTTCAGCTGAATCTTTGTTTATCGACCACTTCAACTTTTTTTTTTTATTATAAGATTTATTTATTTAATGTATGTATGAGTACACTGTAGTTGTCTTCAGACATACCAGAAGAGGGCATTGGATCCTGTTATAAATGGTTGTGAGCCTCCATGTGGTTGCTGGGAATTGAACTCAGGACCTCTGGAAGAGCAGTCTTAACCAGCCCCGCTTCAACTCTTGACTATAACGTCTTTAAGGGGAGATGCTGGGTAACTAGTATCCAGCCGTTTTCCCAGGCACACAGGATGTGCTTGACCTGTGAGAGTGAAGTGCGCTCTGCTTTTTCTCCTCCCTTTGGAGAGCAATGGTTCTTCCGTACAACCAAGGACTTTATTATAGCTGAACTCGAGAGGCAGACGCAGGCAGAACTCCATGAGTTTAAGTCCAGCCCCGGCTGGACTACATAGTGAGACCTACGCCTCAAAAGAAAAAAAAAAAAAAAAAGCCAAGTAGTTTAAGTATTTGCTATTGGGTTTTAACACTGGGTCCTTACTAATAACTGGATGAGAATTCTCTCTTATACTCTCTGTTATTTTTTTTTTCCTTTAATTCTTTTCCAGGAGATGGTCTTTATAAAACAGGAATGATGCTTCCTGCATATTGCTCACAAGATAGAACCTATGGAGATTGGGTTGATAGCCATCATTTGTCATGCCCCAGAGCTATCGGCCCCTCTGGATAGTGTTAGACACATCTCACTGGGAAGTGTTAAGTGGTCCTTGGAGACACATAGGTCAATGAGAAGGCAGAAAAGACTCTCCCCCAGTCACATATTTTCTCTATAAGGAAGATGACAAAGTACTCCATTTCCTCTAAACTGAGTTTCTCAACCTTCCTAATGCTGCAACCCTTTAACACAGCTCCTCGTGTTGTGCTGACCCCCAACCATAACATTATCTTCATTGCTATTTCAACACTATGATTTTGCTGTTGTGGATTGTAATGTAAATTTGGGTTTTCCAATGGTCTTAGGTGACCCTGTGAAAGGGTCATTCTGTCCCCAAAGAGATCTTGGTCCACAGATTGAGAACTACTGCTGTAAGGTTTGAATGAGAGGCAACACGTACCATAGAATTCATGCGTGCAGAGGTGAATCAGGAAATGGAACCCTCTGGCCTAAGTCATTCTGAGTGTGAAGACCTTGTGTGTTCTCTTTACTTCTAGCCAGAGTGAGAAAGGTGGCCTCTGAAGCACAAGGGGGTAAGGGTGGTATCGAGAATATCACAGTGTCGGTTTTAATAAATCCCACACTCCTTTCCCCCGTGTCATAGTTTTGCCCTTGGTTGGGGTAATAAGCAACGACGAGCACATTACCAATCATCCCACTGGAGCCGATTTGCATTGTGGACAGGTAGGAGGAGCTCTCTTGGGTGGTCTGTGGCAGTGTCTGTGGCCCTCAGTGCTGGGCAGTGGTTAGAGGCAGGGGCTGGTTGGTAGGTTGAACTTACAGATGTTAGGGTATGTGAAGACAGAAAGTGGGGATTCTTGAGCATTTGACTATGGCTGAATCACAGCTTCAGGGCAGCCCTAGGTGTCAGGATGCCTCAGTCCTTGACTGCCACCAGCATTTCAGCTCTTGTGCAGGTTTAAAGTTGAATTTCCTTAACCGTTAATGTGAGCCAACATTACTACTCTTGACCCTATGGGCTTGACAACTAGAGTTTTCCAGTGACCAGGGCCTGTCACTTCATTTTTTCTTGATCTTTATATATTTTTGCCTGTAGCTGCAGGTTTTTACACCAGCACCACAGTTCCAGAAATAACGACTCTGAGACCTAATTATATATGAATAAATGCCTAGGCCATAGGCCGGGGCTTGTTCACCAACTAGCTTGTAACTTAACTAATCAGTTTATTCTATCCTATAAGTGCCATGTGTCTGGTTACATCTTCTTAGTTTCATTGACTGTCTTCTCAGAGTTCAAGGTGAATCTTCTCCCCATGTGACTCTATCTCAGAGTTCCTCTCTCCTACTGGAACTCTCCCCTCCTTTTTTTCTGCCTCATCTCATTGGCCAATCAGCCTTTTATTGACAGGTGATGCTTCCATACAGTACACAAGATTCTCTCTATTTACCGGTCTTCGATCTCAGCTCTCTGCCCTCTCTTGCTGTCATCTTGCTATCTCTGTGATTGTCCTGGATAGTTTTATGTCAACTTGACACAAGCTGTAGTCATCCGAGATGAGGGAACTTTGAGAAAATGTACCCATAAGATTGGGCTGTAGGCAAATTTTTAGAGTAGTAGTCCTCAACCTTTGGGTGTAATCCCTTTAGGGGTCGAATGACCTTTTCATGGGCTCATATGTCAGATATCCTGCATATTAGATATTTATATTATGATTTATAACACTAGCAACATTAGAGTTATAAAGTAGGAATGAAATAATTTTATGACTGCAGTTACCGCAACATGAAGAACTGTATTAAAAGGTCACAGTATTAGGGAGGTTGAAAACCATTGCTTTAGAGCATTTTCTTAATGTGTGATTGATGCCCAGTTCATTGTGGGTGGTGCCATCTGTGGCCTGGTGATCATGGGCTCTAAAAGAAGCAGTGTAAACAAACCATAGGAGCAAGCCAATAAGCAGCACCCCTCGGTGGCCTCCGCGTGAGTTCCTGCTTCCAGGTTCCTGCCCTGTTTGAGTTCCTATCCTGGCTTCCGTCAATAACGAACAGTGATGTGGAAGTGTAAGCCGAACAAACCCTCTCCTCCCTGACTCGCTTTTGGTCATGGTGTTTCGTCACAGCAATAGTAATCCTCACTAGGATGATAGCCCTTCTTCTGTTTGCCTTAGCTACTCTAAAGCTGTCCAGTTGCTTCTCTAGCTGCTACGCTTGAAGCCTCCACACAGCTCAGCCTGCTCTCTCTCTTCAGCTGTTCCTGTCACAGCTTCTCCGCTGTCTCTGCCGTTGCGGTCACTCCACTGTCTCTGTGGCTTCTCTCTCCTGGTTGGCAGTTCAGCCCACTCTGTTGGAAGTAGACAGATGGGTCAGGAGAAGGTGGAGCTGTTGACCCAGGTGGTGTGAGTGCTTTGAACTGAACTCTAGTCCTCTGCGAGAGCAGCACTGTTTTAACCATGGATCCATCTCCTTAGCCCCTAACAGTGATTTAATGATGCCCAGTGCCTGATGGAGAGGAGACAGAACGTTCCTGTAGGACATAGATGGTTCCAGCAGAAGCAGATTGGGCAATGAGTGCATGGTAGTTTCTGCTGCTGTCCTGCTGACAGTAGAAGGATAAATTAAAAAGAAGACCCCAGCGCTTCCGTTTTGGAAGGTTAAAGTGGGGTTTTAGGGAAGCTTTTGTTCGGTGGTGCTCTGTTCTCACCCGGCAGAACCAGATCACAATGTCTCATTCTCATTCTGCTTGGGGACCTGGGCTGTGGGTGAGGAGTGGGTGGGGAAGTCAGCAGGCTCCTGAGCACACTGCTATTTTTGCTTCCTTTGGGGAAGGCATTCCAGAGTTCTGCCTCTGAGATGTTACTAAGTCTTAGCACGAACGTTCCTTTTATACATGCCTGTCTGTTTTTCTTAGGAAACAATGACAGAAAAATTGGGACCTTTCTGTGTCATTTAGACTACGGGTAGGCATTAGCACGTGTCTACTTGTGTATACAAAAGGCTTGGGCTGAATGGTGTGACACCTTCCATTCTTCCTTCTTTCCTTCCTTCCTCATTCTTTTCCCTTTTCCTGTCATGTATTTATGTTAAAAATATTTATGAATCTCCAGTTAGGGCTAGCATGATAGTTAATTTGATTGTCAACTTGATAGGATCTAAATTATCTTCCAGTCAAATCTTGGAGTGGAAATTTCTAGATTAGGCTGAGGTGGGACAACCCTAACTGTGGTTGGTCGTTGGGCTAGTGTTTGTAACTGAATTGAGAGGAGAAAGCGAGCTGAGCACCAGCATCCATTGCTTTCCCTCCCAAGTGTGGACGCACTATGACCACCTGCCTCAAGCTCCTACACGCCTTCCAGCTATGATGGTCTGTGCCCCCTCAAACTGTGAGCCAAGCGAACCCTTCCTGAAGTTGCCTCTGTCTGCAAGGAGAACAAAAAGCTCCACTAGGAGAGCCAGGCCCTGTCCCTGGTGTTGCTGATGAACCAATGAGTAGAAAAGCAAAGCTCACCGTGTCTACGCCTTATTTCACGTTCAGTCCCACACTGCATGATAAAGCAATAAATCCCTCTGATGCTATGGAGTCTTCAAAATACTTTCTCAGTTTTCTCACATTGCCTTTCTCCGATAATTGAGCGCAAAATACCCTGAAGCCAAGCGGAAACACCTTCAATGAGTGTACATTGCATGTCTCAGTGTTTCAAGAGTCTAAACATTTTTTTTTGAAAATAGTTTTTATGACTAAGACTGCAGATGATATATTTGATAGATGATAAGTCTGAGGCCACTTGGAGGAACTCCCATCTATGGAGGTAGTTTAAGCTTAGAGCCTGACAGAGGATGGCCTCAGCACGCTAGCTTTGTGAGTGAGTCTAGTGTCGATGAACACTAGTGGCCGAGTGTAGTCTCACTGGGGATTGGTTTTGCATTTTCCACACATCTGACCCAGAACATCACTGTGGAGTTTCCCGCTCTTCAATATGGCACCTTGTCAAGTACAGCAGCTGAGGCTGTGGGGAGGTGTCTCTCTCCCTTTGCTTTTAGACTGTCTTCTGAGCTCACTGATTCTCAGATCCCTAGTGAATCACCCTGGACTTAGGGACACCTAAGAGGGCCAGGCTTGAAACATCCACACCCCGAGTGATAGGAAAGACACTCATTTGTCCTAGAAATGTAGCCACACCCCTGCCAATTTCCCCCAGGGCGGAAGAAGCTGTGCTTCTGTTTGCTCCCTGCCCTGTCTATCCGTAACTGCAGATGGTGGCCAGGAAAAACAATGGCCTTATGGTGGCTTTGCTTGACTGAGGGAGCCTTGCCCACTGTGGATTTTGGGGAATGGATAGCCTTTCTGAAATTTTTATTTTAATTTGGATTTTATCCCCAGCATCTGTGCAGATTTCAGCCTTTGTGAGTGCCTGAGCACAAGACTGTTTTGTAGTAGGGCTGTTTTCAAGAAGAAAGACAACTCTAGGCTGAGACCCATGTGCCCTCCAGCCAGCTTCTTTTACAGTTTCCTTGTGGAAAAAGTAAAAATACTTTTTCAAAAGTTCATGGAACTTAATGTAAAAGCCTGGGATGACAGTGCCATGAATGCCCACTGAAGGTGCAGGGCAGGGGGTCGCCCATCTGTCCACTAAATGCATCAGATCTGGGCACAGGGGGTGGGCCTGTTAACCCTTCACCCTGCAGCAGGGCATTGGCAAGGGGGAGGTTGCTGGCCTCCTTTCTAGTCATCAGCTATTCGTGGCACCAGTAAGCTGCTCATGATGGGCCCAGATGCCGACAAAGGCTCAGATGTGAGCTGCTCTGCTCAGCATTCGTGCTGCAGATAAAGAAGGGACAGTTTTGGTTTCTCTAGTTAGGAGTCAGGGCTTTGGCTGACAGCATTGTGTATTGGATCCAGTATTCGACCCTTGCAAGTTTCTGGTCATGTGACTCGCAAACTATTGACTCCTTGGTTCTCTGGTTCCTTGTCTAAGGCACAATAAGGGCACTGTGCAGGGCACTTTGTGGGGATGTCATGGAGAGAGCGAGAGCACTGCGCCCAAAGTGCAGAGCTCAGCTAGTGTGCTGAGAGAAGCTTGGAGGCTTTCTAGTGAGGATGCAAGTGGGACAGTGAGCTGTGCACAGACAGTCTGGTCCTCTGGTGAGGCTGGAACCCCGGTGATCTGGTGGGTGGTGACTTCCTCCTGCATGAGGTGGCAGGTGTTCAGCCACATCTCTTGGGCCCCTGGCTCCTGTTGCAGCTACAGCTTCCCACAGCTCCCCACACCCCCAGAGAGGTGTGTGGCCATCGATCACGAAAGCAATGCCCCAAGCTCCTGGTAAAACTGTCTGGACTCCATCCCCACAGTTACCTGGCAACAGCCAGGATGGCCCGGCCTACTATAAAAGGGGCTGCTTGCCCCTCTCCTCTCTCTTTCTTACTCTCTTACTCTTGCCTCTCGACTTCCTGGTCTCCCCCCAACCCCCCATGACCATAGCTGGCCCCTACTTCCCTACTCTCTTCCTCTCTCTGCCTTTCTACAATAAACACCTTAAAACCATGGACTGTCTCTTCTCATCAGGACCCGCCATGCTGGAACAATGGAACAGGTCTTCCCTAAGGAGCGGAGTGTCTAACCTCCCACTGGGAAGCCTCCCTGTGCCCCAGACACAGTTTCCGGCCAACCAAAGCCAACACACCGACCGACCAAGCTAAGGACTGCCGTCCCAGTGGTCACCAGCTGCAGCTCTCTTCTCCTTACCCTTTTTCCTTTCAGCCCTGGGTCAGAGCCCACTTGTGGGCCCCCATCTGTTCTCTGCTCTTCTGTGACGTCCAGCGGCATCTGAGGTGTCCAAGACTGAGAACCTGATGTCC
The DNA here is from genome assembly GCF_900095145.1 of Mus pahari. Lineage (NCBI taxonomy): Eukaryota > Metazoa > Chordata > Mammalia > Rodentia > Muridae > Mus > Mus pahari. The sequence continues at coordinate 6,776,689 of NC_034610.1, forward strand.
GTGGCCTCTGTGTGGCCCAGGGACCCCAGAACCAGCTCTTCTGCAGTACTCAGCAGCATCTATGGTGTCCAAGAGTAGGAGCCCTACTCCAGCAGGTCTGCGGCGACCCCAGACTTCACCTTCCTCAGCCCCGGAGCAAGGTTCTGCAGCTTCTCACAGCCCGATGCCAGCCCGGTGGTTCTGTGGGGGTGTGTGTGCAGTCAAAACTTTCCTGGTCCTGCCTCACCCAGCAGCCCTAGTCCCAGGGGACATGGGACCCCATTTTTACCCCACAGATGCAGGCACACGGAAGCAGAGAGGGGATTATGAGAGCCCAGCACAGGTACCTCCTGTTCTACCCTCAGCTACTGGGTTCTTAATCTCCACATCTTCATCTCGTTATAAATAACCGTACCCTTTCATGAGGGCTCACCCTGGCTATCTGTCTACCCAAGGTTTCTGCATTCTCTGTGATCCTCACTTTGCTGAATGTTTATTCCTCTCCCTCAGTCTGTTCCTCCCTCCCTCCCTCCTTCCTTTCATTTCTCCCTCCCTCCCTCCCCCCTTCCTCCCTTCATCCCATGCTGGAAATCAAACTCAGGACCTCATATAAGACAGACCTCATATATGGCTAGAACTGCCAGCCCTGGAATTCTTTTAAAACTCCATCCCTGACAACCTCAGCAGAGCCGTGTCCGTCGGGCTGGGGCTCCATCTCAGTGTGAGGTGAGTGGGCCCCAGGGCCCGTGGGACAGCTTGTGTGTAGCTGTGGCTCTCTGCCTGAGTTGTGACTCCCCAGATCACAATGTGAACTCCAAGCAGGGGTTACAGGCTAGGCTACTGCTGGCTGCTGGCCTGTTGACGTAACTCCATTTTCTTGTTTCCCCATCCTGTCTGTTGGCAGCCTCATCCTGGCAACAGCCGAGTAGTTGTGACAGGGACTATGTGGCCCTAATTGTAACAATCTCTATGGTCTGGCCTTTTTAGGTGGAAGGCTGGGTCACTTCCTGAGTCACAGGTGTCTCTGTCACTCTGTGCCTAATGTGGAAAGATTATTCTAGGGACTAAAATGTCTTTTACCAACTTTTAAGTTAGGAAGTAGGTGCTGTCCATTTCCCTGTCCTGAAATGTAGTGGAACATAAACCCACTAAGCGCAGCATCTCACAAGGTTTATACCCAGGATGCAGACACTTTTCTGATACCCACTTTAGAAATTTGCCTTTATCTATGATGTTGCTAATTATGTCATGTCACTAGTGAAATGTTCAGCTGCCCCTGGATCCAAACGCTGCAGTTGTGCCCAAGGGACAGGATGGAGATGAAATTAGACATGGAGTTAAGGCTGGTACAGGCCAAGCAGGACCATACACAGATAATAACGAGGCCATCTTTAAACACTGAGAGAAATTCGTGAAACACGGGGAGGGACCCCAGAGACTCCTGTGAAATGAATGCTGGGGTTCTCTCTGGAGGTGTCCAGTCACTTGACATTGCACACATAATATGCATATTTTCAGTTATCCTGGGATGTGTGTGGTCCATAGCTCTCAGGTTGGACATGCCTATGAGATCCTAAGAACTGCAGGAATCCAAGATATGAAGAATGGTAGTGAGGCCGTGAGGGTTCAGATCAGAGACAGGATGGCGTTGGGTGAGGGGCTGAGCTCATTGTGTATGAAGGGAGAGCCAGAAACCGATGCCCTCGGAGACACTTTCGGAATTGCATTATCTGTCAGTTTAGGCTAGGACCCCCACCCCCCAGTCCCACCCTCGCTGTAACCTGGATGTCCACTCTGAGGATAGTGGCTGGTGTCCAGCTCCTAGGAAGCAATTAGTGACTGAATGGGGCTGGCAGATTCAACGCTTTAACATTAGCTTTGTAGCGGAGGGAGAAAATTATAGAGAAGACAAAAATAACTTTGGATAGAAAGAGGAATTCAGAGTAAGCAGGAACTGGAGCATGAGGGTTGGAAAATTAACAAAGGGTGAGGCAGGGGTGGCAGGGGTGGGGAGGAAGAGGGGGAAGGAGAGAGAGAGAGAGAGAGAGAGAGAGAGAGAGAGAGAGAGAGGTCATAGTGCAGCTCAGGAGAGACATTGCCAAGAAGAGACTCCGGATCCCTTCTGTCCTACTGATTTCTGGGAGCATGACAGTCTCTTTATTTTCCACAGTCTTAGCGTTCTGAGTAATTGGGTCAGGTGGGATATGGTAGATATGGCACAAAACCTGGACACTACCAGGTCCAGAAAGCCAGTGATGATTGATGATGATTGATGATGATTGTAGTATGTCTACATTCAACTATTAGCAGCTCAGCTCTAGTCTACTGTTTGTCTGTCTTTTTATTTATCATCTAGCATCTATTATTTATCAATCATCTATTTATATCTATTATCTATTTATCATCAGTTTATCATTTATCTATTAGATATCAACTTACATACAATTTTTCTATTATCTCTTTATTTATATATTTATTACCTATCATCTACATATCTATGAAACTATCTATCATTTGTATCTACATATTCATCATCTATCTACTTATCTATCTATGAATCATCTATCAAACATCTGTCATCTATCTTCTGTATCTACCTAGCATTTATACCCATTTATCTATCATCTATCTAACATGTTGACCATGTTATTCTTGTCTTATGACAACGTACAGTGAGTCAGTTTACCATATACCATCATCTATAATCTATTATGAGAAATACTGGCCTTGGTTATTTTGTGTCAACAGGAAAATAAATGCAATTTTTCTGTGATTTGAAAATGTCTGTTGCTTTTAAAACTCTGAATCAGTCTACACAGCTCAGTGTTGGGGACATTCTAATTGCATAATTGAATTTTGACTCATGGTAAGGATTGGATACAATGAAGAGGAAACATAAAACACCCCAAAAGCCACAAATACAAACCAAGAAAACAGTGGACAGACTCAAAAGAAAGAAAACATTTAGACCTGGAAGGTTCCAGTATGTTTATGTCCTGGTGATGCTATGATGGAGGTTGCTGTTAGGACGGGAGGACAGAGGCTGGTCTTTTGGGGCAGGGGGTACCAGGCTCACTCCTTTGTTGCTCACAATAACTCAGGAACTTGGGGGAGTCATCACCACGTGGGGGAAGCAAAGTACCCTCTCAGGGAAGTTGACTCTTGAAGGCGAGACGTGTGGATCCACCCAGGGTTCCTACTGTGCCTACCTTTGCTAGTCCACCTGCTTCTATCTACTCTCACTGGGACACTTACTGATGTCCCTTTCAGATGTCACCATTGTCACAGGCTTCAGATTTGGGTGGTCAATGGAAAGAGCATGGACTTGGCCAGCCTTCAGCCTTCCACTTGGTTCTGCTGTGACCCTCCCAGAAGATGAACCTGGGCCACGGTCATTTCAGTTTGTCATCTGTTGAATGGAGGCGCAAATGTGGACCCTGTGGAGCTGTGGTGACAAGCCAGTTCTTCTATCCCTTAGTTCCTGGTGGCCGTTCTTTCCCTGCTCTCCTGTCTCCTGTCCACAGCAGGTGGGTTTGAGCTAGGACATGTGGTAGCAAGTGTTTCCAGTTCAGTTGAAGGGAGAAGAGAATCCTGCATAGCAACAACTGGCCTGGGAACACTTATTCATTCTCAGACGAAGGTCCTACGTCCACTCAACTGCAATATGAACAAGTTTCTTCTGACCACCACCGATGGCATTAGAAGTCCCTTGGGCCTCTAGACCCTCTTGTTCCCTCTTTTTGACATGTTGTGATTGACTTCCTTTTGTTTTGTTTTTCAGGACATGGAAGTGCCTCAGTGCCTGGGAATCCTTTCTTTCTTTCTTTCTTTCTTTCTTTCTTTCTTTCTTTCTTTCTTTCTTTCTTTCTTTCTTTCTTTCTTTCTTTCTTTCTTTCTTTCTTTCTTTCTTTCTTTCTTTCTTCTTTCTTTCTTTCTTTCTTTCTTTCTTTCTTTCTTTCTTTCTTTCTTTTTCATTCTTTTCCTAACATATTGTTTTTATTGATTAGTTGGGAATTTCACATCATCTTCCTCTATCATATTCACTTCCCAGTCATCCAAGGTCTGTCCTCCACCCTGTGACCTCCCTCACCAGAAGGAGGAGGAGGAGGAGGAGGAGGAGGAGGAGGAAGAGAAGAAGGTCATATAATTTGTGTTACCCATATACTCACTGGAGCATGGTTAAGCTCCCAGTGGCCATCCCCTTAAAGAAAACCGAGTCCTTCCCCACCCACTCCCCTATCAAAAGCCATCAATTTCAGAGATCTACACTTTGATACTCTTATCACAATTTGTACAAGTTCTCTTCCATGGCTTCCTGTCTATGCTGTTACTTTTGGCCGGTCTCATTGTTATCGATGTGACCATTAGAGGCCTTTAGAGAGCCAGTGGCAATAGTTGAAAGATAATACCTTTAAAGACTGAATCAAAAAAACAAAAAAAACCCCAGACTTTCTCTAGAGAAACAACATCAATTTATATCACTACATGGTTCTTGTGAAATTAAACTTGAGCCAGTGTCACCAGCTCAGAGGTTTCCTCAAGGAGCTCATTTTGCTGAGCTGGCATTCTCTTCAGGAGAGATGCAGTCCCTTATCCGACCATTCCCCTCTTTGAAGGTCACCTATAATTACCAGGCCTCAACCAATCAAGAACCTCTCTCCCTTTGTAGCTGTTGATCCCACACGCTTGTATGACATCCTATACATTGCTCTTTCCCATCCACAGAACTGGCCACCTTGTCCCTTTGTTTTTCAAAGAGGAGTATTTGTCATTTACTATGTACGCAGCTGCTGTGTGGATACCTAGGTAGGAGAAAACCTGACACTTGCTGAACTCCTTTAGAACCTGAGAGAAACACCAACTTGAGCTAGCATGGTGTTTTCGTATTGAATCTAACCTTCCTGCTTTGATGAGGAAGCAACTTTGCAAACTGTTCAGACTCGGGCTCTCTGCTCTCAGAGCTACCAGGAAGGCAGATAGTCTGGTGTGGATCTGTCTCACAGAAGGCTTTTTTTTTTTTTCTTTTTTTTTTTTTAATAGCACACATATGGGAATTCCACTGAGGATCTATGGGGTTTTGGGTATGGACAGCTGTGAGGAAGCTGATATGCTCTGGGCCGAGACTCATGCAGGTCCTGGGCCGACAGCTGCCTGGTGCCTCTGTCTCTAACTGCACAGTGACTCCAGCCATCCTAGTCTTGTGTTCTGGAAAATGCGGGGCACACAGAACAAAGACTTCTTTGGGGGGAGCAACTGCCTTGAAAGAATAGATTGTTCCACACCCCAGCTGTGAGGGCCGTTTGTGTGAAAAGCTCCATACTAGGGTGAGGGGCAGAACAGCTGTTGCCACAGCTTAGATTTCCAACCAGAGCAAATTGTTGGCTCTGCGTGTGGACATTTCAGCTGTTGACTTCCATAAGAAATGGCTTAGGGTGCCAACTTCAGAGTTTCTCTGTCTCTCTGTCTCTCTGTCTCTGTCTCTCTGTC